>NW_024519206.1:22484183-22983655 GCF_017590135.1 Pyrgilauda ruficollis | reverse complement strand
GGGTAACTAGCAGGTTTTACCAGCGTTCAGTTTTCTAGTTTTCCAGTACAGGGGAGTTTACTCATATAGCTTCCAAAAATAAATATCTATATGAATTTTAAACCATTTTAAGTGAACACCAGGAGAGGGCTACACTAGAAAGCCACAGAATGATTTAAAATATATTCTGAAAAATAATCAGTTTTATTTCAGGATAGTCCTCTTCTGCTTTCATCCAAAAACAAAGGGAAGAAAGATTCTGCAGCGTACATTGACATGGTATGTTCAAAGCACATACAAGTACCTATAAAATTCCAGCTCTCCTGTATACAGATAAAAGCTTGGGGGGAAAATAAATCTTATTAGAAAAAACCTAAAGTGATAAAAATTTCAATGCAAGTTACAAAAACACTCAAATTTGTGTTTTACTCCAGAATTCCATGGCACATGAAGTTCAGCAATTCAGGCCAGTTGTATCAAGTGCATCTTTCGATACTGCCTGTTAAGAGAACGGAATGAGATAAATCCACAAAATCCACACAGCAGTTACCTGCTTCACAATGAGAGTGAACAGGATTACACAATATATATAGTTCTACTTTGTATGAAGGGACATGTGATACCCTGTGGACACAGACTGTTCTGCCAACAGAGGCAAACAGAACAGTAATTATAATTAACTGCATTTTTTTCCACTGGATGGATTTCTACACATATCAGCTCCCGACAAAAGGAAAATTGATTTTAATACAACAGAATACATGCCATGCCATAGAATAGGGTAAAATATTGCAATTTAAATAACAAAAGGGATTGGAACTTATTGTGGGGATTTTTGTTGTTTGGTTGGGTTCTTTTTAATTTGCTTTTGAAGAACCTTATATTGTTTTCACATGTCAAAAGTACACATGTCAGCTCAAGGCAGTAAGTCTAAGGCTCCACACCATCACTGAAAATACAGTATCTATTAAGTAATCACAGTAATACTGCCAGTAAGGAAAAAACACCCTCATACACTAATCAGCATGCCCTCATTTGATAAGCTATCAGACATTCTCATCATCTTTAAAACAGTGCAAGCTGCAGCCAATCACTCACAAGTGCAGAGATTACTCATAACACCCAGATACACAAATATATAAAATTACTTCTGAAATTGCACATTGCTTTAGCAACTCTTAAACTTGTAGTCATTTGCTGAATGACCTTGCAACCCTTTACATGATGAATCTGCTCTTGCCCTTATGAGACAAACATACAGTTCCATGAACCCTGAATATGTGGATGTTGTTTTTGCCATACAGGAATAAACAATCTCTCAAATTTCATTATATAAAGCACTTCTGGTGAGCTTCAGACTTCTTTCATTTCAAATTGCTTGGAGACAAAAAATGATGTCTCATTTTATTTTCAACAGCCACTTTGTGGATAGTCCCCTCACCACTACCAAGACAGAATAATAAATTTTCAAGAAATGCTGCTTTACTTTTAATATATAGAAATAAGCCTTAGGGCTTGCATTAATCTCCCAGACACAGTTCCACAGTGTTCTTTCATTAAACACCTCACAAGCATACACTGGCATCATTTTTTGGGGGGGAGGAAAAAAAAGAAAAGATGCTTCAATTAAAGGTATCCACTTTTAATAAGAACAGGCTCAAACCCTTGTGATCTGGCTGTTTAGGGCTGAAAAACAGAGCTTTTTCACTTCCATGCAAATGAGTAAAAATATTGGTAACATTTGGGCAAGAAATACAAATCTCCTATAGAAATATACTTCAGCTATTCCTTATTTAAAGAACCTTTAAATTATTCTATTTATATAAGCACATATTTAGTGAGTTCAAAAATTTTAATCTACATTTATGAAGACATGGAAGTATGGATATTTATCTTACTTGATCACAAAATTTAAGGCTTTTGTGACAATCCCTTTAAATTTACATACTGGAATGTCTCTCAGAGAGGTAGAGGGCATTTAATCATCTTTTATGGGGGCAGGCATTTTTCCCATTTTTCTCCATCAAGTAAGACAGCAACCAGTTTAGAGACCCAGAGTGGGCAAGAACCAGAAAAGGGGCCTGGCTGGGGCAGTGTTCAGGGCAATACCTACAAGGGTGGGAAGGCTGAGTTGCCTCAGTGCAGGATATTTAGCCCTGCTCCCAAAGTGTGTCTAGATCAGCTTTTCTAATGCCTGTTCCTTACACATGTGCACAAGAGACCCTCTCTTGCACAGGAGCTGTTCCTTTTGTCGGGGTTGAAGAGGGCACAGATTCACCTTCATGAAAATACTTCTGGGCTTCAACTACATCACCTTATTAACCTCAGTCTCCAGCTTTGAAATTGAACCATTTAGGAAGTAATAAAGGTTACTTGGGTTCTCCAAGGCCACAGTTATACAGACTGTAATTTTCCTGAGTAAGGCAGCCACCCCACTCAGCCTCATCTCATGGAGATGAAAAACTCCACCAGAGGCAAGACAGAACCTAAAACAACCTTAAAGCAAACACATACCCAGATGGAATTTATTGTATAATACAAAACATAATTAAACAATTTTTGATCAAATGCAAGAGAGCAAAATTCTCAAAATACGTATTGTAAAGATAGTAACATTTTAATTTTCCTGATCTTTGGTTGTGTTTAGTGAGGGTTTAAATGCTTTTTGCTCCACATTGTATCAATATGCAAAGGCTGATTCTGCATTGACTTGCTTAGCAGTAGAGCTTTGTGAAACCAATATAAGGTATTGTTGCCGTGTTTTGCTTCCTCACTGAACACTTGAGGGTCTTCAGCCTTTTGAGTGCATTATGTACAGACATGGAAACCAGGAGGAATCAACAAGTGAACACGAAATACAACTCACTAACACCTATATATAAAGCAGCTTTGATTTTTCATGGACATCTCCCATCTCTTGCTTCATGAATTATAGAACTTGGCAGCTTGAATTATTAAACTCCTCTGATAACGAATGAAGTGGAAAAAAGATCATGGAGTTAGCGTACCGACTACTACATGAGATACACTCAGTACTTTATGCCCCACAAAAACTATGAAACCTTACCACTGCCATTAGTCCACTTAAAAAATACTGAAAGTGTGATGAATTTCATGCAAATGTCATCTTAATAAGGCAAATATGATCATCTGAATTTGGGATGTTGCATACTGTAACATATCTACTTTGCAGAGAAAATGAGACCTCCCATTATGTTCAATAATACGTTATCATACAGTTTAGATTATTATTAGATCTCACCATTTTTTTGTTCTTTTTGGACAACATAGCCTGGAATGAAAACTTAGCTCTGAGTTGTTTTATTAAGTGTGGAAAGAGAGCTAATTTGTCGGATGCCACACTTCCATAAAGTCAATGTAAGCATCTAAATGTTCATGTAAATATGGACTTTGGCATATGACTGGGTTCAAATTTCTGTACGTGATTTATTTCAAACTATTTTCCTAAACTAATGTAAAATCTTCTCAGATTGGGAGATACTCCTTTGCATATTTCTAAAATATTCATCGATAGTGCCAGCTGTCCCACAAAAGGGAAAAACAGAGTCAGGGTAATGTACATATCCTAGATTAATTCCAATAATGAATCCAGCTGTACAAAAAGCCTGTTCTAGGACTGAAGTTTTATTTCCACTTTTGCTATTAAGAAACCTTTTGCTTCTTTCAGTAGGAAACATCCAAAATACCTAACAATTCAGAAGTTATTAACATTACAAACTCAGAAAAAAAAACCTGTGGAAATGTAATTATGCATATTCAACAGTGCTGGCCTATTAGGTACATAACATGTATTTTTTAATATTGCTTAACTGCAATTCCATTCTCTTGGGTAATAAAAAAACCACACATCTGAAAAATTTACCTGGGAGAAGAGAATTAGAATTTTTAATAATGGAAAATACTGCACATTCTTTACAGCATTTGTTTAGTTAACCAGCATGTTATCCTATTGCCTCCCTTCACTAGAGTTAGCCATCGCAATCTTTCGTCATTTGGGGATCTATCAAAGGATCAAAGTCACAAAATTGGAGTTTAAAGTATTAAAAACAATAGTAAGTGTTGATTTTCTTTTTCACAAAACTGTGTCACACTACAATCTGTCCAGGAGGGTCTGTTTGGAACTGTATGTTTTGCACAGCTCACAACATGTGTTCTCTCTGTCACTGAGGCCTTTTACAGTGAGGAATATCCTGTACTACGCACTCTACATATGTAGTGTAAGAAACCTTAACTGTACTGCTAACTGGCCTTGCCTGCCCTGCCTGCTTAGGCAAAGCACAGAGAAACAAAGAGAATTAACTTGCCAGGACTCACACAGCCACCTGGTCACAGGGCTCACAATGTTCTCCCAGCTCTCCCAAGACCAGAGCTGCCTTGTTTCTGGGTCACATTGTCCCCTTCTCACAGAGATTATCTTCCCCAAGGAAGGCACATTATGAAGGAAATAGGTGCACAGAACACAAGCCCTGCAAGCGCTTTAAAGTCTGGCAGTATTAGGCAAACAGTTGGGATGCTCTGCAGGCATTAATTTTCTTCCCTAATGAAAAAAGTTCAACTTTTGCCTGTGCCCTTATCTCTAAATTTAATGAGGAAACAGCCTCTTTTCTGCTGCTTTCCAGGTCTCTTTGATCTTATGATTACGTACATTGCTGGTTGCTCGCGATTCTATAGAGTCTGAATAATGTATATCGATGCTAGATAGCTCTGAGTACACTATGTATCCAGGAATAATGAAAAGCTACTTTTTCTGTAACAGGAAATCTTAGGAGTGGTTCAAAATCTTGGGAAGAAGAGGAAGAACATATAAAGCTGTCCCATAGTAATTCCATGCTTGCTCCATGTCTGCATTGCCCTAAATCACATGGGGGCGCACAGGGCAGAAATAAGAAGACAAGAAATAAGGCAGAAGGAACTGCACATGGACCTTACCAAAGAGAAACCTGGCTCACTCCCTCTTCCTCCTCCATACCTTACAGGAAGGATGCTGAGCCAGGATGGAGCATCTGACCATTAACAGGCCTGAACCATCCTCCTGCCCAGGGAGCTCACCACTGCACTTCAGTCTAAAACATTTTCAACATTAAGGGACAAAACCACCTTTACAAAAGCCAACCTTCCTGATGCCTTTGTCATTTAGGAAATTTTGTCCATTTTGGCTTTACCATACTCATTTGCTCACTCACTTTTTCTCCTGTACCACAGACCTCTGAAGAGATGTGGGATGCACCACATATGCTCTCACTGAATACACCTATATACCAGGACATGTGGCAAAACAGTAAGAAATATTCACTCCCTTTTATTCAAAGCAGTGGATCCACCCTACCTTCACTTAAGACTTGCATTTCCCTGCCCTTCTTCTATATCAAGCTGATGGCACAAAATCCCCCCATCCCAATGTGGTTCCAAAGCATGTCAGGGAAAGCTGTTGTGCAACGGAGTGATAGCTAACCCCTTTACTACCACGGTAACAACTGATCTCAGTTAAATTAAATCCCTGATAATACTTTCCTTTCTAGTAACTTCAAAATTTTGATCCTTCTCCTCCCAATCAATATTACTGTGAATACTTTGGACAGTTACATGTGTGTTGACCCAGACAATGCTAACATTCCAGACTTACAGAAGTCTGAAAGTAAGAACAGCTATCATCTTAGAGAAAGAGGGGGGGGAAAAAAGAAAGAAAAAAAGAGAAAAAAAAAGAGATCTGCAGCTAAACACATCTAAAATGAAACTATTCTGAAATTCTTTCAGCTTTAATGATCTTCATTCCACTATGTTCCTTTTTATGTCTTGCTGTTACCAAATAAATTCAGAACACAGAACAAATCGAAACATTAAATATTAATTTTCAAAATACCAATTACTCCACTATCATGAGACCTAGGCTGAAAAATTTATATGATAATATAAAGGGAAAAAATGTTATGTCTCAAAAATCCAAAGGAAAGTTAGTTTTTATGGTGGGTTTTTTTTATGGTTTCTTTCTTTGGTATAAAAGCATCGAGCAATATATCACAAATTTTTACACTCTAAGCTTGGCTCTATCTGCTTTTTACATCCCTAATGTGCCAGGTCTCTAAAGGATGCTTATTTATGACACTTTCATTAGGAGGGTACAAATATAGATACACTAGAAATTTAACATTCAGAATATGCACAATTTCACAAACAAGTAGTGCTATTCAGGACCTTGAAATGAAAGCAGTACATAAAAATAGATCTGAAACAGAGACAGGCAAAACAGGCTACTTCTGCAAATGATGTACTGTGACTTCTCTGTGCACACATAAACACATTTAAAGAGGTAGATAAAACCATACTTTCTGGCCTGTCTCAACCAGTTACTGAAATAATTTATTATTTATACTTCTGAAGTCCAAAGAACAGCACCATCATTATTGTAACACACCTCTCAGCCAAATATTCTGCATTCTGTTCTACAATGTGGAAAACAGTAACTTGGAAATGGTTGTTTCAGGACAATTATGCGGAGGAAGGGCAAGCTGAGAGCTTGAACTAAGGCCTGGCCACCAGAGGCAGTGACCTGCACTATGGAAAGCTCCTCTGCAACATCTGACAAGTCACTTCTTGTCTTCTAGCCTCCACTTGTCCTCTGACCCGCACCCCCATTTTTACCTGGCTATCCTAAATTCTCAGGGAATGCATAAAAGGCTGCACAGAGTAGAGTATGCAGATGCTTATGCAATTGAAGATTAAGTACATACTAAAGCGAAATAGATACATATACAACTCTGGTGTCTATCAAAGACTACGAAGTTTTAAAAGTAAACAGGAAGATGTAATGCAGACAGGGAAGCAGCTGCTTGCCATAGAAAGGGGTTAAGTCCCTGCACAAGTGGCATGCAGCCAGCTCTTAACATTCAAAACCAGCATCATGTCGTTTCCAAACTGGGGAATTACATTGATTCCAAAAGCTTTCTTTAAACCCACAGTGGTATCCAGCCAAACACCTATCACCTTCAGCAAGAGAGGGAAATAATTTCCTGAGCCTAGCAAGAAGGCTACTGAAAATACACAAAATTGCTCCTATTTCCTGAGGCTATCAGTGTTAAAATGTCAGTTGTAAAGAATAGTTTACATACAAATGTGGTAGCATAATTTAATTATATACAGATTCTGATATCATTAGCTATTAATTAAATCATGCAAACAAGTGAATTTTGCTTGCAGACAAGCTATCTTTCCCCTAATTATAATTAACTAAAATATTATCAAATAAAACCTGCAGAAACAAAACTAGCTGTGTTCATTGCTGCTGTGTTTTCCTATAGTCATAAAGGTGTACCTCATAATACCAGCATACTAATCAGCAGTATGGTGATATAGAAAGAATCACCTGCTGCAAAGGCAACTTCATTGGGTTGGAGTAAAGCCAATACAAACTACGGGATCCATTCAAGACACAAACATCTCAAAAAAAAAGGAAGGCAAAACTTTATTTTCTAAACCTGAGTTAAAGGGACTACAAAGAAATCATCCAGGTCTTCAACATTTTCCACAGTGGAATACACAGAGATCACATTCACAGCAGAAGTCAAATGTAGTCTCAGAAGAAAGCTGTCTCTGCAGGACCTCCCAAAAAATTTGAAAGAGCTTGCATCAAAAGTACATTTCATAAAATACGCACGGACACAACCCATGCACACTCATTCTTTACATGATGGAGGTCAACACAAAACTCAATGGGAAAAGGAAGGAATATGAACATAATGAAGAATGATGAAGAGGAGGAAGGTTTTCTAGGGTAGTATTGAAAGCAATCTATTTCCTTGAGTTAAATGCCTAAGTGCCTTCAAAGAGACAAGCCTGACTGTGTATTTTGAGTAGCTGAAGGCTGTGTGCACAAATTTGACTATCCCACCCAGAAAAAAACATTTTGAAGATTGAGACTCCTTCTCTAAAAATCCCTAAAGAGTTTACAAAAAGTAAAAAAAAAAAAAAGAAGCACAAAGCATTCACGTTTAATAATGTAAAGAGAATATATAGGTATATTGGATATCCCTTAGTATGTATCAAAACCCATACAAGTTAAAGAAAATCATCAGCTAGAATTTGATAAGACAACTTAAGCACCAAAGTCTATAGCACAGTCAATCCCAGCATCCTTTTTAACTTATCATAAGCCAGAAGACCTTGGCACCTGACTGCCATTTAGTATCTTTGTCCTTACTTACTTTGGTTAGGGTACTACATAATCCATATGATCCAGGGTCAGATTCACTCAGACAGACACTGTGATGTGATCACTGATAATCACTGCCTGCAATGGCAGGGAGTTCCATGTCTGTGCTGAGCACAGCCTTCAACTACTCAACTTCAACTACTCAAAATACACAGTCAGACCTGGCCCTTCAAAGGCACTTAGACATTTAACTCAAGGAAATCAATGGAAGGAACTCAAGTATCTCCAAAGGGTGTGGGATAAACTGATTTCCCCAAGGTCAGACATCAAAGTTTTCTGTGTACACTCCACCTCATCTCTGGTCACAGAATTTTCTATTTTTATGTGAGACCACTGGTGCAAACCAGGCTCCTCAAGGCTAATTCAGGGACTGAGGAGTTCTCATGAGCATAACAAACATGGAAGAAAAATTGCTTCAGAATTCAGAGGGTGAATGGGGTGATGTAGATAAGTCACAGCAACCCAGCTTCTAACAGAACAAAAAATCATGGCAACAGTTTAATTCTTTTACTATGTCCTCTTTAAGTGAAATCAACCTGTAGCAAAATGTAACCTAATCACCTTCCCTTACGCAATTTCCATTAATTGCATCTGAAAGAAAAAGCTGTTTTTACAAGACTATTACAGCAAGAACTAACTTTGAGCTTTTCAGTGACCTTCAAAAAAAGCTTCTCATTTACTTCTTAATGAAAACTTAACAAACATTTAGATGGCATTTATAAAAAAAAAACCATTAAAAATAGAGTCAAACTAATTTGTGCTACACAGTCTTGACAATAAGAAATACAGATTCTGAGTGGATTGGCCAACTATAGAGAAAGGGAAGCTGTCAACGCACATCTCAAAATGGAAAGAGATTAAGTGGCTAATTAAGGAGGTTGAAGAAAGAATATGTTAGCAGATGACAAAGAAGAAGAAACTCAAAATAATTGAGATTGTTGGTAAACTGGCTGAAGAGAAACCTCTGTGATATTCAGTAAGGGACAAACCCAAGGCTGGAGACTTACACAGAATCAACGGTGCAAGCACAGGATGAAGACAGCGGTGGAACAGACACAGAATACAAGGCAACAATGTCTTCAATACTAGAGCAAAACCATAAAGCACTGACAAAGCACTAACAACCTGAAAAACACCTGAAATAACCCTGCTTACACCGGTAAGGTCTCAGGCAAGCTTCTTAAACCGGGGTAAGGTACTATTTTTCAGCAATATAGGCACCAAGCAAACACAGTTAGCCGCAGCAACTGGAATGATCTGAGATCTAGAAATAAAAAATATAAAAAAGAACATCTACCTAATAAAAATTATTAAGCCTAGAAAAAAAAAGGCTGATTTCCAAAGGTTCCTTCTATGTCTCTTCATCTTTCTTAAAATGAAATGCTTACAATATGTATTTGGCATGTTTTTAAAACACTGAAATTCACAGGCAGGGAAAGGAATAAAGAAGAAATAAACAGATTGGGTGGAGGATGGAGAACATAACAAAGAGACCCAATCAGAGAAATTCAGGACAACCCTGATTGAAGGAGACTGTCATTTGACAATAACGTTCTTCTGCTTAAAAATGGGAATGTTTTCACATTAACTCATTTCATAACTGCTGGTAGGCACAGCATACAGACCAGATGAAGTCTTCTAGCCCCCAATTTCCAGAATGTATTGTGTAATAAGCATAGTTATTTCTTATTAACAGATCCTTTGCTTTAAAACACATCATTATTCAGATTAAAACTGTACATCCAAACATTAGTATTTAATCAAAATTTATTTTTTCCTCAGGTATATCCTGAAAGTTTATAATTTCTGAGGTGAATAAAATGGAATTGTGGAATAAATATAGCCGCTCCCTCTCCTGTCTTTTAATAGAAAAAAAGAAGGCATCCATCATCACTCACAGATTTAAGGTATCTCAAGAATTTTACCCTAAGAACACACCAGCTGTATGCTGACATGTACACCTGGGTAGGTTGTTTTTTTTTTTTTCCTGTCTCTCATACTCAACCAGCCAAGTGAAGCCTTCATCTCACTTAAAAATTAGTTGAGCATCCAAGCATTAGGACTGTGTGTATAGTAAGGAAAATGACTGAGCAAATATGAAAAACAAACTAACTACCACAAACAATGTTTCACTCAGGTAAACTGGGAAATTATTGATAAACTGAGAAATGATTGATAAACCTTGTCTGATTTTCTGCCTTTGAAAATGTCAAAGTCAACTCTTGGGATTGCTTCATAAAGTAAAAACAAAAATTGCATTTGCATTTGAAAAGTAACCCCAGTTTTGAAGTGGCAATATAAAAAGTTTACTACTTACATTTCACTATAGTTTAAATGCAGAGACATTGCAAACTAGTAAGAGGGCACTCCTTACACCGAGCAAAAGATTTTTTTCCGACTTATGAAACACCACACTATATAACTTCAATGAACCTTTTTCTGTGTCAGAGGTTTTGCATTCAGTATTCCAAAGTGACACAAGACACAGTTGACTGTCTTCTGATAACATTCCTAGGCAGTCTTAAAGGTTGTATTTTGAATACCTTAGAATATGTCCAGATTTCAAAATACACATGACTTCTAGGATCACTGGACTCAGCATCAAAGATTCTTTCACAGTAGTTTGTGAATTGCTGTAACATTTCCTTCAGTTAACTTCATAACTGTGTTTGCAGATGGGTGAAAAATCAAATTTGTTTAGATGTGTTTTTTCCAACTTCTTCACTGTTCTCTTTGCCATTGTAAAAGATATCCCTACTTTAATCCACACAAATGAAGCATAATTTATGATTAGAGCATGATACAAGTGCGAGAAAATAAATAGAAAACATTTCATCACATACTGAAACGTCAAATAAAAGGCGAATTCAAATTGACCAGTCTTTAATTTTCATAGGAATAGCTATATTTGGAAATTTGTGTTTTGATTAATTTTGTCATTGTACTCTGCAAAATACCCTAATTAATGCAGTGAAAAAATAATATTTAACTACAAGGATTCAGCTGAGATATGGCAGCAGACTTAGAACAGGCACATTTTGGAAACTGTCTAGGTTCAGCTTTGACAAACCAAATTTAAAAAATTCAGCAGACCACAGTTGTAAATCTCAGCTATTTTATCTTTCTCTCTTGCACTGTTCCCAAATTAGCATCATTGAGAAATCTCTCTTGAAAATACAATAAACTAAAGCATATCCATTTTCGTGCACAATAAGGAGTATCTTCATGGAATAAACTATTTCCATTCAACTTCTTTATTTTAACCTGCCTTTTCTTGAAAAAATTAACCCCTTACACACATAATTTCTAGCCATTGCTTCCAGTGTTTTGGAACACTGTTGTCAACAAGAAAATCAACCTCCATGCTTTTAATTTATGACTAATGTTGTGCCCTAACTCTTTTCTCCAATTCCAACACAATTGCTATGCATTTAATCAGCAAAAAAAAAGGTTCAGATCCCTGTGTTCACTGCCTTGTATATTATCAATTTGGTAACAGTGGTTTATTTTTTTCATGCTGGACTAGTCAAAATGTTGGGTGAGAATCTTTTCTCTCTCTCTCTCTCTCTGCACAGATAAAGTCCAAACTAAATAAGGGCTAAAATCTGCTAAAGCTGCTGGAATCAGCAACAGTATTAAAAATACTGATTTCTATATAATTTCAAAGAGTTAGAAATATACTATCCTCCCTAATATCTGTGAATTCACATCTGCAATACAAGAATATACTGGCAACTACTGCTTATAGAAGAGAAAAAAGAAGAAAGGAAGAAACAGCTCAGGGGGATTGTCCTCAGAACCAAATAATGCCTTAAGTTTTAGCTTTTATATTTTTCAGATTCTGTGCTGTTTTGGTGTGTAGTTCTGAGCTTCATATTCAGGGATGGTAAGCTCTCTTCCCAGAGTAGGTAGACAAAACAATTCCTTTTCTATCTTAGGACCAAGGACAACGGATCCAAGTTTCAGGCCCAAGAGCATAAACAACGGTGGACTGAAGAGAGAAAACAAGAAGGATGGGACTTCATAACCTAAAGCTGTAATTGGACAATTAACTCCAATATGCTAATGGACCAGAACTTATCAAAGTGAGAGACCTCATGACCAGTCGTCCATTTTGTGACCATTTTGGGTTCACCTGGGGTGTAGCCCTGGCTGGGCTCTTGTACTGCCCAAGGTGCATCCATTGAGGCCTTTTAATAAATACCTACTTGAAATACAAGTCAGAGGCAGAAGTGTAACATTAAAAAGCTTTGTCTCTTTTTGGAAGATTGTAGTTGTAGCACTAGAAGCCAGTTTTAACCCCGAATTTTTTCCAGTGCAACTCAACCATGTCAATGGATATTTTTATCAGATTAAAAAGTGTGTAAGAGGTATTTACAAGAATACATTTTGGCCACAGAATTACAGTTATAAGAAAGGGTTGGCAAAAGCAAAAACCTCTTCGTTAATATTTAAAAAGGAAAAAAAACTCATCTCTCATCCACATAACTGCTCTTTTTAAACATTTATAAATAATAATGAACAAGACATTTTATTTATGGATAATAAGAGTCAGGACAGCTTTAAAGTTGACATTACTGGAGAAACTTAGTTGAAGTAAAACACATGAAAAATTAATTCTCCCTAAACATATCTCACTTAATACATCCATTTATGCATTACATTAAAGAAGCATCTCTGAGCTTGTGTTCATATCATGTCTCAGCTTCAGAAAAAGTAAAGGCAAAGAAAATACTCAGAGGCAATCCAACTGAGTTTGACTGCTGTTCTGACCACATATTTTCAAAAATAAACATACTTTTTAGGAGTCAGAGAATAATTAAGTGTCCAGATGCCCGTTTAATTCTTACCCTCTGGGAAGCTTGATCACTCCCATGCCATGTGTTACATGGGCAAATTTCCACAGAGCTCGAGGCTAGGACCAATAAAGCCCTCTAAGACAGACTGCTCAGCAGAGGGCAACTACTTTGTCATTGCCACTTACAGTTAAATTTGAACTTGTGATCTTCAGGCAAAAAGGTTTATATCCTTATTATCAATGTATTATAATTATTTAGTTCTTTAAATATAGGAACACTAATGTAAATGGCAAAGTCTGTTGAAAACAATTGTGGAGGAAGGCGTCTGTAAAGTCATTGCCACGAAATGTGATGCACAGAGTGTACCTTTCAGTTTTTCTGTTCCTCTGCTGATGACATTCCTGTGATATCTAGAACTCTCAGCAATACAGATGATGTATACATCCTGTCTTTTTCATTTGAAGTGATTAAAAAGCAAAAATTCCTCATATTTTACAAATTATCACAAAGTAAAATCCTACCCAATTACAGTGAGGGTTTTTTTTTAACTGCTGTATGGCTTTATTATTGGCAATTTAATTATTTGTCAGTAGTTTCATTCCTAAGGAGTAACAAATGTACATGATAATCCAACCTTCTATATTTTGCAATAAGTTTTAATGAGGCAGTGTTCCTAATTATAAAATGTTTTGCATAATTAAGCCTCCAGAATGAGTGAATGGATGCTTGTACACATACCCATGTGTTACTGTCCTTTATATTACCATAGTACAGGTTAGAGTACTACAATAGGATACTACTTCTTTATTTTGTTCTTTTCCATTATACTCATCTAGTGTCTAACACCATTTAGCTACCTACCACTTCTACCTTGCTTTTACTACAGTGGCTTGAAAATACAAAACACACCCCTGGGCAACCTGTGCTGGTGCTTGGTTACCTTTAAAGTGAAAGAATTTTTCCTGATTTTTAGGGGAAACTTCCTGTGTTTTGGTTGGTGCCCAGCACTTCTGATCTTATCACAGGGAAGCACCAAATGGAGCCGGGCTCCATCCCTTTTTGGACCCCTTTTGAGGCATTTATGAAAAACTGGTACATTAATTACTCTTGAGTCTTCTTTTCCCCAGTCTGAACAGCCCCAGCTCCCTCAGCCTTTCTCCATAAGAGAGATGCTCTGGTTCCTTAATAGTCTTGGTGGCCTTTCACTGGACGCCCTCCTGTATGCCCATATCTCTCCTGTGCTGGGTCCAGGACTGGACCCAGCGCTCCAAGTGCATGCTCACCAGCACTGAGGAGGAGGAGGATGACCACCTTAAAACTGCAGGCAGTGCTTTTGCTAAAGCAGCCCAGAGCATCATTAGGGGTTTTTTTGCTGCAAAAGCACATTGCTGGCTCGCATTCAACTTGGTGCTCACCAGGTCCTCTTCTGACAAGGTGCTTTCCAGCTGGGCAGCCTCCAACATATATTGGTGCCTGGGGCTGGTCCTCTCCACGTGCACAACTTTGTACTTCTCCTTGGTGAAAGATATCCCTACTCCAAGAAAGTATGAATGAAGAACATGGAGTTTATTATTGTGTTTTTAATTCCTACATAGCCACACACTGAAATTTAATGAAAGTTACTTTCAAGACAAAAATTTAACAGTAGCCTTTCAGCTAAATAGGACTGAAGAATAAACATTGATTTAATATCATGCTTAATTAACTTCCTTTTCTCTCCTTAATGGAACAGTCAAAAATGATCCATTACTTTGTAATACAAGATCACACACTTCTCTATATAGAGAAAAATTACACTGTTTCTGATGTGTCTAAGGAGCAACTATGGAAACAGAATGCCATTGTTTCTAGTTCAAAATACAATTATATACTAGACATGTAAATTATGTTTATACATGCCAAATTTGTGCTGTATGGATGAAACACAGAAATTAGTTTATTTCTAATCAATTTTAAAATGTAGAAAACATTTTCATCTTAGCAAAACTGAAGAACACTCAGAGACCAACAAATTTTTGCCAGCAGAATCAATGGCAAGACACAAAGTGTGAAGGACAAACCTATGAAACAGAAAGAAACTTGAAGGAATCTCTGTGCTGAAGAAGCACTTCTTAGATACAGCATAATCCCAAGACTGGCTGTGTCTAAGAGCATCTGTATACTCTTATCTAGGACAAAAAAATCTGAATCTGCCTGCATTTAGTAGATTACTGCAAGATGTTACTCTCAGAGCACTACTTTTTACATGAGTTGAGACTGTTAGCAGGTTTCAAGATTTTTAAAGCAATTGGTAAAGTCAAGATTGCACAGAGTTCATTAGGTGACCAGAAGGGTCAGACTCCAACAGAGAGGACAGCAGTTCTGTTTAGCCTAAAGTGAAAGCTAAGGTATTCCGCTGCTGACTTGGTAATCAGTGACCGGTCTGGCAGCAGGAATACCCCAGCACCCCAACAGCACCAGGAGAGCTCCCTCCAGTGCTGCTCCTTGCCTGGGAGCCATAGGAAAATACATGGGGAGCTGGTGCTGTGGTGGTAGAGAGCACACAGAGCAGGCTCTCACTGCTCACAGAGAGGTTTCTCTGCACTCTGTGTGATTTTAAAGGAGATGCAGCTATTTTTAACTGCATATAATAGTGCAGAAAGAACTGAAGTAAATGAAAGCAAAATGATGGAATCTTTTAGGAAGGAGACATTGTTGAATGAACATTGCCTCATTGCAAAGTCTCATTTGGCCCTAAATGCAGTAGAAACTGCAAACCTGATAAAAAAAAGAGTTCATTACAGTACACACTGTAATGTGCAACAGAAAAGAGCACTCACAAGAAACCAGCTGGAACAAAATATATTGAGTCAACAGCACTCACTGGCTCAACTAAGGAAGTAATAAGAAACAAAACAGAAGATTTTATTTTCACAAGGACCATGGAAAGTATCAGAACATTGACAAAAACAAGTAATTTACATTCATAAAGTAAAAAAAAAAACTTAATGATTTAGCTACTGTAAACCTAGGAGAAATATTTCTTGTTGACTTTTAAAACAAACAGAGCCCAGTCAAAAATTTGCCAAGCAAATTCTAACACCCATTCTTCCATTTCTGAATTTCTACAATTACTGTAGAAACAGCTTCCTTTTTTACTTTTTTTGGTAAACATTATTTTTCACGCCACAGTACTAAAACGATTTACAAGAAAGTACCCTCATTTAAAAGGACTTTTTATTGTTTGGTCTACCATTCATGTCTGTATTTTGTTATCACAGTACTCCTAGGTATTTTGCAACCTGCAGGACACACGCCTAAAACACATTCCCACTTTGTGCTTATCCCCTCTTTGCAATTATCTTTCATTCCCATCATTTCAACTCCTTTAACTTATACCATCTCCTTGGTGCCAAAGATGATTTGCTATCAGCTATGAGAGTACCACCTCACTCTCCAAATACTATCACCAGATGAAGATTGTGCATTTATTGCTGGGCCAATTCAACTGGGCCAGCAGGGTACTGGAACCAAACACAGCAGAGCTAAAACACCTGACTTGCAGGAGTTGTTTGATTGGAAATATACATATATTTTTAAGAGTTGCAAGAGAAGCCACAAGTATTTGTTTGGAGAATGCTGGTTAACAGAGGTGAGTTCATTACCTACACTTCAGTGATCTTGGGGACAACCCTGACCTCATGAGAGAGCATTTATGGGTGACACATCAAAGGAAAGTCATAGGATCTTTTTCTTCTCTCCCTGAAGGGTAAAGAAGACAGCTCATAGCTACCAGCACTAGCTAAATCCTGAAAGAGATTCCTCATTCCTCACTCATCTTTACCCCTTCTATGCCCTCTGCTTAAAGAAGTATAATCCTGGTAACCTGGATGGTTTCCTCTACACAGCACTGCTGCAAGTGAGCAACTCAAGGCAGGGCCTTAAGCAGCCCTGCAATGACACAAACTCAACAAGTGTTGCCAGGCAGAGTTAAGGAGGGAACATGCTTCCCACTTGGCCTCAGCACTGAGCCCTGGCTGCAGAAACGAATGCTCTTTCTGGCCTTTGCTCTCCCCTTCCATGCCTTTGTCCTGAGAGCTGCTCTAAGAGAATAAGAACTGCACTCCAACATTTTAATCCCAAATTTTAAATTATACGATACAGAAACAAGTAAGTGCCATTACAACAACAAAAAATTTGTTCTATATTTAACTACATTATTTAGTTGGATTTCTTTCCTTTTAAAAAAAACTTGCGTAGACTTCTTTTTCCTCCAACCACTGACTGGTTACTTCATTTTCAAACAGATGGAGGCCTCAGTACTCAAACATTTATCTAACAACCAAATCTTGAATCACTAAACCGTAGTATTAAATACCTTTTCATTTTTTGTTCTATTTATATTAATTTAAAAAGACACAGGGAGACAGGAGAGAATGCTGCTCTTTACTCTCAGATCCAATGCTTCATGACATACATAAAGTTTTTGAAGCTTTATGGAATTACAGCTAAAAATGATCAGAAGTCACCAACCGGTTCTAGCTATCCTACCTTAATCCTGAGATAAAGAATAATTAAGAGTAAATATGTTACCACAGTACTGACAGTGTCTTTTCAAACTAAAATTTGAGTCAAGCATTAGTGCACTTTGTTTCTTCTCCTTTAGAAAAAAGAAGGCAAAGTTGCTCCATTATTTATATTTAATGAATCATTTAAAGACACCAGTTTTGTCTATTTATAATTGCAATGTTTAAATATAGTGCACTGATTGCTTCTTGTCTTTTTGAAGTACCACATGGCAACATCTGTGAGTTTATTTTGGAAAAAAAAATCAATACAACCTATAAATTCAGAATCCAAGTGGCTGTTAATTGCAGATGCTGATGCTGACTGGTACTTAACAGGACTTCCAGTTTCAGCTTGGGTCCACTGGGGTCTGACCCTTCCAGTGGCTTCCAAGAAGAATACAGAACAGGAAACAAAGGGGAAGCCCCCCAAGATGAGGAAGGAAATGGATAACCAGGGAGAGATTGTCATATTGTGTGTGTAACCAGCTGATGCCAACTGCTTCTCTCTCCTCTTATTCCCTCCATTTTGACAGTATCTCTGCTCCAGCCTTTTTGGGGAGGAGTATTTCCTGTCAGCTATACTGTCAGAATAGAGATGTCTGTCATTACACTTTGAGAGAACTGCAACACATATGGTTCCCTATGTCCAGAAAGCTTTTTGAATCAAATGCTGCCTCTGGAGCTCCCAGTTAAGAGTTACTACTGCCACAAAAGAGAACAGCCAAGGAGAAGCAATACAGAACCAAATTTTCTGCTGAACAGGACTGCTCCAAGGCTGTCTCTAGCTGCCAGCAGATCAGCAGGCTCATGCTTTGCTCACAAGAATGCCCTCTCCACACAAGCATCCAGTTTCTCCCCCTGTACCATTGCTAGCTGCAACCACTTTCTTTCCATACCCTCATAAGAACAACTTCTGCACTATTTAAAAAGCACAGAGCATTTCTTACTCTCACACTTCACACATTACAAATTCACTGCCTTCCCCATGGGTTTGTCACAGCAAAATGTGAATCCAATCCAGTCCCTGGTGTCAGATGTAACACAGGTAGACACACATAACCTAGACACCCTGAATGCACCAACTACTGAAAGAAATAAACATACCAACAGTTGGAGGTGGGGAGAAAACCCCACTTTGGCAAACAACTTTAACCCTGTCCCTACTCTAAAATTTAACAAAGCTGTAGCAACCACACGGAATTTTTAAACAGTCTCACTGTACACTCAGCTCTCAAAGTAAGAAACAGATAGAGTGAAATAAAAGTAAATAACAACTAAAACTAAGCAAGACACTAAAAGTTCTATGTCTCAATTGAAAGTTGAAATAAGTTTCAGTTGAAATAAGCCTGCTTTTTGTAGTTGAGCCATTACTTAATAGTGACTACTAGAATCCATTCTGGCCTTAGTCAAAGCATTCTTCTGTCTATAGGATCATGTCCACAAAGCATCTCAGGCCATCTGCCCCCTGAGATCATGAAACCGGAGGTCATCTGGAGGCTGGGCATGAAAAATTATAACTTTCTCCTTACACTTAACAGGATATAAAGGCTTCTATTAGATTAAGGCATGTTTGTAACTAAATAGTGAGGTGAGCTTGTAGATGGTGCACTAGGAAAATCAGGATGCTGAGTACACTACATTTGTTGGGTAGTTGTCCACATCCAGCACGACAGTGCCCATCTCACAGAGGTGCTTGTCCCACTTGAGGAAGGATTAAGGGGCAAGGAGAGAATGAGTTAAACCCTTAAATTTATTCTCTCAAACTAAATGTTTGCATCTTTGACTTAATGTTCTATGTATTTTTCCAAACAGAACAATACTATTGTCAACTCCATATAACTTTGTAAGTATTTTGTGAATTAAGAATTAATGCTGCACAATTTTCCAACCTGACATGTACGGGTAACTAAGATGATCTGCAAGTGAAAGGGTCAAGCAATTTCCTCGTTGAGATTTTCTTTATTTCTTAGTGAGGTAAGCAACAATTGGAGGAAGGAAAGGCTTAAGCATGACATTTCAGAAGCCAGAAACTGTTCTTGTAAAACAGAAGAACAGTACAATTCAAAACCAGGAAAACCACATATAATTACAGGTCAAAAAGCTGAAAACATTAAGGGGGAAAGGAATCAAAACACTGAGAGTCTAAAAGACCAACACAATAGCAGAAACAACTAGAACAAACATATGCATATAAGCAGAAAAAGTAGAAAATAATTAAGTGAATTGAAATCTGGCAGGCCATCGGAACACTAGGATGAGCAAGATGTACTGTTCATCTTTATATCTTGATGAACAAGAGTATTGAAATAGTCCATTTCTCTCCTCACGAAATAAGTAAGTCAGATTTTAACTTTCAGAAGGAAAAATAAAATAAATTTGCAATCTTTTTTTTTTTAACAGTACTCATGCTTAATGAGAATAATTTGACAACCGGAGGGCTATCTGTTCAAATCAGTGATTGATTAATTAAACAAGACTACTTTAATTATTCTTAAAATAACACTGCTATATTTATATTTTTAAAAGATTAATCAGTGTAGCATGCTATCATTTCCAGACTTGGAAATCTGAAAGATTACAGACCATATATTGAAGGTTTAGGGAACTGCAGAACAAAAAATCTAAGTTATTTAAGTCTTAGGGACAAGAAGAAAAGGATGAACTGCAAGATGTTCACATACAGTAAAGAAAAGGCAGATCCTTCTGCCATTTGACACAGCAACAGTTTTTATATCTGATATAAAGACTAGATGATTCACACACATCCCTGCTTCCTAGTAGGTCTCCTTTAATTCCCTTTCTAAAGGGACTTCATCTAACATGTCAGCTAGACTCTTTCAGAATAGACTGTTTTTTCTCAAGAAAAATATACAAACAACCCAAAAGACATCTGAGCTTTTGCCAGACTACAGCTAGCCAAAAATGTGGATCTAATAATTCATTACATGCTGTACAAACTTGTACAGCTTTTCAAAATCGGTCATGTTAAGAACATGCAGCCTTTATCAATAACTAGGCTACATATTTGGAAATGGGGATAATCAGTTTACATCTTTGTCAATCTTAAAAGTTAAAACCTAAAAATAAGATTACAGTAAAATGCATTACTGGCACAACAGCTGCCAGAAAGATTAAAAATGAGTGAAACAATTGCGCCTTTGACACAAATCCATCAGTCTGCAACGCTCATACTGTCATGGAGAGACAAGGACTCATTAGAAGAACCAGGTACAGATGCAAGAAAACCTGTGTTCTAAAGAAATGCTTTTCCTTTGTTTAATCTATGCAGTTTAAACTGCACGTTCATGTTTAACGTACATGTACATTTAATTCATGGTAACTTCCACAAGTTGGTTATTTTGAGAAGCTAACGCAGCAGGGGAGGTGAAGAAGGAGGACACATATTTCAAACACACAAAAATGTTTTCAGACTAGTCTGATTTTAGTGACTGTGACTTTTGGTGTAATGAAGGATATAACCTCTTCCAATGATCTTATCTTCTTTTTTTTTTCTTTTTTCTGTAGACAATCTTGGCCACACCACCAGTAGGAACAGGTTAAGGTCTTTGAAGGAAGAGTCACTGGCATTCATTTGCTCTTTTTAAATAACCTGTTTCCTCCTTATTCCACCATGTACTATAATTCACACCACCAATGCACAATGATGAAAACAAAGTCTACATTCACACTCTTCACTACACTCAGGATTTGAAAAACTGTTTAAACTTTTCTTATATAGCTAGGGTTTTTTCCAAGAAGTTTTAGTCCTCAGACAGAAAATATTCCATACCCTTGATCAAGCCTGACAACCTTTGCTGTTTATTTACTACTGCTGTCATATTTTAAAGGTAACTATAACATTAGGGAAGTGCATAATATTGAAACGTGGATGTGGTAGAAATTAAAGCATTTGAACTAGTCAAGTTTTCTGATTTATTCTCTATTCCTTTACTAGTCTAGCATGAACATCCTTTTAGATTCCTTCTAGATAGTCCAGTACTACTGAGTCATGAACCAGTTCTGAAGACGTAAGACATTCTTTCTTTAATGGCAACAGCTGATTTATTAATTTAAAGGTTAAGGTTAGTAAGTTTTTTTCTTTCTTCACCATGCAAAGTGCTTGGTACTTACCAAAGTTATCCCATCTGCACATAAACACTGAAAATACAAAGTCCCCCAGAAGTTTTCGTGGTAGCTTTTGATTCACAAGAATCTTTCTCCATAATGAAAAAGTGTCAACATATCGCAGCTTCCTAAGATTTCAATGGGGCAAACATGCTTGAGTTTTTCAGACATGAACTCCAATGAAAAAATATTCAAATTAACTGTGCTGCAATCACATTATCCATCTGTACTGTCGCCTTTTCATCTTAATAATTATTAGCTTTACTGTCTCCTGGCAAACTTGTTTCTTGCTTATTATGTATAAATAGCGGTTACACACTTACAAATTTAGGGGGTTGGTGTTTGTTGCTTTGCCTTTAAAATGTCACTGTTTACATATTGTATATTTTCTTCAGTGGGTATTGCCTTCACTTTTTAAAGGAAGTATTTTTATTTTCAACACATCTTTCATTCACCTTTCTGATGCCTTTTTTTTTTCTTTCTTTTTAGACTTTACCACTAATTGGGACACATTTTCTTGAGCCTCTACCTTTCAACGTAATTCATCCTGACTCCAAGCACCTTCTCTTTTACCTGTTCATTTTTTTCTCTTTTAAAACTAAAATCCTTTCTGTAACCCAAAACACTAGACAAAAGTAAAACAAGGGTCCAGCACTGCCACTACCTCTGCTGCAGAAATTGCTCTGAAAGAATAAAAGGCTTCTGTATTCACAGCCATCGTTCCCCAGTCTCAGGTAAAAGACACATAAGATGTAGTCCAAAAAAAGGAAAAAGCTTTAAAAACTCAGGGACACTATTCAACTAGTGACATAACTACGAAGACCAAACTTGCTTAGTCTGACCACTGACTGTAAGTTAAACAAAATTGTGTGCTTATAACACAACAGTTCCAGGATTCCATCCAGACTTGACTTTGCAATGCAAAGCATTTCTATCCTTAATTAATAAAGATTACTAGAAATATCAAGTCTTTCATCCTTTCTTTCCTCCCCCCATCCAAACAAAAAAAAAGAATTTTATGTTGTGCATCTCTATAGCTAAGTCTGCTAAGTCCATCCCCTCTAAATCGTAGAATAAACTTCTTCAAGGTCAAGTGCAAGGTCCTGCACGTGGCTGGGACAACTCCAAGCACAAATACAGGCTGGGAAAAGCATGAATTGAGAGCAGCCCTGCTGAGAAGGACTTGGGGCTGGTGCTGGATGAGAGTTGCACATGAACTGGCAATGTGCACTCACAGCCCAGAAGCCAATCAAATCCTGGGCTGCATCAAATGCAGCATGGGCAGCAGGGCGAGGGAGGGGATTCTGACTGCTCTGCTCTGGTGAGATCCCATTTGGAGAGCTGCATCCAGGTCTGGGATCCCAGCACAGGATCCACATGGACCTGCTGGAGCAAGTCCAGAAGAGAGCCACAAAGATGATTAGAGAGCTGGAGCACCACTGCTACAAAGACAGGCTGAGAGAGTTGGAGCTGTTCAGCCTAGAGGAGAAAAGGCTCCAGGGAGACCTTAGAGCATTTTCCAGTACCTAAAAGGGCTAAAAGAGAGATGGAGAGGGACTTTTAATACGGCATGGGCAACACGACAAAGCGGGGGGGGATGGCTTAAACTAACAGAACCAGTAGGAAGTTCTTTACTGTGAGTGTGGTTAGTCACTGGAACAGGCTACCAAGAGATGCTCTGGATACCCCATCCCTGGAGGTACTCAGGGCCAGGCTGGATGGGCTTTGAGCAGCCCCATCTGGTGGAAGATGTCCCTATGCAAAGCAGGGGCTTGGATCTAGATGATCTTTAAGGTCCTTTCCAACCCAAACCATTCTATGACTCTTAAATTACTATAGAGTTGGAGTCATTGAGCGGAAAAAAACCTCCACACACACCAAACATACGTAGGCTTGGTGTTGTTTGGCTAAATAGGTAAAACATGTTAGATCATATTTTTCACTCTAGTAGTTTACTTATTTACTAAAGGTTTCTAACCACATACATACTGCTATGATTCAACTTTTCATTTTCAATGCAAATATAAAATTTGAAAGCTTCTGGGCTTGTTCACCCTTCTACATGCTACTTCTCTAGTGATCTCTAAGGCTCAGTCTTGCCACATAAATTCTGATCAGATGCTTGTTTGGCATAAATACTTATTTTAGATCATAAAAGACTGAGCTCCTAAAAGACAGTTCTTTTGGCACACGGTGGAACATAAATTCTTTTCTGCCAAGAAAAGAAAAACCACCAAGATTCAAATAACCAGTAACTGCAATACAGAAACACGGCTGGTTAGCAAGAAATAACCAAACCAACAAGAAACAAATCAACCCAATCCAAACCTGACAAATGTGTTTTCATTTTCTTTCAGTAAGAAAGAAATGCTTTTGCAGTAGGTCTTTCAGACACCATGAATTAGTATTCCAGAATGACTAGTTGCAAGTCAACCTCACATAATTGACCATTTGTATTTTGAGAATATTGATTACATGCAGTTGAATAAAGCTTCTTGAGCTAAAAAGCTAGGGTTCAATAAATGAAAAGAAGCCAGTAAAAACTGACTTGCCAATGCTAAAGTAACATATGCCTAAGGTACCTTCACGTCTTTTAAAATTCTGTTCCCTATAAATAAACATCTAATAAATAACAACAATCAACTAGGCCTAAACCCAACGTGTATTAATGTTGTGAATTGTAAATATTTTTCACAATTGGTGGCTGTGAAAAGGATTGTGTGCCATATGCAGAGGATTAGGATGTTACATTGGAAGTGATCAGGAACAGACTAATGTATAAGAACCACTGATCCAGCTTTTATGGAAAGGACACAAGCATATATTTTCCTACTCTTTCCAGAATGCAGTAGCAGGACTATTTTATAGCAATTTTTTTATTATTGATCCTTTTAAAATAAAAATTAAAAAAAAAGTAGAGAACAAAACACAAATAGAAGGCAATAAGTATGTATCACTTACTGAAGCGCTAAGAGTAGCACAGAAAGCCAAACTTACTGAGTCCTGCTTCTGCAAACAGTTCACAGCAGGCTGTGCTGTGCCTACAAGACACACCTTGATTTAATCCTCATGTAACAGTATACCGCACACCAGAGCAAAATGAACCAATACAAGACCTCTTGCAGAAACAAAAGTGAAAAGCAACAAGCATTCAAATGGATAAAAAATACACTCATAGCTCTACACAACAGAACTAGCCCCAACAACTGTGCAGACAGGAAGGTTCTAGTTTAGAAGCAATTAGCAAGTTTTCCACTTGAGGCACTTTATGAAATGGACTGACTTTTGTCTTTACAATACATTTTTCTTTGAAATTAAGACCAGTAAAAAGAAAAAGGGGCAATTTGAGGTCTGGCAGCTCTCCTTCTTTTTCAGCCATTTTCATGCATAATGTGATAACTTATTATGTAAGTAGCATCACTCCTCAAGAACCGCCTCCTAATACTATGGCTCCTGAAAAGTTAGCCTGCCTGCAGACCCACATAAGAGCTGCATCTTGTCAGTGGGAAAAGCTTTCCAGAGATGCAAAATATGAGACATCCTGCTGACACCTAATGGGACTGGCTGCTGTTCCCCTCTCTCGATGGAAAAAAAAGTTCCTACAAGAGACTGAGTCAATTGCTATAGGTAAATCATGTCATCTATTAGCTACCATTTAAAAAATGTGGACATCAAAACTTGAAATAAATGGGGTGTTTACGATATCCATAAGAAACAGTTCTGGGCTTCCAGTACAAGTGAGAGATGGACATCCTGAGGAGCACAGCACAGGCCCACTAAGACTATTTAGGGACTATGGCACCTCTCCTATAAGGAGAACTGGTTCTGCTCAGCCTGGAGAAGAGAAAGCTCAGTGGGGCATCTCATCAGTTTTCCATAAATACTTGAAAGGAGGGCACAAAGAAGACAGAGCCAGGTTTTTTTTCAGCGGTTCTCAGCGACAAGATCAAAGATGAAGGGTACAAACTGAAACCCAGGAAGTTACCCCTGAACATCAGGAAACAGCAGTCACCTCCATGAGAAAGAGAGCACTAGAACAGGTTGAACAGGGGTGTTGTGGAGTTTTCCTTGAAGATATTTAGAAGTCACCTGAAGATGGCCCTGGGAAACTGGCTCTTGGTGGACCTGCTTTAGCAGGGCTGTTGGACAAGAGACCCTCCAGAGGTCCCTCCAACCATGCTATGATTTTGTGAACAGCAGCTAAGAAAGAAAGAAGCATGACAATTTATCATTTTCAGAATAAACTGCGCTCCAAATTTCACATGGTGTTTAAATCTCAGCAATCTTACTAAATGCTGAGCTGTAGGTCTCATCAATGAAGCACTCTTTAGAAGATGGCTCAATATGTATGGATTGGCAAAATTCTGAGTAAGTATTACTATTGGATCAATACTTTAATTAAGACGGATGAAATTATGTTTGAGAATTACTTTTAGCAATAATAAGGCAAAAAAAAATCTACTTTCTTACTATACTTTGATATTAAATATAAATCACAGTGTTGAATAAGCCTCTGGCAAGGTTAATTAACAAAGCAATATCAATCAAGCATGAAAATATCATGGGACAAATGCTACCCATGGCAGAAATAGAGAACAAGAAGAGACATCCATTAAAGATTAAACAGGCAAAGACCACGTTGTTTCCAAAATGAGACCCTGAGCTGGACAAGCACAGTACAAAGACAAAGCTTTAATAGACTACTCTAATGCACCACCTAATACAATAACTCAAATCCATCAATTTTCATGTTAAAGTGCATCTGAATGGAAATACCCATCTACAGCATGCCAGTTTAAATATCACTGGCTTTTCCCTATTGTAAATTTAAAGTCATCAATTAATGATCAATGATGGAAGAAAAATCTGGAAACAAATATATGAAAACATGTTCCCTCATGCCCTAAGGCATTCAATCAAAACTTTTGGAACAGCCCCACAGCAGTTCTAGGCCTCACGTGAAATGAATCGTTAATTTGGTCTGACTACCCAAAACATCTTGCTTAGGTTCAACCTCATAGGCTCTATGATACAACTCTAAGCAGAGCATATGCTATTCTACAAATGCCCTCTTATTACAATGCCCAAGATTTTGGAGGGGAAAAAAACCCCAAAACATTTCTAAAACCACAGACCAGATGCAACTCTTACAATTTTGCACGCTTGCTGAACAAGGTAACACTATAGGAGGCATCTCCTGAGGTGGGGTCATATACCTCATCTGCTCTGCAGGCATTTGTGCTTTCAGCTCTCAGACAAGAGAATCAGAGCTAGGGACACTTAGTACTTCTCTGATACAGTCTCTTAATGAGACAGGACTAGGAAGCATCCCTGACTTCACTGACTGAGCCTAATGCACTGAAAAACAATGATGAGAAAATTCTTCCAGACAATGAAATTTATTTTTACTTCCAATTAAAAACAAATGAGCACTCTACTGAAAAAAGTAGCAGCACAGGATGTCATGCTTGCACGGTTTAACAAGTGTCAGGAAATACATGCATACACACAAAATGTGTCATTAATTGATTTTACATTAGGAGTCAGCTTTTAATTACACTATCTCATTCTAGAGCTTCAAGATACTCCTAAAATCTGCCACTGATACAGTCTTGATGACCTTCAGGGTATTTTTGACTCTTCAGTAAGGTACTTAGGTACTTCCAGTATGAAGCTCCCCTTCTCTCCCATGCTGTAGTCAGAAGCCACCAGTATCAGAAGGCTGATAAAACCACTATAGGCCAGAGCAATATATATATATATATATATTTATACATTTATACACACACACAATCACCAAGATATCGGCTTTATTTACAAGAGAAATTTTCCCAACAGTCATTAGTTTAAAAGGTAGCTTGAGCCTGAACTGTGTCCCAAAAGCAGCTGAGAAAGAAATCTGGACATCTCAAGCTTGCTAGCTACTTCATGCTGCTTGCATTTAACTTTGTGGATGTTTGCCAACACTCAGAAGGAGGAAGGACAGAAGACATTTTTAATTATAGAAGAGGTCTAGATAAAACATAAAATTTAAAAAAATACAGACCATTTAATTTAACACAAAGAAAAAACCTACCATATCCGAGCTATTGTTCATGACCAGTGCCCCAGGAACACAAAGAACCTGAACCAAATAAATGAGTATTTTTTTCTATGTTATCTGAAGAGAATTATCTTTATTAAAACCAATCTAGCCTTTATGAATAATACACACCAGCTTTAAACAGATCAAAGAATAGTTACTCACTACAAAATTACTTCTAGGAAGGGGGGAAAAAGGGTACAGTTTTACTTAACATATCTGCTTCCCGATACTTTCAGACAGAAGGATAGCCATTAACTGCCATGTATTAAAAAAAGAAAACATTCTTCTACAGCCACCCTTGCTGAGAAGGAGCACGAGCTACCACAGTGTGCTTCTGCTGCCAAAGGCATCCTTCATGTGCTGGGAGTAGTGCATGTATTATTGCCACAGCTAGTCCAGCACACAAGGGAAGAGCAATTTTGCAGGACACTGCACTCAAATGAACTTCACCTAGGCAAATTCCTACCACTACCTCAAAATATCAGGGATGCTGTAATTTGAGACCAACAAAAGGAAATTTAGCCCACTCAATGCACAGGTGGGTGGCAGCTTCACTCAAAGCAACTGCACTGGGAACACAGCACAAATTGGGCTCTTGTTGCATCTTCATAAGGGGCTTCACAAGCCAACAACAAATTGTTGAGTAAACACAGATAAAAACCACATTCATTATTCCTGTGGCCTTCGTGTAATGAGGCTGAAATTTTAAAAAAAGGTCAGGTAATACTTCTACTGGATGGGTAGAAGGTTAAATGCCCATCAAATCAACTGCTGCAACTATGCCTGCTGTGAATTACTGCAGCACACACTTCAGTTTACCAGAAAGATAACAAATTATTTTGACAGATTTTGCCACACTTTAAAGCATTTCCCAAACATTAAAAATTAAAGGTTTGAAATATAGTGTTAGACAATGAAGAAAATCAAAACCTCAAGTCCTCCATCTATTTTTCAACAACAGCTGCCATTCCAACGCTGTATTCTAAAATCAAGTTGTATAGATGTATTCATGCCAAGGTCAGCAGTTTTGCAGAGAACCTGTCCCAAGCAGACTTTAAAAGAAGAACACATATACTTATAGACAACCTGTCACTTGGAATATATTTTCTCAAAGCAGGATGTGGATGCTTGAGGTTCACAGGCATTAGTTAAGCATGACATGCCTGGCCCAGAGAACACTACACTTCAATGCTATTAGCTGAGGGTGGAGGCTGCCAAACATCAAAAATAAGGCACCTCTGAAAATGCTAATATTTTATCAATACTTTGGAGCAAAAGATGCTGAAAACCAGTTGGCAATGAAGCTGTCAGTATGACAGCAACCAACTTAAAATTCTTAGTGACAGGATGAAAAAACATAATAACAACATATTAAACAGAAGCACATATAACATGAAGTTTGAATGTATTTTCTTTGCAGGCACATTCCACTTCATTTTTGAAATTAACATCACAATTAATAGATAAAAAAGGACAGATTCAATGCGATGACCAACTCCACCCGTGAAAAGTCTGGCAAAAGTCTCATTCAGATCAGGAATATCTAGGCATGAAATGCTCCCCAAAAGATACAGCCTCTTATAATTTTAGACTTTTTTGACAACAAAGTGTAAAGGATGTGATTCTAAGTATCTTTTAGCATTTTTAAGAGTTAGAAAACAAGACAGTATGTTGATGAAGAAAAGGCTAAAAGTGAAAAAAGTAGTATTACATACACAAATTCTTGAATGAGATGAGTAAGAAGTCATCATGATAGCAAAATAGAATGAAACTAAAGTGGGTAGCAAAACAGATGTAATAAAATTACATTCGGATTGAAGCTGGTCTTACAACTTCCCCACTCTCTCCAAAAACCCCACAAAAAAACCTTCACACCTTTATATGATTATTACCCCAACTTTTTTGTCCCAATTCTTCTAGCTGTTAGCACTGATGTTAATGTGTCAAAGTAATGCACACTAAAATCTGTATGCAACACTAATCAGACTTGCTTTGCTTCCTCTTATGCAGCCTGACACAGGAAAACTTATTTGTCCTGCTTTGCCCATTCCCTCATAAGAAACTTCTCTGGCTTGACAAACTCTCTTTCGGCCAAGTATCCCCTGTTCCAACATTTCTTCATTTTATTAACTGAATAGCCTTAATTTGGGGGGTAGTGATGCAAACAAAAAATACTCATTTATATATTACCTAATTAAAATAAAAATAGACTTGATAGCTTATTGACAGAATTCTTTAATATATAAAGGAAAAAACTGAAGTTTAAATCACTGGTCCCATTGCTACAATGTACAAAGAGTAGAAGCCAAGACAGCAACAATAGTCCTCTTATGCTTTGCTGAGAAGGTCACATACAGGATTAAAGCTGACAAATCTCCATGGGTGCATGGTTCCATAGAGCTTGTGTCTTCAAGATTAAATCTTTGATTTTATTAATACTACTAAGAGCAAGAACAAAGCCTTGTTAAATCAGATACATAAGCTGATTTCAAGAAATGCCAAAGTCCTAACTCAAATTCAAGAAGATAAAGAAAACCCCAACACACTCTAAGGACGACTGAGGCAGGAGCCCAGGTCACTGAACACAGCTAATCCCTTGCTAAGTAAAGGTCTCTGCCCAGCTACTGTCTTTGTACCCACAGATCACCACTGGTTTCCTCAGGTTGAGAATGTGCTCAGATAAGCTTGCAAGTCTACCAGATGAGGATCAGGTTTATTTCCCAGGGTGCTTAAACTGGCTACCAGATTCTCCTCTATCTACATCAATCCTGTCAATTTTCAAACTCCCATATGAAGGGTCAGTAGCCAGACTGGAGACCTCCAAGAAGCAGCACAGTTCAGAACTAGACAGGGCTGCCAGTTTCAGAGCAAGATCAAAGATCCACAAAGCAAACCAGCTCCTTTGTCCCACATTCTCCTGAAGCAGAGCAAAGTTGAGACCAATTCCGAATTGGTGTAATAAATATAGGAGCTAATAGTAGAGTTAATTTCAGATGAAATGCAACACAATTTACACTGCACTAGACCTGCCCTTGGGCTACAGCAAGAGAAGAACTCCTCGCTCCTTGGACAAGTTCAACCCTCTTCTGTTCCTTGACTCATGCTCAAATGCTCAGGAAAGAAAAGCTGCAAGCCTGCAAGGGAGAGAGGCTGGCAGTACACACAGATTAACCAGAAACAGGTAAGACTTAGAAATACAGCATCCATGTGACATTTTTGAAGAGCTTTGCAGAGAGATCAGCTGAGAGAGATGAGGTCAAAACAGTGTTGCTGCAACAGTAATCAGAAACATTTCATGGAGATAAGAGCAATTGCACTAACATGCCAGAGGTGTGAAGGTTGCATTTGTCTTGTGAAATACTTTATTCCACTAACTACAAAACTTTCCCAGAATACTTTTACTATAAAAGGCCCTATCAGAAGTCTGGTTTAAAATCAGTTGCAGGGGATGAGGGAAAAACAAAGAGCACACTCAACTCAGATTATTTCCCCAAAACAAAGAAACCTTTCTGAACTCCCTCTGACCCATGCCTCTGTCATCTATGGTCCCTCAAGTATTATCAAATTGATTACAGGGGATTTTATAGAACTTAAATAACCCTCAAAGATCTTCCATTTACCCTGCCAGAGATGCGTGACTCACATTTCAAAAAAGGCCACTCTAACACACTTGGCAGCTACATATACTGGAAGCAATTATCACTGCACAACTTCAGTTCTGGTGAGTTCACCAATGCGAAAGACTTTCCTGATACACTGTAAAGGTCCATTCTTCCAGCTGAATGAGCAATTTATAGTTGACATCAAGCTAATTATGTGAAAGCAAGCAATAAGAGTCTGTGTATAGTGCTTACAATAATAACCATTTCTTAAAACATAGCCATGTTTTAATGCTTACATTCAAAAGAGCCAAGTTCATTTTTCTTAGGTTAGGAATAGATTATTTAACACTGCGATACATTTCAAGTTCTTGTTGAACAAGATGAGGCACATACAGATGAAAAACTGACATTGTATTTTTTCAAGTGTCCCCAAGTGTTTCTGAAAGATGACAGAAAAACTCCTAAAAAGCAAAGTTCTTTTTGCCTAGGAACAGAAAATGTTTTAGGTTTTTTTTTTTTTTCTACAGAGAGTAGGAAATACTATCCTTTGGACATAAAACGAAAAATTAGTAACTCTTGCCTTCTTTAACCAGAGGTCTTTGAAAAACTATTTACTGTAGGGTGGGTTGTATTTTTAATACAAGGGTTGGCAATACTGAGGTGATTTATCTTCTCCCTTACACCCAGTACAGTGAAAGACCATTTACACAAAAGCAGCAAGGTTCTTTCATGTAGGCACTTTTTTCTAGGACTACATCCATGCTGGAGCACAGTCAGGAACACAACAAATCTGTTTGACTCCAGAAACAATTCAGTCCTGTTTGTACTGCCTGGGAGCTAATAAGCCCTGCAGGGATTTATCAGAGAATATGCCCCTTTCAGCCCTGAGACCATAGTTGAGCTTGGTAGGACCCAGTCCTGCTGCACTGATGTTTCTTTATTGCCCAAAACAGGTATTCACTCCTCCAGCAAGAGGCATGAACAAATATGCTGATGGGCTTAGCAACTACAAGGCACACCTCCCAGTCAATGCAATCATCTGTAGGGGATGTAGGGAGATGCACTGATCTGTAGGGAAAAAGGAAAGTTTTAGTAGGAGAAAAGAGAATGTGGCAGTTAATGCAACACTTGCCCCTCTTATGCAAGCGTTCTCAACCTCCTACCAGTACGCAGAGACAGGTGAGAGATAAGCAGGTTCTCTCACTTCTTTGTTATCAGGAATAATTTACCTTAATTGTCCACAATCTTCCACTCTCCTGATTTCAGAGTTAATGAAACAATACCAGACCAGCTGGAAAAAAGTACAGGAAGATGCAAGTGAGTGAAAAGAGCTTTGCTTTGTCCCTGGAAGAGTGTCTTGACCCAGAAGGTAAGTCCTTCTCCTCTTTCTGTCAAGATGGAAGACTGGCCTATGGCAAGGCTTCAAGAACATTCAAGTGAATGCCTGTCCCATTTCAAAGCAATGACAGTATTTTAGCCACTATCGACTGAATTTGGAACCATTTCTTTTATATAAGCAGATAAACTTCAAACAGTCATTTGCTGGTGAAGATACAGGCTTCAGCCACCTAAAATTCCCACCAGATGAGAAATAAAGTATTGTGCCCTAGATAGTCAACTACTCCTACAGATACATCTAACAGGAACAACGGCTATACAGAATGTTGAAAGACTACCTCAGTGCCAGATATCAATATAATGCCTACACCCCACTGCTGTGTTCAGTAACTAAATAATAAACAAATCTGTAATTCATTGGCAAAAAGGTAGAGTAGACTGATGGCACAAACACTGCATTTGCCCAAAGCATGAAACGGGAAAATGCAGTTGTATCACCTGGAAGAGTCTTACCAAATCCTTGTGATGAGTTCAGAAATTTAAAAATAAAAAATTTATTTGAAGTATTTATAGTACAATTTGCAATGATACATGGATTTTGTTTCTTGCACAAGACAAACATAAATAGGCAAAGACCTTTAAAAGCCTACTTCATTGTTAACCATTTTAACAAGCAATTCACTTTTAGCTACAAAAGTTAATGACAGATTATCTGCCAATGCTAGTGGAAACCAGCTGAGGTAGGGCAAATATGAATATAATCCAAAATATGCATGTTTGAAATCAAGTAAAATTGTTTCTCATGTGACAATTTAGTTCTTTGTAATTAACATTGAAGTGACAATTGTAAATGGATAGATGAAAGACACAATCCCAGCTCTCTAACTATTGAAAATTTAGGCTGCAATGAAAGTTAAAGCCTTCCATATGATAGGAAGTCATTTTAGCTAACAGACACAGAAATGGTACTTCATTTGCATCTAACCCATGGAAACTAAAAATATTTATTAGGACAACTGCAAATAACAGGTGTTAAAAAAAAGGCCCAATATGTCTAAAATTTTAACTCTTAAAGTACTGCTATCTCAGGGGTGGATTTGTGAGATGATGGTTCCAGAAATATTAACTTGGCTGAAACACAGCTCTTGAATTTTTTTTTTATACTGCAGACTCTCTCCCAGTGAGTATTCATACTTGTTTGATGAAAATCAGTATATAACTTCTTATTCCTCAGAAGCCCTGAAGACATAACATTGCTAAATTGAAAACACAGATGGCTTTATTACTTCTTGTGCAATATTCTACAAAATAATCAAAATCTAATTACTCACAGTCATGCAACCCTACTTGTGATGAAAAGGCTGCACAAGCAATACTTCCATCTCACCAATGCTTCAGGAATTTTAAAAGGACAGCAATGAATCAAATTTAAAGAATTCAGATCAACTTTTGCAGCAGCTCTCAAGTTTGCAGATTGTATCAAGAGGATAGAGAATGCATTTGATAAAAGAATACCAAGAAACAGTGAATATGGAACATCAAGTAAGAATTTTTACATTCAAGTAGATGTACACTAAAGGATTTCATTAAGTTGAACATGAGCACATCTTGCTAAATCACAGTCAGCCAAACTCTGTGAAACCTTCCTCTCTTCCTCAAGGAAGGACAGATTTCTGAGTCCATTCTGGCATCACACAGAAGAGCTTCCAGACCACACCCCAAATGCTCTGTGTACACACACAGATTCTCATTTCAGTGAGATGAGTGCAATTTTTTTCCCCTACCACACACTTCATGAGCCCAGGACGAGACAGGATACTAAGGATAGCATGAAAAAATCCTAGTGCCATTTGAGACTTTCCCAACACAAGAAGAAAGTTCCTACACCCCCAGTGCATTAAACCAACAGCCAGGATCACCCCAATGCCAATGGCATCTGGCTCCTGGTACACAGGAAACAGGCTCTTCTGCTTTGAATGACAGCTGCTCTTTGCACAACTTCCTTCTGCATGAGGCTCCCCTTACAGTCAGTTTCCTGGGTAATTTCACCAGATTTCTAATAAGGTGGAGGGAAAACGGGCACCCTGACAAATGATTCCTGCCAGGAAGCAACAGCCACTTTTAAACAACCCATCATCAGGACTATGCACATGCTTAATTTAAATATACTATTTTCATTGCCTTTTCTGACATTGATAATAGAGAGAGTAATTATATAACTCAAAGGTTCTGCAATAAATACCACTGTGTGGTTTATTATGGCCATAGAAATATATTTTCTGTCTCAATCTTCAAAACTATGACAATATGCGCAATCTTCTCAACATTTCCTTATCTATTAAAGCAAACCTAAATGTTTCTCTAGGAAGTGTATAATGTGTGAGCAACATGAGGTAGTAAATAGTAGCTCACAAGCCATGTAGGTAAAAATGAACACACAGCACAAATTAAAGCTTTGCAAAGCAGCAGAATACTTGGAAACAAATGAGGAGTTCAAAAAGAGAGACGACCCATATAACATGTATCAACAGATCTAATCAGCACTGACAGACTTTCTCACCACAAATATCTATGGAGAACGTTTGTTTTTTCAGGATGTGCAGCATATAAAAAGATACAGTGTTATTTCTGCCACCCAGTTTCTGACTGCTTCATGAAGCCGAATATCCATTACTGTCTACAGTAAGCTGTTTTGGTCTCCAGTTTTGCTACATTAGGCAACTACAAAATGCAGAGACTTAAATACATACGTATCTTGGCGTTGTAGTGCCTCATGGTTTGGTTTTTATTATTCAGAAAGAAAAAGACTAGGTCTTGACTTTACATCCTCCATGCTAATTGCTGTTATCTAAAACTAAAGTATTTGTTTGAGTGAAGAAAGAAATCCATAGTACTGAAGACGAGTTTTATCCATGCAAAGCCAACTGAGCTGAACACATAAAGCCACAATAGAGACAGCCAAATCAAGAGAAAATAAGCAGAGAAAGTGAACAGGAGATTTCACTAGATAACAGTGACTTCAAAGATATTCTTTCTTCTTCTGTCTCCTTCCAAATATCCCTTGTCTTAGATAACCCAAATCACCATTACGAAGTGTAAAATGCTGAAGCAAACTAATCAAAGGAAAATGCCACCATATTAAGCAAGTTAAATGTGGAGACATCAAATGCATGACTGAAATTTTTGAGATTGCTATTCTGCAGCAAACATCAGTATTTGAAGATTTTTCCACGGAATGAAAAAAGCATCACAGCAGTTTTAAAAATTCTTACTTGTTCATACACACTACAATTATGGACTGCTGATTTACTCATTGCATTAATTGTAATTAATGCTAATGTCAATAACTGATGCTAAAGCAGCAATGCTTGTAATACCAAGATAACATACATATTTAAGATCATAATTTCTGTTCAAAGTTATTATATATATCACCTTCTCCTCTTGCAACATTATCCTCTGATGTAATTCATTCAAAGTAGATGTTGTATGGCCAGGACTATTTGCTTAAAAGAACATTTTAATGTAGAGTCCTCTACAGGACTTTCCTGTTGTCAGGAATTTCCTGTTCAATAGCATACAAAACCACTTAACTGCTGAATCTCAGCAGTCTCACTTGCTATTCCTAGCAGGAGTCATTACTGATATACATTTGAAACCCACCTTACTTAACTCAGCTACTGTAAACTTGAGACTGGGGAAAATTTTGAAAAATATTCTGTGTTATCATAAAAAGAGCCAAAGTTATCAACTTAGCCTGAGAAATGTAGGTCAAAGCAGAGCACTCCTGAAAAGTGCACCAAGTTAATTTCTGTGACAGTGGAGTTACTGTCCTTTCTTTTATGAAACTGAGTCCTGAGTTGATTAATGGAATGCTGCATGTTTTTACATTACCCGAGGGGAGAAATGTCTTGCATTAGTGTGCCTGGAACTGCTTCATCAACTGATTAAAGAAATGACGTTTGAGAGAACTGTCAGAGAACTGACCAGAAAAAGACTTTCTGGTGATCACAGACTCTATGAAGGCCTAGAATAATATTTTGTTTGACTATAAAGAAAAATTATCCTCACTTGTGTTACTAATGCTTGTATTCTGTCCTCATTTTTATTCAGAATAAAAAATATAAGAATACCAGCCTGGAACTCAACTAAAATTTGGCAAATGTAAAGAATTTAAAGGCTATTCCTCCTGAGACCCACTATAAAACACTGAAAAGTCCTTCAAGCAGGTACGTACAGGGAGCTGATGTAATGTATGTCACGAAAACCCTCATTTACAGTTTGCTGACAGAAGTGCCATCCAAAAGACTCTGTACTTAAGACAATTGCAAACGTGAAAATTAATTCAATCTCTGTCCAACCTTTCTGAAACTGGGCTACTTCCTAAGTTCTAAGCTAGTTTTTCAAATTGCAAGTTAGCATCTCTGGAGAGGTGCAAGTCCAGCCTGTGTTAACGGCAAACATAAACGTACATGTTCAATTTTTTATAAACCTCTTATTTAAGAGGCTGTCGTCCTCTGATTTCTCACCTGCTCTGGCAATCTGAAGGCACGTTTTGCTAGTGTGGTTGTACTGATCAGTATTTTATTATATACTATACTAGTAGAAAACTAGTAAATAGTCAATATTATTAGTATTTTGTAATAATATTAGAACATTAAAGCTCATGAGGGGAAAAAATGAATAGTCCAGGTGGCAGAAAACAATGCTCAGGCTACTGTATACTTTGCTTGCTGAGACAGAAAATTCACCAGTCCTGATAGATAAACTGTTTAAGAGCTCCTTCTTGGACCTGAAGAAACCCAATTTTACACAGATTCACCACTTATCACAGAACAAATCTGTCAGTTCACAGATCACACTAGCTAACTAGGTTTCATGTTAGCAGTGAAGAATTGCAAGGACCATGGTGCATAAAATATGAAAGCAAAATAAATACAAATTCACAGTCATTTTAATTGATTTACAACAAAATTACTTTTTATCTAGATAACCAATTAATTACACATGAAACACAAATTCACATTCCCCTTTTATGCACTAATTTGGCTACCCATAATAATATAACAGCTAAATAACAACAGGCAAAATTTATGAGGCATATAGAAACTCCAAACAATATTTCATGGCATGGTGCAGGTTTCTTTACTAGTGACATTATTTAGATTACAGTCCCCTATCTAACAAGAGATATACCATACCTGCCATACAAGTATGTGACTATTTTCATAATAGTCCACAATCCAATAAAATGAAGTTTTCAAAAGACAGTCACAGGTGACATCTTGCTATCAACTGAAGGAACATCAATTGAAAAGACAGGTTCATTCTTTTGTGAGACCAACATAATGGAAGGATTACCACAGGATTATCTCCAGGATAACTGACAGCCTACATGCAGCACCAAAAAAGCCTTTCAAATTCATCATATGTTCAACATTCTTCTGGAAGAACACAAGTTTATTTTTATTCTTAAATAGGAAAGCAAAAGAGAAAAAACCCTCACATAATCAAAACAGAAGCAAATAACTCAACAATTCCTGCAGGTTCAAGAACAATAAAAACCACAGAACCACAGCAGCAGCACTAATGAGCTTCCCCCCTTTAATGACAGATCTTCTACCAAAATACAATGGTCCCTTCCCTCCTAGTGCTATGCTGAGAAAAACCATAAAGTCCATCATGCACAGATGAAAACTGAAGAGGGATAAAGGAGAGAGATGCCACCACCACACAATCAGCCCCCCTCACTGACAAATGCTACACAGTAGCCAAGAGATTAATTAAAGATTCTTTTGTTAAATCTCAAAGTGTTTCTTTACAACAGGAAAAAAAAATACGAAATCCCTGTCACCTCCATCAGGCATCCCTTTTAATTGCTTCCTGATTTAGACTTCTTTTGATTGAGACGCAAATACTGACTTCTGTGCTTCATTCCATTCCCAATGTGCTTCACAAAACCAAGATAAATTTAGAATATCCTTTCAAGTTGAAAGTGCTGCAGAAACACCATATCATTTGCAGTCTATATCTTCCAATATTAACTAGCCAAATTGTAACCCAAACTGTACCAAAAAACACATGTAATTTGTCATAAACCAGCATTAGGGTTGCATCTTCCTAATGCACTGAAGAAAAGCATTAATGAAGACTTACTATGATGCTCTAAGATACTAATTCTGTTGTAAACCAGCTTTATATAGTTATTTATTATTTTCCTTTATGGAGTTAGGATAGCAGAATGGGTCAAATAAGTAGCACAGAGGAAAAAGCTTTAAAAAGTAAAAAAAAAAGTTTGAGTTCAACTGCTTTCAAGATAACCTTAAGTCACAACTAGAAGGAGAATCAAATTATTACATCAATGAAGGAAAAGATGCATAAGCAAATATATAGCGCAGTTATAATTCATTCCAATAAAAAACAACTCTGGTGGGCAGCTCAAAGACTTGCTCTTGCCTCAGGCACAGAGCCAAATACATACCAACTGTAAATAAAGGCAACAGTACATTAACAACTTACCCCAAGTTAAATTACAGCAAAAAGTATGACTGCAGTAACTGCCCATATGTTAGTTCCTTCCCTTAGGCAAACATGAAGCTCCTTATTGTACCCCTCAAGGGTAAATTAAAATTATCTTGCATTTATCACAGGATAGCATTATACACTTAGGCAACACCCACTGCAGCAAAACTTTGTGGCATATTAAGTTGTGTAATACCATCAGCTGAGATATATCTGACAATTTTTGTATGTCTAAAATATTATAAATGCAAAATTTGACTTATTAATTTCTACTACTACTACTCTTTTTTTATTATTTTCACAGAAATAACAAAAACAAATCCATTTAATTTGCAATATGAACCAACAAGTGGCAGAATGTGCTACAGTTAAAAAGTATCTCCAAAGATATTTCTGAAGCTACACTTTGGAAGTGTTGACAAAGTGTTTTGACATCTGTGGTATTCTCCCACACATGCATATTCCTCTTTCCTTTAGCTGAAAATGTGCACCGATTTCATTTAGAAAAACTTCATGCTGAAAATTTTGGAAACACAGATCACTGATCTCCAACATACACCTCAACTCAGTCACCTCCACTCCTCACAGAAGTTGACTGGTAGTCTTTGGAACTCACCACAAACACAGACCATTATTATAAACACTAAAAATTGAACTCCCCTTAACCAACAGATGGTGACATTTCTGGAAAGCAAAAAGATTCTAGTTTGCAATAGTTCACTTTGGAATGAGGTATAACAGTGAAGAACCTGGCACAAGTGATTTATAAAGTAGCTCTCTTTCCATGGACCCCCTAAGACACAGATTCTTAGACTCAGGATGGATTTCTAAGAACCACATCTCTTTTAGCACAGCTTATTCCTCTGGCACAGCTTTGAGTAGGAAGCTGCAAAAGACAAGCGTACTAAAGAACCTGCAGGATGAGGTGTTAGGTGAATACAAACGCACCAAAGCAATTTATTAACGTTCATTTCTGCTGATTCAATAGGCTGAGGTAGATCTCATGGCATAGTCCCTTAAGCTTCAGCACAGTGAACAAAACACCCAATTTGTTCTAATACAGCAGTCTTATCTCCCCAAGGTGCTCCTTCCACACCCAGAAGATTTATCTAAACCCAGAAGATTTATTTGTCATGCGGAGTCCAAAATGCTTTCTGTTCTTCATAGGCTTCAGAAAGGAAGTATTAGGAAGTATTCAAAATGCACCTTTTTATAAGAAAAAGCATGGACAGTGGGATACACCTCCACAGTCTGTTGCTCAGCTGCAAGAGCAACTCAACTTCACGGCAGCCCTTTTTCACTCTGTCACCTTCCTGTGCTGTTTCTTACAGCAGTTCTTGGTTTTACTCCAAACTGGGGACACAGGAACTGGCCACAAAAAAATGACCAGAGAAATTTTATTGTCTATGAAGAACACAGAGCATGGAAATGCTTGAAGTAAGCAAAGCAAATACTGTCCCTTGATTCATCTACATTACTTGAAATAAAAACATCAGCAAATCTAAGTCAACATAAATTTCCTTAAATGTCCTATATCTGAAATATTATAATACTTCCTATGAATGGTTACTACATTGTGGGCAGAAGCAAAAGTCTATTCCTTTCACAGACATTAGTGTTTCTCAAAAGTATACTTTTACAATTCCATAACACATATTTCTAAAAAAAAAGGATTACAAGTCAAATTTCACATCTAAATGAAAAGTCATAGCTCAGACTGATAATAAGCTAACTTCATAATGATGAGCAGTATTTCTTATTTTCTTGAGTACCAAAGGTGAGTATAACAAAGATGGGAAGGCCTGCAGCTTCAGTCAGATCTATCTAGATTAGTGCAGACAAGGGCAGGCCTATGGCATGTTGCAACAGAAACTTAGAGTAAAACCTATCCCTTCTGCCATAAATAAACCCTAACACCAAAACCCAACCCACATTTAAAATACAACAACTCTTCCAAAACTGTAACACTTAGCACTACTTACAAGTTACTGAACATTATATGGAAATGCACTCAGAGTATCCCTGTTCTTGAATAAATTCTGAATAAAATACATTATGCAGACATTCTTCTCATGTTTATTTACATGTTCTGCCACAACTTGAAAGTATTACCAGTTGTACTGCCATAATAACATGCAAAGAGATAAACCAACACTTAAGATAGACTAAACTGTAAAGACAGGAGTTCATACGCAAGAGAACATCCCTTACCCACACTGCAGGGCCAGTCAGGTGAAAGAAGTCTACTACAAGTCACATTTAACAGCTCAGACTTTTCACACATGAGAGATCAGATATTAAATATTGATTTTACATGATAGCTGTTCATTATCACTAGGAACGCTCACTCCTTTTAGCTAAATTGTAGCCAATAATTTGATTAGTCATAACCCACAATGAAGACCAAATTACACCAAAAAAAATCCTGCAATAAGTTTTATAACATCTCTGCGACATCATGCTGCTTCCTTTAAATATTTAGCCACAATTTATGCAAGCTTGGCACATTGAATGTGGGATGTACTTCAGCTACACCTCATATGGCTTGTCCAGTATTAAAAATGTGAGCCGGAGACATTTTTTTCTATACAACTTTCTCAACATTCCCTAAAATTAGGCTTTTTTTTGCACTTTTTGATAAGCATGAAGAAACATGAGAGATGATGCTTGGTTCACCAGAATTTCCTCTCAGCTGAAACAGCATTTGTAAATACATTTTGAAAAAGCCAAAACTCACATCTGGCATTGCCTATATTCAAACACTTGGCAGAAAGAATTTGTTGAGAAGTTCCATCTGTGCTTCTCCTATAGCATCTACATGCCATTCAGATAGCAAGAAACTTCATGGTGGGTTCCCATGATAGTCACAAGCAAGATGCACAAATCTAGTTTTAGAGGCAACTAAGCATAAGCTGCTCTTTGGAAGTACCCTGGCATTTTTTCCTCCATTAGGCAGAAAATAAATTGGGCCCAAATCTATAACTTGAAGCAGATTCTTTGTTCAGTTCTTTGCTTCAAAGGCCAGATTCTTCCCTTTACAAGGTTTCTCTCTTGTAAAGCATAAACTAGATCCTACTGTCTTGTCAGCTGCAATCACTTTCTACAATTATAGGTGAGGCCGGGATCAGCATCAGAGTCAGCAGAATCTACACGCTCGTCACCTTTGCACCCTGTGCTGTCAAAGCAGGGAGTTCTGGGCAAACCACACAAAGAACTCAAAATGCTACTGCACTGCACAAGGTAAGACCTTGCATCATTGCTGAGACACCTCTTTCCTTGTCTAACCCCAAACATGGCAGTATTCCACAGCAAGCAGCACACTTGGATCAATATTTCCTGAAATTAGCAGCAACTAACAGTTTCTAAATGCATTTTGAAGTGCATCCTTACTGATTGCAGCAAAAGCAACCATCAGCTATGACTTTCATGCAGAATTCATCCAAGCAGCCAATTTTTGATAAACGACTTATCCAAGTCTTGCTCCTAATTTTGTTAATAAACACTAACTTCCAGGAAAGAGCTGTAGTGCCCTACATATGTTTTAATCTTGTTTTGTAAGTCAAAGCCCTAGCAAAATAACGTATTTATTCAGCAGCTAGGATAGCTAGAATTCTGATGAATCATTCCTTGCACCCAAAAATAATTTTAGACACATGAGTGCTAAATTCATGACAGCTCAGCAGAACCTTGCACTGGAGAAGTGTGCAGCCGTTTTAACATGGGAATCACAAAGAGCAAGTTTCTCAGAGGAGAAAACCGCTGTAAGACCTTTTATCACAGGGAGAGAACATATCTATCAGGAAAACCCAGGAAGCAGAACAGTGACTACCTGCTCAAATAAAAAAAGAAAAAAAGTCAGCATAATGGGCTTTCCCCACTCTGTTCATGAGAGTGAAGGGCAGGAAGGCTGACCTTACAAAATCACTTCAAGCAATTAATCAACAAGTTCATCTGCTGGAACTCTGAAGCTTGACACAATGAGACCAATCTCCTGCTGTTTCTTCACTAGGAAAACAGCTATGATATGGCGTTGCTTGGAGGAATGGAAAAGAGGGAAGACAGACAGGAGGGGTTTTTTGCTTGGTTTTTGTTTGTTTTAAGGTATTTGGTACAAGCCTGCCACAGGAAGGAGGAACAAGGACTGATATGTAGAATCAGCAGATAGCTACCCAAATGTCTGTCCTGGCATTTTGACAGTTTGATATGACTCACACTGGCAATATTTTGATTAACAAGCTTTGGAAGGAGTTCAATATTTTATCCACTACAAGACCCATGACCCATATTGTAAAAACACTGAAGTCTACTGTAGTTTGACAAGAAAGTTTCAAACTGGTTTCTGGGTTTTGTCAAGTATGGGAACTTGTTTCTTCAGAAGCCTATTCACAGGCTTACTCATGCTACAATAGAATATGCTGCAAAAGGAGGAGAAAGAATAAAGTAGGCAAAAGCAACTTAAACCATTTCATAATGCTCTACACAAGGCTCTGTCCTAATCCCTTTCTCATTCTTTGGATAAAATGGTAATTAGAACAACCAGAGTAGAGAGGGCCCTCCTGTGAGCACAAACATCTCATTTTTTTTCTGCAAATGAAACACTTTTGGAAAATTGATCACAAATCAGTGCTTTTGTCTTTACTACAACTGAAAATGTGACTGTATAAATAAAGGTAGCAAAGTTGATATTTAATAACCCAGCTATGAAAGACACAACATCGAGCAAGACATGGCGATGTTTCTGCCTGTGGACAATGGTCAGTTCTCAACACGTCACCATGATATTTTATGAAAAATCTTTTGCTAGGATTTTTCCCTCCTGAGGAGCTGAGGGCCTCAGGAAAGAAATGTAAACAATAACTATCTGCTGCTGTGGAATGCAACAGGTGCATCTGTGATTGGTGGATGTTGGTTGTTTCTAATTAATGGCCAATCACAGTCAGCTGGCTCGGACTTTGGGGGAGTCAGGAGCCTTTGTTATTCATTCCATTCTTGTTCTTTCTAGTCTTCTGATGAATCCTTTTCTCTCTATTCTTTTAGTACAGTTTTTAGTATAGCATTGTAATATAATATATATCATAATACAATAAACCAGCCTTCTGAAACATGGAGTCAAGATTCTCCTCTCTCCACTCATCCCGGGAGCACCCCACAAAGCATTCACCACACTCAACATTTCCCTTGTGATATTCCACAAACCCCATATAAGTGTATTAAGTTGTTAAAGTGTTACAATCACATATTCCTGTGGCAACAGAAGGTCAGTAATTTTTCTTTGTAAATACATTTTCTGAGGTGATTAACAGCAGTGGTTCAAACAAAAGAGAACCACGCCACCTGCAAAGAAGCATCTTTCATCCCTGCCCAGTGCAAGCTTTACCACTAAAATACCAGCATGCAAATAGCTGGTCCAGCGTTCACTATGGTGATGGAAACTCTTCTTAGCCAATGATTATAGACAGCTTAAGTCACTCCAACCATGGCCTCCTAAGGTAAAGTAGCTGCTGGCAGGTAAAGCATTGGCTCCATTTGCAGTCTGCTCTGTTTACAGCTGATCAGCACTGAGCCCTTCCTATGCCTGAACTTATCTGCCCTTCTAATCTGCCTCCCTTTGCACCCACTCTGAATGTCAGAATCAGAACAGCCATTTTTTAACCTGCCCACCTGGCTAAAACACAATAGATCAGGAACATCTACCACAATAAGATAATCCATCAGTCATTTTCTGTGAAATTATAATTTTGCTTACTTAAAACACCTTGATTTCTCAGCATTCCTGACCTAAAACAAAGGGATACATGTGTTTATAAATACAGTAGGAACTGTAAAAACAAAACCAAAGGCGGACTTGATTTTGCCCACAGTGGATGAGAATAAACAGTGGCATATTTAGACAGTCTTGAAAACTGAATAAGCAAGCAACAAATAAAAGACAGCAAACACTTTTACACATCTGTTTATGTATAAAGGCCTACCTCACACACAAGCATTTAGGCTTGGAAGTCTTATTAGCTCTTCCTGGTCATTAAAAAAAATAAATATTAAAAAAAAAAGGACACAGTCCTTCCCCAAACTGCAGATATGACAAAGATGTTATGCACAGCAAAGTATTAGATGTTTAACCCTCAACACAGTCCAGTCTTCTCCACTGCTGACATTCTGCAGCTGCATGCAATCTAAAATTCAAAATTAACAGATCTGTACATTAGGAATCAAGTCATTAGCATGTCCAGTCAACTTCCTCAAAAAGCCATCTATGATTCTTAGTGTCCCAGGAGTTCAGAGACAGCGGGCAGAGCTTCAGTGGCAGAAGGGATGTACACAAGGTTGTCCTGAGCATGAACACCAAGAAACTCAAACCAATCACCTTCCTAGTTACACCAGATCTGCCTCGTTTGTCTACTTCAACCGATTCACAGTAAATTCAGCCCATCCATTTGCAAGTCTGTGTCCTAATTTTAGCCACAATGGCTCTGGGTGACTACACTATCACTGGCGTAAATAAAAACATAACACTACTGCCAAAGACCACAACAAACACACAATCAATCCAGAAAGATAATGAGTGAACAAGTGACAAGGAACAGTAAATATTACTAATCTCATATCAAGTTGAAAGCCATAGCAAAAGAAGAAACTAAAACAATACGAAGCAGTAAGGCACAACAAACCAACCACCCTACTCACTAAATATGTACACTTTTATCCTATTGTTATCTTACCAGCTGTAGCAAATAAATTTTTTTCACAAAATGTACAAGACCAAACTGTCTGATAACAGTGGGAGATACAGTTGTGAGAAAGACTTAAATTAGAGAACCACTGCAAAAAAATCTCCACTGCGGAGAAATGCAAAACAGCTTTGCAGCAGAAAATGCAGATCACCAGTATGGCTTTTCTCCATACATTATGTCATTTTGTTTACAGAGTATGAAAAAATAAATTAACATGTAAAACCAGCAATATTGTAAAAACATTGGAATGTTAGCTGTAAAACATTTGTCATTTTATCACCTTAAAAACATTTATTAGAAGTAAAGGTAAGCTTCACTTCTTGCAGTATGCTAGTTAACTATTCAGCTGCCATTAGAAAAGCAAAATTGAAGTTATCAACCAGTCACAGTTTTTTAGTTTTCATTACTCTCCTGATACAGTGGAAATCTATCATATATTCCCTTAAGTAGTTCTTGATCTTTAGAAATAATTGTTACCAATGGGAATAATACAGAGAGAGAAAGATGTGAAAGAGCTACTTAAATCTTGCTGAGGACAAGCACCCAAAAATAACACAATGATATGAAGAATTATACAGAAACCCTATTTTAAGAAAGTATCACATGCAAAAGCTTCCATTTAAAGTCTAATGCTGCTACCACAAATTAATTACAGGAATAAAAAAAAAAGAAATTCAAAACATACCTTTAGGTATAGCTTGGTATTATTAAATTTGTTAAAAGAGGTCTAAAAGTCTAACATATAATATATAAATATATATATATGCCAGCTTTTCTATCTTAGAAAAGATTACAAAGCCTTAAAGAGTTTCACTTCCAAAGTGAAACTATGTAGTAAACTTGGCCAGTTGATAACATTCTAAATACAAGCACAATAGAGCCGAGAACATCAAAGGAAATCTAATCTCTTTTCTTACAGGTTGAAAAATCTAATCTATAGCAAGATCATGTAATTTTCTTATATATTTTCAATCACATAGTAAGACAAAAAGATGTGCTGCAAACAAAGCAACCAAAACCAACCAGAGTAGCCTGATTAAAAAAAAAATAAAAAGGTTACAGCTTTTGAGTCAGAAGTAAGCTATGAACTTCACTTTCAATTTTAGTGTCATTAAAACTACTTAAATTCATATTTTAAATAACAGCTGAATTTCAGAACTTCTGCTTTGTCACTACAGCTCGTTATACAACAGCACTTTAACATACTTTAATACTTGCAAAAGGCTTAACTTTGTAATAAGACAAAAGTCATATATACTTGAAATATACCTACCTTCCCAGTGTTTTAGTTGTCTTCTCACACCAGTTTTCTACTTGTGAAATTAAGTGTCATGAAAATTAGGTGTCATGAAAACCTTCAGTAGCAATATGAAAGAACACAAACACCAGCAGAAATTTTCTCTGGGTAGGCTTTCCAGTCAATTTTCTGTGTGCATGCCTTTCATCCTTGCCCCTCCTCCTCCCACTATAAATCTATTGCATAGAACAGGCAAGACGCCCCAGCACTTCCCAGATGTGATACACTTGCTCCAGTAAGATACAACCAGTCCTGGTACAAAAAGCCAGAGAGCGCTCACATGCTCACCCTCCTTAAGCTGTTTCTAGAATCTCTTGGCTGTGTAGTGAAAAATTACCAGAGTAATCACAACAACCCATGGAACAACAGTCAAAAAAAAAAAAAATTGTGTGTGCCATCCTCACGCAGTTTTTTCTCCCTGAAGCAAGCTTGCACTACCAACCCAAGCAAGAACTTGCACAGCATGCTAAAATGAAGTAGGCCTACGCTGCAAGACACATTTCTTGCTCGTAATGTTCCAGGTGAGAGAGTTTCAATTGCACATGGTATATATGCCTAGTTTTCTGTTGAGTTCAGTCATCTTCCTGCTCTGTTGACTTCAGCTTGATACTAAATGAAACAGATGATGCCTGAGATAAAAGTAGCACAGTAAGAGAATGTGCATTTGCCAATCTTAGATAGAGACTTCAGAGCATTCTGGATAATAAATAATTATGTGTTCAAAGAAGGTAATAAAAAATCAGGCATAATAATTCAAGGAAATATTGTTGAAACTAGAAAGAAAAATACTGCATCTACCAGTTCTGGTCTCTGTCTGTAGTCTCCCTGTCACATACCGAATTTTCTTAGCTACCTTGCCAACAAGTTCCATCAGTTTTCTTCTGATTATTTCTTGCCATCATTTTGTACAAAGACTACTGAAAGCAAAGTTAAGTTATCTCAATACAAAGGATAACACATCCCATTGACTGGTTCGGGGGAAAGAGATGGGTTGAACTTCTTCACTTTCAGATGTCTGCATGTAGATAAAGTTTCTGAATAAAAAGAAGGAATTGACTACAGTTCCTACTAAGGAAAAAATTCTCTTAACATAAACTTCTGCTTTTGCTACATCCAACACTACTTACCCTCTACCCAGGAAATATACACAGGCGATTTAGAGAACATTTCTGTGGTTTAATCTAGGATAGACTAAATGCAATAATTAATTACTACTCAGTAATTGAATTCATGTGGAGGAGTTTGAATATTTTTTCCCTCTGTGACAGGAATGATTATTAATGCATAGAACACCACAAAAATGCTGTGTTCTCTGGTTTCCTCCAAAGTCAGTTTGTAATAATCAAAATAGACCAATATTTTAAATCCTGTTTTAATCCTTACCTCAGCCTTTCCTCTTCTTTCTTACGAAGGCTGAAGTCTCGCTGAACCACCTGGAGCACATGCTCTGCTTCTTCATCAGTCAAGCCAGAAAGGTCCAGTTTTCTCCCCATTATACCCTCGGTCCTGGGTATGAATAACTATAAAGAATATCTGAAATCAGAAAAAAGAAAATAGAAAAATAAATTGAAAGCACTCATAGTTTTCACAAGTGCGTGGAGATCACAGGCACAAAAAGAAAGCTGCTGCCATAAACATCAGAAAAGAAAACATCTGAATATTTTTGGCTGGAAAACACCTTTTACACTGAGTCCAACAAATAACCCAGCACTGTCCAATCCACCATTAAACCATGTCATTAAGTGCCACACTTGCACATCCTTTAAATACCTTCAGGAATGTCAACTCAACCACTTCCCTGGGCAACCTGTTCAAATGTTTGACAAACCTTTCAGTGATGGAATTGCTTCTAAAATCCCACCTAAATTTCCCTCATACAACTTGAAGGATTTGCTTCGGAATTGTTTTGCAGGTTCCATGCACTGAAAGCAATCACACCCCATTCAAATATAAATGAAAAAGACAAAAATGCTGAGGACAGACCACAGTGTTGCTCTGAAAAAGGAGCATGTTTAACTAAGTCAGGTCAAATCAGGTTTAGACATTTCTTAAGATTTTATAAAACTGCTTGCAGTGCAATCCCTGCCACTGTGCATGAACAGAGAACATACTCTGCTGTAACACTCAGAAATGTTTTATACTGCCAAGTAAGAAATCAGGAATTATTTTAAAGCACCATTTAAAAAAGTAAGCATATAAATTTTAAATGGATTTCCCAGAGACTGAAAAGATTTAGATGTCACCACTATAAGGCTGGAGGAGAAAAACTAGTAGTTTATATTATGTGTGAACTGAAGGTACTATAAAGTTTGAAATAGAGCTTGGTCCATTAAGCTTCACTAATGAAATTTGTTTTAATTTATTTTCTCATGACTTTTACTCATTTAATTGAATTCTCATAAAGTCAACTCTCAGTATTAACTTGTGTCATTTGATTTAAGCAATTATTTGGGCAATCACAGAGGTGTCCATCTCCACATTGTGTTACAGTTTCAGAAGCATAAGACAGTCTCTGCATCTCTGTTATAAGCCTCCAGCAAGGTATATAATAACCATGAACACACTAAAGTTCCTACAAAGTATACAAGAGGCAACTATCACTGACTCTTCATCCATGGTGAGTGGCAAGTAGATGTGGCTATGTAAAGCATCTAAGCTGGTTCTGGCTCAAAAAAAAACCCCACCTCCAAGGAAAACTGCTACAATTAAGTGTTCCAAGTAGTACTGAAAGTAAAAGCATGGGGGAAAAAAATCAGTTTTATTTTCTAAACATTTCTTTTGCTACTCAGATAATGATGTAGGATATGGTTGGCTGGGTTTTGTTTGGTTTTTTTTTGGTTGGTTGGTTGGGGTTTTTTTTGTTTGTTTTTTTTTGTTGGTTTGGTGGGAGGTTTTTTAGTACAATATTTACCTTCCTACAATAATTTGATTACCCTTCTTCAAACACACACACACACACACAGAAGGAAAGCACTGCTTATTTTTTGGTTAGGCTGTTCATGAAGTTTAGGATAAACTCCTTGCTCAACAAAACAACAATTCACCAAAACCAAGCAGATGATATACAAGCTTGGGTGAAATAAGGATGAAAAGATCCTTCCAACAAGATACACGCTTACCACACAGCTGAAAATAAAGGTCTTAATGTTCTGGCTTGACTCTGACCCTACCAAGGAAGACGACAATGAGTATTTAATAAAGGCTATAAAAACTTGTTTCTAAAAAAAAAATACTCTGATTTGCATGGAAGAAGAGTGCCAAAGAAACAAGGGACTGTATGTAATCTTCATTAATCTCACTTGCAAGACCAAGAATATATGTTAAAATTAAAGATTGGCTAAAACATAGCAAGTAACAACTAGCAAGATGGGTTTTTTCAATGCCACGTGCATATATCTCAAAATTTTCAACAGAATATTAAGATCTTCCTCTGTCCTTTCAACTACAGTTCTTGCACCAAAACATCACTGAGCACTGGCAAGGAAAAGAAAATGGTTTGCTGAGGTAACACTTGGGTTGAAGCTCAAAGACAGAGCATGAAATGCCCTGGGACACATCCTTCCCTTCAGGCTTTGGGATATCTGCTCAGCTCTTCCCACACAAAGCATATGAGTGCAAAGGCACCTTTGCCTTTCTAAAAGCATGGAAGGGCTTCACTACAGGAGAGCCACATCCATGGGGAAGTAAGCAGGGCTTTTCCAAGTAACTTTTTTCACGCACATACACTTAAAGGGAAAATACAGGATACAGAGTGAAAGGAAATAAAATGTTTTTAAGCAATTCCTGGAGCGAGTAGAGACACCTGCATGCTAGGGCTACAGTCTTCTGAGACAAAAGATGATGCAGGTAACTGGAATTTCATCTTTAATCTCCTAGTATCTTAAGCATCAAGTTAACAACTGTAATTAACATTTTCATAATAAGTTCTCCCTTCAGGTCTTCATCAAACCCTTTTGGAAATGGTTTAAAAATCAATAATGTTTTTCTACATATGCAAACTGGTCCATCAGTAAAGAAAATTATCCCTTTGATTCAGCTGCCAGTGCTGATTGTGACCATGTATTAGAAAGCGGAAATTTACCCCTAAATTTGGGAAAAAGTGGGCACTACCTCTGATTTTCTGGAGTTGGCAAAGACTTCATTTCAAGTATATATGTTTTAAAATCAGAAGCAACTTTAACTTTAGACTTTCATGTGGTTTTGTTCTCCATGGTATTCTTAGATTGCATTCCAATACTACATTAACCTCTAAGGAATGCTGTGTGTTTTCCTAGGAAATAATTTTTCATCACTTTACTGAATCACCTCTGATCTGGGAGTATCACAGCAGTTTATAAATATTTATGAACAGTTCTCAAATGTCCTTTCTGTGGTAGATCCAGATTATGCATTTTGGAAATACACAATGGCAAGTCCTCTAGAGGAAATGTAACAAGTTACACTTAAAACTACCTTAAAACACACAAAATAGCTTCTAAGCCTAAAATAACTTCTGGCCTTAATTGAAATAAATAACATGAGGCTGTTCAGATGATTGCCTTCATGAGTACTTTGGTAAATCTCAAACAGAATACAAAATCTAGGATCACACAGACTTTACAAGGAATAGGATCACTCCCTAGAAAACTTTTGCTCAACAAATTAAAACCCTTTAACAGAAAATCCTAGACTTACAAGGCACGACTCGGTACTGTTTGAGTAATACTCTAATCTTCACATTTCTTACGGTCACTTTTAAAAGCTAATTAAAACTTCCACACTGAAAACATTTCTTGAGTTTAACCTTAAAAACAAAACCAAACCCAGCAAAAAGAAAAACAAGCAAATGAAATGTTTTTCAAGAACTTCAAGCAATGCATGGTTTTAACAGAGCCAAGGGCATCAACACTGGAAACAAGGGCAAGTAGTGCATTTCCTATTCACCCATATGACAGCTAAGCTGTTTGGATTTGGAGTCTCAGCTGATGATTAGCATTACTGGGAGGGTGGGGAGAAAAAAAAGTTTTTGGGCTAAGTGCCAACTAATATTTAAGACAGATTCTCTGCTTGACAAAGAACCACATTATAAAGCTAATCATGCAAGTGGTCACACTGAATATTGTACAACACAGACTTTTTAGTGTTATGCTGTAGCAAAGCAATCAGCACTAGTGAGGCTGCGTGGAGTCCTGTGTCCAGTTTGGGCGTTCCCAGGACAAGAAAGATACTTATGGCCACAATGATGGTTAAGGGACTGGAGCATCTTTCACAGGCAATGATGCTGGGAGTATTAGGACAGCTCAGAGGAGAAGAGAAGGCTTGGGGAGTATATACAGTGGGTATCTAGAAGAGAGCTCTCCAAACAAGAATATCCTACAATTCTTTCCGTTTCCGAGCACATTTTTAATCAAGATTTCACTGTTTTCCACAACACACTGTAAGATTTGCTCTAAAATGCTGTTGATATGCATTGATGAAATGTAATACCTGAGGAACCAAGACCACAAACTCCTTCAACCCAGTTATTTGCAATTAAAATACTTCATATACAATACCTTTTCCCCCACATAGTCTCAGCTTTAGAGTCACCAAACTCTTCATCAGAACTGCTGTACTGTTTTGCTACTCTACCACTTCTATAATTTCCAGACAAAAAAATCAAGAAGAAACCTACTAGTAATTTTATCTTTGCTTCTGTCACCAACAAGCTCATCTTTCCTTCCTTTAGCAGTCTGTCAGGACCCAAATAATGCTGCTCAATCTTTCTTGTCATTCTTTCCAGAATTCTTTTAGTACTATAAGAAATTCCTTGTATAATCTTACTGGTGAACATTTTCCCCTTTTAAATCATACAAGACAGTTATCTTCCTAAGACAGAGAGGAAGACAAGCACTTTGTCCTCAACAGAGCTCCTTCGCTACCCTTGTATTTTAAAAAGTTTTGTTTACTGAATTGTCCAAAAAAAGTTGCCACATTGCTCATGTGAGGTCATTATGATAATTTTTGAAAGAAAATATCACAATACTGTGACATAATATCATACACTTCATTTGACAAATATAAGGTAATAGTGCTTTGAGTTATGTCAACACACTTGAATAAAACAGACTTCACCCATAAGCCAACATTTAAAGACCATCACTGTCCAAAGTAATTTCTACTACAGCTAGCACATAATTTAGTCTGAAATAAGTCTAAAACAGCATAATTAACACTGGCCACAGATTTGTTAATCTTTTTTAAATTCCGAGAATGTCTAGAAGCTTGAGCAAAAAACACTGAGTATTCTTCTATTTACACTCAAAATGAACAAATGTCCCAAAATAAGAAAAGGGAAAATATACTCATCAGAAAAAAAAGGCCACCTCTCTGATTGAAAAATTAAATACAACCCCCCTGACTTCAACATAGGACTTATATCTGGTATATCACATTTTAAATGAGATGCAAGATGAAGATATCAAAGACTATGTTATTCTTTGTACCCACACTGATTTTAGCTGAGTTTTACTGCACATATTTCCTGGTCTACAACCAAAGCAAAAAAAAATTATCTCGCTTTCAGCCTTGGACTAATTTTACGAGAGATTTGCAAGCAGCAAAACAAACGGCTGGCAAGCTCCTGGGCAAAGTTACATTTGTTTCACTGGGGAGTGTGAGGGGTAAAGCAGCAAGTTTAAAGCATGAAGTTCCTTCAGGGAGAAATGTCCCTTATTAATGCAAGTTATTACAATAATTGTATGTACATTTATCTAAAAGATTGCTGGAACATACCATAATGGGTGAAACTGTAAACCTACAGGTCAAAGGTTAGTACTGCATGGTTTTAAATTTTAAGCTGTTTAGGAAATAAACAGGAGTTTCACACTCTTCTTCTTGCTTCTATATTTTATGTTCTTTTAAGTACTGAATATGAAATAGCAGAATGTTCTGGAGACAGCTGGGATAGTTTATTTTCTACTTAGTAGCTGGTGGGGTTAAACCATGACACAGAATTAAAAACAGTGAAGTCACATTCCATTCAAGAAAGAATGGCATCTCTCACATAAGGATAGCACTCTCCTAAAGGCAGAACACAGCACATAAAAGTGTTTCTAAAATAAAGGAACTTCTTTTATTTAAATAGAAAAAAAATTTAGAAAATACTGAAGATTGCACTGTAGGACCTAATTTCTGTCATCTACCTCTGATGGTTCAAAAAAAAGTCATATTAAAAATAGAATCTGTATAACAACTGATGACCATTTTATACTTCTATATCAGGCCTACAATGAATACACTACTACAAATCACACTGGGGATTCAAAATGTAATACAAAAGCTAAATTGATGGACCAGAATAATCTTCTCACTGGTAAAACTGAACTAGAGCCAAGTCTTATCAAAAGATCCCCACAGCTGCTAAAGATCATAGTTTATCTGGCATATACTCATTTCACATATTTCAGATGCAAGTGGATTTCTAGTTAATGTATATTCTCATTTTACTTCAGTCTCCCCTTCCATTGTCTGTGCTGAATTTAGGCAAATCATGTTCAGCTCTATTTTCTCTATTTAGTAGCAACCATCTTATGGAAGAGTGCGTAAAGATGATGGATCTGACAATATTCTGACTGCGTGAGACTGACTATCACTCTTTCAGAAATGAAGAAGACAGCTTGGAGAAAAAGACAAAATTGGAGCAGTAATGTGCTGACACACAATTGTATCTTGGATGACTTGCCTCTTCTCCATGCACCTTCAATCTAAAGCATGAAATCCAGCCCATTACTGTAATGGACTGTCAACCAACTCCAGACTGAATCATCACAGGCCAGCAAGAAAGCCAGCATGTGCACTCAGGGAATGCAACTGATCCCAAACAGTCCAACACAACCAGAAATTTGCACATCTGTAAGCACAAGAGTGCAGGGGCTTCCCTTTGAATGCCTAACCTGCAAAGTGGGGCTCAGAGCTTAATTCTACGTGCCCAGACTCCCTGCACAGAGAGAGCAGCAGCCACCGAACTGAGTTATGCCTCTTCCACCTTTGCATCAAAACACAAACCAGAACACACCTGGCAAATCAGGCTTCACAGTGTACTTGGTAAGCTTGAGCCAGCACGAAGAGAATACAAAACAAAAAGCTCATTTGTACTCCTACCTCTCCCCTCAGTGTCAGCTCACGAGTGAGGACTGCAAAAATGCATTCACCCACCTGTGCTGCATTACACATGCCACAGCTCTCTCCTGAGACACCTGTAGTCCCAGCATTTCACAATCAATGGCCCTCAAATGAGCCACATGGATCGAAGGGAGATGAAAGAAACAGTGACTACTTATTGGTTCCTTCAAAGAACTGCAGGGTTTCTCTCTCATTCTAAGAGGCAGACAAAGAAGGGAGCACTCACTTTACCAGTGTAAATACACGCAAATACCAGTCTAATACTGGCACCCAGAAAAACTCAGGTCCAATGCCATATTAAGTCTGGGAAGGCTCAATTATTTATCTCCCTCCTTGTGGAGGGCAACTGAGAGGAGCCCTCATCAACGCCTGTAAGTATCTGAAGGTGGGGAGGGAGGGTGCCAAGAGGATGTTTCCAGGCTCGTCTTGGTGGTGCCAAACAACAGCACAATAGGTAAAGGGCAGAGACTGATGCACAAGAAGTTCCACCTGCACATGAGGAAGAGCTTCTTCACGCAGGTGACCACACACTAGAACAGGTTGCCCAGACAGGTTGTGCCACCTCCCTCACCAGGAATACTCAAAACCAACCTGGGTGCAATCCCGTGCCATGTGCTCTAGGATGGCCCAGCTTGAGCAGGAATGTTGGACCAGATAGTCCCTTCCAACTTGACCCATTCTGGATATTACTTTGCAGATCCCTATTTCAGATGCCAACATCCTGTTTTCCTGTATGACCTGAAGCAACTGAATGATACAGAAGGTCCCCTGCCATACAAGCTATGGAGCAGCACATGACAAGTATGTGCATCAAAGTTAAATGCCTTCCCCTATACCACAGCAGTCACTATTTGTTAGAACAGCTAGAGAGGAGCCTCCTACAGATAACATTCAATAAAATAACCAAGAAAATAGGTCCACTAAGGTAAGTTTTTCAACTCCAAAATGCCAAAGCATCACTATTGAGTTAAGTGGTGATAAGGCTTCTCATATGTGTTATTAACATCTTCAATATGAAGAAAAAAAAAAAAACACCAACATTGAGAGAAAAGGTGAAGCTTTTGTCAAAAGTCAAACAGCTCTGGAAGCACTACACATTTGGCATCAGTGTTTAATTCTGCATTTCAATAATACAGGCAAAAGAGTTATGATAAATTCAGAAACTTGTCATAACTTGAAAGCCATATCGTGATTAATCCATGCAAGCTACAAAAGTAAAAATTTAAGTGTGGATTGCTTGACTGCTGCTAAAACATCCATAACATAAAATCCAACCAATATGCAAACATACCACAGGCATACTTAAAATATCCTATACAGTAAAATTGATATTTTTCCCCACAACATCTGTTGCACTAATTGATATCCCTCATCCCTCTTATGAAATACCACCCATTAACATATAATTAAGATTTATCCAAGAACTAAACTTTCACGGAAAGAATCTTCCTGCAGGACTAGAAGAAGGACAAAAGTTCTATTTTTAGAGGTAAGAAAATGCTTCCAACAGCAGTTGCCACAATGAGGCAGTATTCTCTAGTGCTGCCAGATGTGAAAACAAATTTAATACAGTAAATCACTGTTAATTCAAACCACAGACAGGAAACCCCAGTGCAAATTACTGAATTTTACAGATTAGCAAGTAAATTAACAAAATAAAAAGCTAAAATAAATTCCTAAGGCTGCTGTCCACATTCACTGTGACACCTGCAAAATGCTTCTAACCCTGATTTATCCTCAAAGAAGCAAGAATCATAAGATATACAATACATGTACAAAGCCACATGTCCCATTTCACTAAGACTTTGTGATAAACTGCAGCTGACTGATGCACAACATATGTGCTGTGCACTGTAAAAAGTGTTTCAGTAGCAGGTTGTCTTTGGTTTGTTTAGGTAACCATTTGTCAAGTGGCATAAAACATGAGTAAAATAGAGCCAGAGCTTTAGAAAGCCTCTGAAAACCAAAGGAGGTGGATTAATCTGTCAGGTGGGGGAGTTAATGGATTCGTTTGTTGACACTGGGACCTACTCCACACTGTGCTTAGAAGACACTCTGCTTTGGACCAGCGCTCAGCTGATTTTTTTTTATATTGACACTGCACAATATGGAGATAACCTGAGCCTAGACCAATAAACACACACCTGAAGTTCTGGATCATAAATGTATACAAATAAAGAATGTTTATATTCAAGCATAATACATGGTCAGTTATTTTCTGGAGTTCAAAGGCCAACTTCAGCGTCAGGTTTTGACTGCTGCTTCACAGATGTTTGGATCCGAACTGGAGCAGTGTCACAGCTCCTTTATTTAAACTATGGAACCAATTCATCCTCCTACAGGTTCATGAAATCATCCAGCCAGCACAGACCCCTTTTTGAGTCCCACAGAATTTATTATTTGAAGAGCATAATCAAGCCACCACCTTTAGGAACTAACTAGGGCTCCTCACTTAATCATGTGTGGAACACAAGTCCACAGTATTTCCAATGATTTGCCTGTTTTGACCTGTGCTACTACCTTGGAGCAGGAATACAAAACCTGATCACTAAACATTAGAAAAGAAGTGGGAGATGGAATAATCAGGCTTATCCTTCTCTAGAGGTGAACTGCTTTCTGCTCATTTGGGACTCAATTAATGGTTTCTGCGCTTGCAGTGATCAACACATGGATGATTTTTGCCACTGACTTTTACATCAAGACCGGCTGAGCTAGTGAGAAACAACATCACCTTTTTTGAATCCTCCCCAAAGGTCTTTCAATTGTTTTTGAAACCTGATGGTGCTCCAATTCACACACTGTGATTTAACTCGAATCCAAGTCACGGTCTGTCAAACAAATATCAAAGCACTTATGACAGTTAGATGCAAGCACTGAGATAACTTCTAGAAAGGTACACCAAGCACTCCTGGGGATGATCCCTGAGAGGCAAAAGGATCAGTTCTGGTAAGGGGAAAAGAAGGAATAAATTTCTTGCAAGATTAACAACGGTTAGAAAAATAGGTGCGCCTCTGAAATTTGAGGTATTTCAGGTCAGTGGTAGTTGCATCCCTGTCAACCACACTTAAATCATACACTGCACATTCATGCTGTGGCAATTAATCTTGATGACACAAACCAGCACTTTTCTTTCTTGCATTACCCTGGGACACAAAGTATTTTTCTTACAGCTCAAAAGGGCCAGAAGAAAATCCCATTAAAAACATCTTCTGTCCCACAAGTAATGCCTAATAAGCAAAGAAGCTCTTGTATTAGTTTCAAAAGAGATAAAACTCATCAAAAGAGCAGAACAGAAAGTTTATTCCACTAGTTATAAACATATTTTGCTTTCAAGAAAGAAAACAACCAATTATGTACAGTCTTCCTCCAAGAGCAGAAAGCTGGTTTACAACAGCAGAACCACCTGTTACTCTGCATGTAAACAGGTGGAGGGTGCTGAGGAAGGGATTGCTTTGTTGTCAAAATGCCCCACAGATTTCAGGCTGTTCCCTGGCTTCAAGACTCATTAAAGACAGTGGGAATGCCATGAACTTTAACAGCCTTTGAGTGAGCCTACACTTCAGATTGCTATCACAAGAAGATACTACACTTCCTACTGAAAATTACCTCCACACACTTTAAACAGACTTAATCCAGAAACTATGGCTGCCCCTTTTATTCTTCTCCATCAATAAGCAGCACATTTTGCAAAGAAAAGTCCAGAAAGAGCTTCTTGAAACTGCTACATAGCAGAACTTGAGCCTGGCTGTTCAGCGAGAGGACAGGATAGAGTTTACTGCCTGCAAAGTCAACACCAGCAAAACTCAAGAAAACTACTGAATTGATTACCAGGAGCCAATGGGGACAATGCCATTGAAAGTGTCTCAAGATTAATCTCCACAGTAATCAGCTCCACCCCAATGCGTGATGTTTTATTTGGAGGTATACTTTGCCTTGAAGAATGTGTATTTCACTTCCTGTGGTAATGCTTTATATCTTAAAACAATCAGTAGATAGTAATAATTCCAGTAATCTGAATACCAAACACCAATATCAGTTTTTCCTTTTCTGATTATCAATAGATCAAAAGGTAAATGAAGCATAAAATAATAAAAAGTAACAAGAGATTTTTCTTTTACTCAGCTCAGGAGCTAATTGGTCAATAAAAATTGCTACATGAGGTGTTTTACTAGTAGAACATTCTTTAAAAAGTATTTATAAATATATATTGCTGTGCTATTGAAATTTAATGCATATTGGCCTGAAATTTTATTGTGTTTCTATTCCCTGAATAGCATGCATAAGATCTAAAAATCTGTCATTATTGCAATAATGCTGATATTAGCTTTTGACCAGTCAAGCCATTGCAGTCTTTATATCCTCTTCATCTATGATAAAGCTGCTAAGGTGATTCATTAAACTGCTTTCCACTACAGTGTGCTTTATTTATTTATTTTCAGGACACAGGATGCCAAGCATAATATTTATTTACAGAAAATGAAGTTTTAAAAACTACAGCATGGAATTTTTCTACAAGATTGTTTAAAAAAAAAAAAAGATAGCATGTTTAAACTGAGAGTTAAATAGCAAGCACATGGTAATCACTAGCCTACCATATGACTGACAGAACTTACTGGTGTATCAGATATGCATGGGAGGTTTTCCTCTCCGGTTTGTGTAATTTCACAAAATTTCAGATACAAGCATCTTTGACCAATCTCACAAAGAGATGCGCAAAACTAGACCACTGCTTGAAATCTCAGCAAATTACACTGTATTTAGCCCTTCTGTAAAATTGCCTGGTTTTACCATAAAGGTGAATTTCTTTGGTAAATTGAGGAATAGTGTGGTGTGCTTCACTTCACACCAAAATACAGCAGTCATCTGCCTCATCCCTTAAGCCCTAAAAGCTTATTCTGAAAGCAATCTGCTATAAATCTCTGAGTATAAGAAACTTTGAGCTGTTTTATTCTCTGGCTGTCATTGGTTCACAGGTAAGCCAAAAGCCTTTATTATGTTTAAGAATCTATCTAAAAAAATAACCTACCTGATCCAAAAGGAAGGTGAATAAAGCATTCCACAGGAAGGCAGCATTAATCTGCTCAAACAATTCAATGGGTTTTCTCAATGAGAAAAGCCATCCCTGTGGTTTTCATGGAATTATATTCAGCTAGCTTCTTTCAACTTGTCCAGCTTTCCAAGGGCAAGTTAAGGTAGTTTACACTGCCAAACCACAGTTTTCAGTCTTGTAACAATAGGGCACGTTAATGTTGGCAGCAATACAAAGGAGTCACATTTTCATACCAATCTACTGTTTATGAACAATAGTGCACTTGGTACATACAGCCTTGCCTCATTGTCACCCATGCATGCTTTGGGGATTTTTTTTGTCTTTACTTAAATACAAGCCGTTCAAGTGTTCTGTTTACTGCAACTATGAAGTGAGAAGGGTGAATTCCTACTGCTTTCATACACTTGGGTACACTCTATGTAGTGCACCAAGATGTATTCATGAGGTTAGCATGGAAGCAAGAAACCAACTCAGGAAAATAAATGAAAGTTCTATCTCAGTTTTCTAGATCCATACAGCACTGGCTCAGACAAAGACAAAAAAAGCACTACCCTGCCTGAAAGGACAATATTGTGTCATTTGAACATGCAGCAGGTCCAAGAGGCAAATCCTGTCACAGGGTGTAGTGCTCTAAGTACATCTCACCCCTGTGAGGGCTACCAGGGTGGAGTTGACATGTGTGCATTCTCTCCACTGGCAATTAACGTACCACAGGTATTGAAAGGGCTACTCCCCCATTTCTAACTGCAGTGTACTAAGTTACCTGACAAACTCCCCAGGAAGGCTACACAAGAGCCAAGTTACCTCTTTAGATGCTCAGGCATAAGGCATCACTAAATACGCTCTGATACAATCTGATACCTGAGTAACGATGGGCAAGGCAGTAGCCTGAGGGGCTAAGTACAAGATACAGCATCTTCTGCTTTTTGCACAGCTCTGTTCATTTCCTAAAGGTAGAATTAAGCAGCAAACACTACTGTTTGACATTTAACAGCAGGGGCTTAGTCAGTGGTCTCAACACAGTTAATGGAGAACAGCTATCACCGTAAATAAGCAACTATAAAAACCTGTCCAGTTTGATGACAGGTCCATCAAAATCAGAAAGATGTCTGGTAATATGAGAACTAGACTAACTATCCTTCCATTCTCTCACTCTAGCCTCCCAGAAAAGGCTTACAAGAGGAATGAGTAAAAGCCTTTATTGCTAAAATCTTTGCTGTGCCTATTCCAAAAAACTCCTGGCTCCATAGCGAGGCAGCTACCCACATTTTCAGAAATGCAGGAAATAGTAAAATGGTAGGTATGAGACAAAAAGACATAATTTGTCAAATTAGATTGCTAGTTACAGTTAATGTCCCCGCAAACACGCTTGAGGAGCGACACACACGCGCTATAAGGCATTTTGCAATCTAATTCGGTTACGCTTGCCTGAAACATAACACAAATCCCAGCACAACACAGGCTCCTACTTAATTAGATTCCCTAAGAAAAGTCAGTCTGAGCCATATGGTATTTTCCTCAGCAGTTACGATAAACTGACCTTGATACTAGGCAAACGCACGCTGCTCCTGTCTGAGGCATAAATTACAAGCGCAGCGTGGCGGGATGCTCCCATGAAACGGGGACAGCGGCAGCGCCACGCTGAAACCCTCCCCGGGCTCCCGGGGAAGTTGATCAAGAGTAAAACACTCCAATAATAATGATGATGATGATGATGCACTGCAGTGTCTGAGCTCGAAGAGCCACGCGGTCAGCAGAACACCACCAAGCAGCTCAGACATCTGTCCGGTAATTAAAGCACAGCCTAATGCCGCGCTGCCGCGGAGGAGCGGCCCGCCTCGCCCCCAGACGCCGCGGAGAGTGGCGGCCCCTCGGCCACCAGCCCGCCCCGACACCCGGCCCCACCCGACCCCTCCCCAGCGGCGCGGGGCCCCGCACGGCCCGAGCCCGGCCGGCCCGACGGGCGCTGCGGCCCCGCACCTCGGCCCTGCCGCAGGCCGCCCCACGGCGCGGCCGGCCCCGCGCTGCCGCGGAAGAGGGGCCCCCATCCCACCTCAGCCCCGGCCCCGGCCGTACTCACCCTCGGCCAAGTGCGAGGGCTGCACCACAATGGCAGGCGGGCGGGAAGCGCCTCGCTCTGGGGCACGGGCAGAGCCACCACCGGCGGCTGCGCCCCGTCGCTCATGCACGGCGGGGTCTGCTGCCACTCCGCGCCGGCCCCCGGCCACCACCTGCGCGGAGCTGCCAGGCACAGGTGCCCCGGTGCCGCTCCGCACCGGCCGGTGCAAGGCGAGAGCCGCTGTCTCCTCCTCCTCCTCCTCCTTCTCCTTCTGCTGCTGCTGCTTCTGCCGCCGCCTCTGCTGCTGTCGCTGTCGCCTTCAGCCCTCCCCGCCCCGCCGGACGCGCCGAGTGCTGCTGCGGTGCCGGCGGCGGCAGCTCCCGCCGCGCACCGGCACCTGCCCGGGCGCTGCCGCCAATCGCCGGGAAGGGGCCGGGCAGGGGCGGGGGCGGCGCGCCCGGCAGGGGCGGGAGTTGCGCCAAGCTCCGCGCCCCGGTGCGCATCCGACCCTAAAGCTGCGCCCTCGACAGGCGAGCACCGGGCTCCCGCCGCTGTCACACCCGCTGGCCGGGGGGACACCTGCGGCCCGTCCGCTACCTCAGCCCCAGCTGGCCGGGCGAGGCTGGGAGCGGCACAGGTGCTGCCAGGCGGTGCCCGTCTGGCCCTGCCGGGGTGCGGGCAGCCCGTGGCGGGTGTCTAGCAAAGGAAAGGAGAGGGCCGTTGTTGGGAACGGACGAGAATTCCATCCATATGGATGCGGCGCACCGGGCAGTCGTAAGGAAGGTGCGGCCTGGTCAGTCGTTCAGCTCATCTGTGAGTCACTGCTGTAACGTGGAAGCGCTTTTTTTTGTGTCCTGAATCACTGCAGATTTTATTGTATCAGGCTAATTACTTTCCCCCGGTATTATTTTTCGTTCCCCTTTTTTTTGTTGTTGTTTTTTGGTGGTTTTTTTTCCATGCTTGCTTAACTTCATTTTAAAGTAGCTGCAGCTGTTCACTGCAAGGTATGGACTTATTTGATCTCAGCCAAAGTGCTTTGTCAAGACAGATGAATTCAATAAATTTTGGCAGGTTTTCAAAGAAAACATTTTCTGGGAGAGTATTTTTGTTTACATGAATTTCACGGTATAACAAATAAACTGGTTTAGCAAACGTTTACTTCTATGCTAACCTACGCTTGCCTGTGTTAGTAAAAAGGGTGCCACTCTGTGAGGCAGACATCACATTAATTTTAAATGTGTATGCAAAGAACAAACAAACAAAAACAACTTTAGGAAGTACTCTGCATCAAACATCATTTCGTATTTCCCAAACACATCTATAGGTAAATACATGTCTCAGTGTTTCCCAAACAGTAGAAATTTCTTCTTTAAATAAAAACAAGAAAAAGAAGCAGTCATTTTCAGCACTAACATTTTTTCAAGAGCAACATGACATGGCAACAAATCAGGGATTGAGTTAAACAATAGGTCACACATTGCCTGTATTAGAAGAGTAATCGATAACACACTTGAGTACTTTTAATAATTGAAAAAACATCTGGCTAGAAAACTCTCTCCAATATTCCAGCTGAAAAACTGGAAGAATAATGTTTTAAAGTCAGCCACCAATACCAGTAATTCTATAATGCTTATGATTATACAACCATGAAGTCAAACAGATAAAACTGTTTGAGATCCTGCTCCTCACACTCAAGCTATTAAGCTAATGTTGAATTCAAGAGTAATGTCTTGCCCTTGCCTCAACATTCTGCAATTAGGTACACAGAGTGTTTTTTCCTTTCAAGGTAATATTTCACATTCTTCACCAATGGAGATAAAGCATTGGACTTGAGGCTCTTTACTTGTTGGATGCCCTATTTATCCTCATCTACAGGTTTTGTTGTCTCACATGGAGACAAAACAACTTCTCTTTGCATCTGTAGCAGATATTTTTGATGGATGCCATTCACAGTAAAAAAAAAAAACCCAAAAAAAAAAAACCCCAAAAAAAACCCCCCCAAAAAAAAAAAAAAAAAACCTGCATAAAATCTCTTTCTCACCCCTACAAGCCAAATCATAAGGGATAGATGGGGAAACTGAGATATGCCAGGCTTTCCCTGGAATCACTTAAGATACAGCCATTAACTAATTAAAATAGGTATCTAAATAAGCATGCAGAATAAACAGAAGTTTAAGGAAGAGAAACTGTCCAGAGGCAAGGCCCTAGTGGTGGCATGGGAATTTTTACCCCATGAGCAGCACATGCCCAAGCACCTTCCCACCCAGTGCCTGGCAGTCGCAGAGAGGAGCAGGGCAATGAGAGGTGCAAGGGATACTGTAAGAGTGAGCAGTCATCAGGGAAAGAAGACTGCCCTGCACGCTTATCTCACATCCTATAGCTCTGAAATTCCCAGTTCTCCATATATTCACAACTGTTAGGATAAACTACAGACCATGCAATCTTTCAGTGATAATAACCTCAGTGTGGAGAGAAGTAAAAAGGAAGTCGGACCCAGGGAACACATCTGTAGTAACAGCAACCATGGTGCTGTTTAGGCAGAAGTATGGGAAAAATCTTGTGAAAATGGGAGGCAGATCTGGTAATAATGGGGTGCAGGACAAGAAAATAATGTGTTTTCTTGGTGGTAAGTTTCTCTTGTCACAATACAGCCTTTTTCCATAAAGAAAAAAAGTCATCCAAATGCAGACCGAAATAAGCAGGCTGGTATTGCTTGGAATGCTCAGTACTAAATCCAGTGATGCCATAGCTGGTGGCTACAAGGCTGCAGTGGCCAACAGGTGACTCTCCAGGCTGTCCCTAAGCTGTGCTGTGTAACCAGCTGGCTGCACTGGTGTGAGGAGGTCAGGGCAGGCTGCTGCCAGGATCTGTGGGACCCTGCCTTAACCTGACAGCAGTAGTTCTGGGTAGGAGGTCCCACTATACAAAGAATTTCCCTCTGCCCTCAGCATCCATGGAATGGGGCTGCTAGTCATAGGAAGATTTTTGAAGCACAGTTCATATGATCAGGAGTTTGGGCCATCTTTTGTACAGAATGCAATTATTGCAAAACCTTTAAATAAATTGGGTTTTTTTGGAAAACAAGATTTTTTGCAGGTTTGGTATTCCCTCAGAGGATACACAGGGAGGTGCAGAAATATGATGTTAGCCAATGTGCACAGTCATGCTGGATTATTCATTGACAATCACCAACCACTCCAGGAGGACTTTGTGAAGTTTGCTTTCGGAGTGTCCCAACCTTCTCAATAAAAATAGGGGTTTTAATAGGGAAATTGGAGGTACAAATATGGACAGTACTTGCTGAAAAGCCACCAGCTGCTATGTTAGCCACAAGGACCAATTATGAATTTATTGCAGGCTACTGGTATCTCAAGGCAGCAAATGAAGACAGTAATAAGTAATTAAGTTTCTCTTAATTTCAACTGATCTCTTAAGACCTCAGAGTATTTTCACAAAGTGTAGTTAAAAATAATTTGATGGTAATAACTTTGAAGTCCTTGTAACCTTTTATCTTAGGGTTTTAAAGAACTTCATAAACACAAGTCACATATTACAAAGTGTCTATGCAAAAGATAGAGTATTATGATAAGTAAGTTAAAATACTTAAGTTATTCATAGGCCATAAGAAAATGAGTAAGAAGAGAAAGAACTGAAAAGAATGGACACATTTTTAACAGTACTTAGTGTGCAGGGCATAACATTTGATATTACATTTTGCCATGACTTTCCTTTGAAAATTTCAACAGCCATGCTCCCTGTCCCACAAGCTCACAGTGTACAGAGGAGCTGATAAATGCTAAATGTGGAAAGACATAAAGGAAAGCTGAGAGAAGACAGGATTAGGTTTATATACCTACTCTAGTAAAGGAGACAGTTTGAGGAAGTTTTGGTATTTACCAAGCAGCAGCAGAATTCAGGTGAGCTAATGCTTTGAAAAGACACAAACTTACCAAACTCTCACAACTGGGATGAAAACAGTTGCAGACAAACTGTAACTAATGCAGAAAAAACAATTCATGATCAGTGGGGGGGAGAGAAAGGAGGGTTTTTTTTGTTTTGTTTTTGTTGTGGTTTTGTGGTCAATGAAAAGGCAACAACAGGAATATGAGCTAGTAAGAGAGATGGTAGAGAAAAAATATACGATACGTAATTAGAAAAGAGAAATTCTTTCCTTGATTATTGGAAAGAATGGGAATAATCAGAATGCTAATAAGTTGTAGAAGAGAACATGATGCCGCTGTATTGCTGTTACTGTAGATTTCCTCATTCTTTCAGGGTGCATAAATGCAAGCTTGAAGGTGTTTGTGGAAGAAGCTGCATGCAAAGAAATGAAGACTCTTTCAGTGCTCTTCCCTTGTGACTGTCACTAAATGGGTATGGGCAAGAACATTAGGTTCCTACATTTCTGCAAGTTAAAAGAAAATTCTTAAAAAGGTGTGGTGGCTTCTTCAATTTCACTGAAGAATGGACTTCATTTTTTGGCAGTGGCTGAAACATATGAAACAATGTGAGGATGTCCTTCATCCTCGGGGGGTGGTTTTTTGTTTCTCTGTTTATTTTTTCTCCATTTAGTCCCACCTTTCATGCAATAACTCCTTCTTAGTCATCAATCCGAGGATGAGCAAGCAGCAGGAGGGATGTGGTCCACTGATGCTTTTCTTCAGAGCTGCATTTGTGTCCTGGGCAAAGTGGCACTGAGGATGTGGTAGCATCTTTAGTATGGCCCAGCTCTGCTCTCTTCTCCAGAAATTGAAAAAAATGAGAAAAAGTTCTGTGATGCCCAGGGGAGAAATAAGAAAAACCATGCAAGTCTCCAACTAAACAGGAAAATGCTCATATTAAGGCAGATTTGACTTCACAGATTCAAGCACTGAACAAACAGAAGCGAATGTTGGTTTAGCGCTTGATCTCTTGTGTTTAGTGGTATGTTCTTTCAGCTTCATTTGATTTCTTTGTACCAGAATCAACAGACAGCTATGAAATTTTGGGTTTAAAACAAACCCATCTAAAACTATTATGCCTGCAGCTCTCTTTTGGGTTTATTGCTTCAATTCTCTAGCACAATCAGGAATTTTTTATTTTACTTAACACCTCTGATACCTAGAGCCAGACTACAAGAATACACTCTAGAAGGTTGCTTTTCATAAAAAGACTATAAAATGTTTTTCTTATTCAAATATATTGAAGTTTTTCATTATTTGAAATTATTAAAATCTAACTGCCTTTTGTTAAAGCTGATAAATCAAGGTTAAATGCTTTTCTGTCCTTTATTATAACTCTATACAGAAAAAGTATCCTCAGATGCATAGCGTAGACATTATATAATTCTATGCTTATATTTTACAAGCAAAACCACAGCAATAATGAAAAAAATCTTTATGAAGTCTTAAAATCCTAGGCAGTACAAAACCAGTGAATTCCTGTAAGGAAGATTAGTCAACATTAAAATACTTTCTATTAACTTCTTATATTTTAGTACATCCTGAATAAAGTAGTTTTCAGAAATTCTTTTTTTTTTTTTTTTTTTTTTTTGAAAGAAACCATAATCCTGACAATAATTTCCACGTGGAAATGAGGTCAACAAAACCAGATCAGCTGAATTTTCCAACCAATTGTTTGGGGATATAAGATTTAATCATTTCTGAGTCAAAGAGAAAATTCATCTTTTCAAAGAGAAAAAGTTTGCTCACTTTTTTTCCCCCTTTCATTAGACCATTGGATGGAAATAAATAAAATTTCATCCACATTTACAAAATTTTAATTCAGCCATATTACATTGAAGTCCCTTCTTCTGTGATATACATCTGTTCAGAATCAGCAGTGCGTGGCTGAAGAAAAAATGGATGTTGCAAACAGCAAAAATGCCTGGTGAGAGTGAGGCAAGCTCTTTGCTAATGACACAGGCTAGTTCATTAATGTTTCTTAGCCTTCCTAGTTAGATACACTGACTGGTAAGGTTTACCCAGGAGCAGAAGTAACAGATATTTTGAGAATCTTTTCTCCATGATACATCTAGCAGAGATGGAGATTAAAATAAAAATTAGCAAAAAAAGGCTATTTCACCAATGACTCTTTAGAAAGGTAGTTTCTCTCTTCCCAAACCCAAAGCTTAGTGGGAAATGCATAGCAACAACAGTCAAAGCAGTTAAAAGAAAGTTGCCTACCGGCACCTCATTCCAGAAAAAGACTGAGTCAAAGTATTGTGAAAGTGGATGTGTCAGATGCAGGCACATCTAATCATGTTACTCTTTGACTTATTCTTGCACAACCTCTCACATGCCTTGATTATGTTCAGTTTGAGCTTTTTCTGTACAAGTGCATAGAAAATACATTGTGCTTGTTTCAAAGAGCTTACTCCATGAATGCTTTAATTCCTCTCCTGGATTTTCTATAATCAGTTTGTTACTTGGTGTTTTCTCATACACAAAGTAAAATTCTTCTCAATTAATTTACCCCCAAAAGAACATGGGATATACTGGAGCAGGATTATACCTGTCACAAGCTGCAGAAATGACTGTGTGGTTTTATTCAAATCAAATCCTCCAGGGATTGTCCCAAATACACACAAGTTTCTTTTTTCTGTGTCTGCCTTGGGACCTGAGATCAGCCGTTTTATTTTTCCATCTTGTTTCAAAGGTATTGTGTCTGACAGGACCATGTCACTTCACCTTGCATTGTCCTTGCAGAGGGCTGCAGGCGCTGCACGGATGCACTCTTCATCTGCAAGACCAGCATCAGCCCTGCAAGACATTCCTTAACCCCTTCCACTCTGCCCAAATTAGCAACAGCTAGACTTCAGGAATTTCTCATGTTTATAATTCTTATGAGAACCACCTTTCCAGTGTGCAAACTGGCATACAACAGCTGTCCAGCAGACTCAGGCCCAGATTACATATATCCTCTTTCCCTGCTCGGCTTGGAAACTCTCAGCTCTCAGACACACCAGTAGGGTGTGTCACACCAGACAAATATTTATATACTGAGCTTCATTTCCTTATCCAAGTTCCTGGTGAATGTATAAAAATACAGTCACTAGAATTTTAAAACCTAGAATAGCCACATCTATTAATTAAGTATTTAAGGGGAGAGACCAGTCTCTAATTGCAGAGCTTGAACTGTTCATTTTCCTATGGGAGCCAATTATTGTTGTTCTCCTCAGTGGCATCTCCACTTTAGGCCATGGGGTAATGAAGACAGATGAGTAAATAGTGCATATAAGATATCTGTGAATCATTAACAAAGTCATTAAAACAATTATAGATAATTTTTACTGAAATAGGGCCTAGCACAGAGAATAGTCTTATTGTGATACCATCTGTGATACCAGGAACAGAGAGCTCGGCAGCCAAATCTTAATCATACAACTTTATGATAAAATAAAAAAAACCTTTGGCATTCACTTTGTAATCCCTCAGTTGTTTTCCTGTGGTCATTCTTATGAGGAATTATTCTGATGCACTAGCTCTTTGCTGACAAGCATCTCTGTGTCAGGAAAGATGCCTGTGGCCCTCACAGCAGGGCTTGGGAAGGCTAACAGGATGGCTGCCCGGGTGGGCAAGCATTAGTCCCTAACTGTAAATATTAAGTTGCAGACCAATGTTTTTCTTTAAATACACCTAGGAAGAGCATGGCCATCAGCAGCCTCCCTTCATGGAGGCAGGTTTCTTCATGGAGTTTTCCATGTTTTGGTTGGTACCAGTGTGCTGCACATGTGCAGCATGTGTGCTGCACATGTTCCCTGTAACAAGTTGGCATTGTTTGAATCCTCCCTGTATGCAAACCCATTTAGAACAGGCCTCCATCAATGGGCAATAAAGCTGTTACAGCCATCACTGCTTGATGGCTTGATTTCTGGAAGAGCAGATGGCCCACACTTCTTACTGGAGATTTCAGCCCATTTTACTTCAAGTGTTCCTGGTTCTGTAGCTTTAGTTCCTTGTGCCTGAACAGCAAAGCTGGAGTGGTCCTGAGGTGGCATCTGAAATGCAGCCTCACTCCCATTACAATACCTGTTGCAGAAAGGTGAGAAATTTGCTCTCCTTTAATGAAACTACATTTAGTGAAGGTTAATAATATTTCTTTTTCTCTGAAATGGCCTGGAATTGTAATCCTTGGAAAAACAAACCTGCTACAATTATGTACTGCTGTGGCAGAAGAGACAATAAGGTTTCCACAGCAATTACTAGTAGTGACCCAGCAAACACCGTGAGCATTATGTGACCTCACTACTTCTAAACTATTCAGTGGTCTATATTAAATGGCATTAACAGGAATAGTTTCAGTTACACTTTTAATGCCCTGTTGATGCACTTGATGCAAATAGCTCTACCACAAGCTATAACTCTTTGAAAAAAAAAAAAACCCAAACCAAACCCTCAAACAGAATAGCAAATAAATTGTCAAGCCAATGTTGCTGTAAGACTTTAGTTTTTATAGCTGAGGTTCATTTGTTTCACTTGCCCTTTCTTGCAACTTAATCTTATCTCTACTACATGCATAAACATTTTAAAACATCTCCATATGAAATACCAAAGAATTTAAAATTACTCTATACTCAAAGGCATTATCAAGTTTCTCCACTTGGTGGAAGGGGATATTTTGCCAGTGGAGAAGTGAAGGGGAACGCAAAGGGATGAGCAGAGAAAAGTCAGGATCCTGTAGGCCCTAGACACAGTTTTATCTGTGAGGTGAGGTTCTCTGAACAGCAGATGGGGAGGATAAGGATGAATTATTGATAAGACAGAAATACAGAGGGTTTTACCAGCTCCATGAATAATAAAATTCCTTCAGTCTGTTGACCAAGTGCAGTTCAGGAGCAGGACATGAGCACCAGTGATGGTGGTCATCTCTAGGACCTCAACATTTATTCCTACTTACTGAGAAAATTATAGGGAACAGATGCACACACTCATGGAAGCTGATATCTCAGGAACTCAGGGAAAGGGAAAAGAGAAATTATAAATTAAGTACAAATGAAGTACATCAGTGGACTGTGTTCAGTTGTTAACGGGGGAATCCGTTCTCCTAATCTTCACTGGATCTGTGGTCTAAATTAACTAACTTTAGACCACAGATCCTGCCATTCAGATAAAGAGAGGTCTGTAGATTTCAGGAAATCTGCTAAAACTTTTAAAATCTTTTCCCAATAGGTTGTAGCTAATATGGCACCTTAACCAAGAGAATCCTCGTGTATGGATACACACGAGTTGTCTTTCCAGACTCATTCAGTGTCTCTTAAAGTCACTAGATGAAGAGATAAAAATCACATAATCTGCAATTTTCCCATCTCTGCTTACACTGTGTCTGATATGATATGAGAGATGGTACTGCAATAACAACTGATGAGACAGACTATAGTCAGTGATTCCTGTAGGCAGAAAATAAACTCACACCTTTCCAACTTCCCTTGTGTGATTGTGTTGTGACATAACTTGTGTCTAACTTTGCAGTAAGTAAGATATACTACTCACATATGGGACTACTTAAATGTATTATTTCAAGTAAAAGTTATGTGAAAGGTTGGTTTCAGCAATACAAAAAAAAGCAACAGTGAAACAGCCAAGTTTCTGGTTGAGACCAGTTCATCCACGAAAAGCTGAACTCAGGAAAGACAAAACTGTAAAGATGAATTGGAAGAAAAAAATCCCTAAAAAACATTTCCAAGAGCTCTCAGCAGCAACAAAATCTCATTTTACAGGAGTCCCACATAGTTTTTGGAGAGGTCATACCACTGTTTTGGACCAAAGTTCCATTCCTCCTTGGCATTCCACCCCAGAATCACAGGATCTCCTTTTGACTAAGAGGCTCTGTCCCAAAGCAGTGAACAATATTCTGGCCTTTTTATAGAAATTCCAACAACATCAGGACACTGCAATGCAGCTCTGAAGCCCGTGTGGCCCTGGTATTACCATGCTGCACAGCACCTCATTCTTTTCTTCCCAGTCTGTGATGACCTGAGGTAGGATATAAAAGGTCCTCTGAGGCTCTGGGGTAGAAATCAAGGGTGACTATTCCTCTTAATCTCCACTGTTATGGCCCTGACAGGGGACAGAGCTTCCCAAAGGTATTGCTTATCTATGGAGCGAATCCTGAGAGAGTCACCTGCATTCTGCTATAAAATCAGGCTGCTTGCTTCAAATTATTCTTAATGTTTGGTATGATTTGCATTTTAAAGTAAACACAATCAGATTCAGACACTTTGCAGCACGTATTATAGACAGCAAGGGAAGGAAAGAATACACTCAGCATTGGAAATGACAGTTACATCCGTTTCTACAAGGAAATGAGAATAGACTGTGCAAGGAGAGTGATATCTGAATCTGTATCAGAGCAACTACATTTGAAACAGTGGCACCAACAAGGTGAGTCTCAGACAATCTCACTACTCTCTAGGTGTGGTTACTTTGGTGGTTTTTCCTCTAAATGCCTGTTCCTTCTCTTGTAGGGTCTGAATGTGCAAGTTATTCTACCCCTCTCTGCCTTTGCTGTACTGAATCTATCATGGATGAGTGATAACTTCAATCACTTCCCAAAATCTGTACGTGACTACATTTACTATTTTGCTTATTATTATGTTTTATTATTTCAAAGATTCTTTAATGGTCTTCTGGGACATTACATCTTATACACTTTTCAGAAGATTAACTTTTTTGAGTTGCACCAAGTGTTCCATATGTGCAAATAGTTTCTTTTTACCTTGTGAAATATTCCAGTGCATTTTTGGGCTACTGACTGCTAAAACTTTGCTTCCCAAATTAAATTGTCTTCTTTTTTCCCAGTCAGGAAAATATAACATGTACTTACTATTTGTTAGCTTTTTATTGAATGGAATAATAAAGGACACCAGCAAAGTACCCAGCAGCAGCCCAGACAACTGTTCTTGCACTCTAACTATAGAGATAAATTAGACATTTTCCCCCCTCCATAAATCTTCATGAGAAAAGCTATTTCATGTCTTTGGCCTGATTTCTCCCTCTACTGGTCTGAAACAGAATCTTTCCAATGGGAAATGTCAAGACCTTTTGTATTAAAATTTGACCTCTGTGCTTGCACTACAGCAAAGAAAGCATGATGCCCCTGAAATTCGTCCTCTGCAGTTCCCATAAATCACATGCCCCTGTAATCCATGGACAAGGACAACATCTTCAATGATCTGGCCACATTTATGCTATTTCTTCTTAAAATACCTCCTCTCTGTAGGGATTTGAGCTTGAATTGTCATGTGATAGCATGAGAATAAATCACAAATCCATGATTTATACATTGCCTTGAACCTCATTCAAGGGATGAGAGCGAATTGCTGTTTGAAGTTTGCTCTTTGTTAAGCAAAATGGAACACATGAATGGGGAAAGATGAGACAATTGCCATTTTAAACATTGTAATGGTAAGAACAGCCCAAATTCTCTGAGGCTGGTTATTCCTTACTCAAGAGAAGCCAGTCTGCATGGAAGCTATGCTCAAATGACATTGCCATTCTGTTTCTCCTCAGTCATGCTTTTCTCTCCTTGGGCAGTCACATAGTGAGGTAGCTCAAGGAATGTGTCTGGCCAAAAAATGCCTTCAAAATGTTTTTTTTTTAATCCAGCAACTTGCACTTCAGTCAGCTTAATGAGAGAATGAATCACAGCCTGATCACAGTTCTGGAACATTCAGGTTCCCCAATTTCCTTATGATAGTCTTAATTTCATCTACCTCATTTGCCGTGTTCCCCTTCCAAAGGACCCCATCACACTGTCCCTGGTTTATCTTTGGGCCTGAGAGGTGTCCCTTAACCTACAGTGCCAGCACACAGGTGAACGTGCCAACACTGCAGTCCACTTGCCTGCTCTCTGGACTAGGCCACCATGTATTCCCATAGAATGCAGGGAGTATGTCAGCATGGATTATGCTCATATCAATGTACCCAGGACATCCATCTTCCTTACAATTTAAACTGCAGAGGAAATATTGATTTTCAGCATGACTCATCGACAAGTTTTTACCTCACTGTTTGCCACTGACGAAGGCTTGTGTTACTGGGTTCCTCCAGCCACAGGAAGAAAGCCTGATCTCTTTCAAGGCTGAGCTCTCCCAAAGCTGGCATAGGCGGCCGCTGCATCACAGCAGGTAGCTATGTCACAGCACCAGGATGCTCAGGTTTGTATTCCTGGAGCAGGAATCCACTGCATTTGCCCAATCAGTTGGACCAAAGGGAGAAGAGACGTGGGGAAAGTTTCCAAGTCAAGGTTCATCATACAGCTGTTTGCGTAGTGAGCCCATATTAATTTCTGCACTGAAGGTTTTTTTTTGCTTTTACAGGTACAACCTCAGCAACCATGGTTATTCAGGGCCTATAAAATTAATGACATTTTTTTTCCCCTCATCACAGCCTGGCAGCTTGTAGCTTTGATTACTAAAATTAAATGTAAAAAACTCAGTTTGTAAGCGCCATTAGTCTTGATGGTAATAAGAAATGTTTGCTGAAGAGTTCATATACTTGACAGTGTGAGAAAGCATATAACTAACCTTGCTGTCAGAAGAGAAAAGAGTGTTAAGATAGAAGAGAGAAGCTTTGCTCAGTGTCAAGGATGGCTAAGCAAGTGTTTAAAGCTAATCACCATTTGGAAAGGTAGCTGGGAGATGCGAGGCAGGAAAAATAAAGGAGTTAATGCTAAACCCATGTGGCCAAGGGAAGGAAAGAAATACTCTGGAAGCAACCCAAAGGCAATAGAATTAGGTAGTTGCAGAGCACATCTTAATGGCAATATTGCATACATTCTCATTTGTGGATCTTTCTGTTCTCCACAAAGACAAGAGCAAGCAAAGCTATCATGCCTGCTCTCCAGGTTAGATTCTTGTCTTGCACCATTAATACTGAGGCAGGTGTGAGACAGGTCAGCCCACACCAGGATATATATCCTGGCTTAACCCAGAGCCCTGCAGCCACCCAGCCTCATCTGTCCTCCCCAGCCAGCTTAGGCTGCTCCCACTCAGGGGAAGCTACTCAGAACTATCACAACCTGCTAACTCTGGCATTTGGGGCTTAGCCCTCTGCAGCCAGACTGGGGCGCGCAGCCTTCCTCCAGGAGAGCAAAGGAGACAAGCACATGCTGGGGCTGTACTAAACAGCTGGGGGATTTTATTGACCAGGCATTGCTCCTAAATTGAAAGTTCTGTTGTTGCATTAAGGTTTATTAATCAATCCTGGGGGTGCAGGCACCACACCCTCCTGGCCTCAGCCCAGCATAACCACTCCTCCCAGCAGTATGGTGAAGTGTAACCAGGCTGGGTGGGTCGAGTTAAAGTCAGAGTTTCCCAGAAAAGCATTACAAACCGCTGTGTTCTTTCTCACTCTTTAGTTTGATGAAAGCAGTGACATGTCCTTATGAAGTATCCAGCAGGCATTCAGCTTCCCATTCCCTTGAATGCCTTTGATCTCACATTGTCCATCACTGCACGCTAGGGTGAATTGAGTGGGCAAGAAAGCAGGAGGAGCAGGGACTGCTTCCTCCCAGATTCCCCCAAATGAAGCAGTTTTTCAGAAGAGGAAATGGTCTGCAAGAAGCAGATGTGGCTTTGTCAGGAGACAGGGCAAGAAAGATGAGGATTGCAGAGGGTGCCAAATTCTTCTTTACCCCCTCAAACAGGCAGGACAAGGCTTTGATTTCTCAGCTGTGATAAAGCTGGTGGCTGTGCCCATGTATTCCCCACAGTGCTTAAATAGAGCAACTGGGCACCATCTGCGCAGCAATTATGAGTAAAAATACCCCCTGCCCTGGGTGCACGCATACACAGCAGATCTGATCAGGAGCCAGCTGTGAGAAGAGAAAGGAAATGCCACTGGATCTGGCTGTGCCCAGGGAAGGGATGCTCTGCGACCAGGGAGAGGCACGCTCAGGACATCTATGGGAGTGAGGAAACGCATGCTGCTAAACCAGGGGAGCAGGAATTGTGTGCTTGGCTCTAAGAGGTCCAGAGAAACATCCCTGGTACACAATAAACTGTGTCCAGAACTTCCTGCCTGGCTGTCAATTGCTCATTTCTCTCCATACAATTATAGACATTTAACCCCACCAGATGAATACCCTCTATGACTTCCGATGGCTGGGAAGGACCCATGTCCTCTCACCCAAGTAACTTGTGGCCATCATTCAGTAGCTCACCCCCAAAACACCCCTGTTTGCACTGCACATAGCCTGGCCACTCATTCGGGTGCCACTCCTATTCTGCCACGGGGTTCAATGGCATCTGCACAGGCACCAAACAGTGGATCAGCTCTGTTATTCCTCACTGTGCACTCGGGCTGCAGAGCAGTTGCTGTCCCAAAGCCACCTTTTGTGGGCTAGACCCTTCATATCTCACTGGGCTAGACCCTACCTTATCTTTTCAGCAGTTTCAGTGTGCTTCTGCTTCTCCTCTCTTGACTTTCTCCAGGACACATTGATTTTGGAAATTTCCTTAATAAAATGATGATCAGAATTTAAAAAAAAAAAAACAAAAACCCAAAAAGCAACAAACCAATAAAAAAACCTAAACCAAAACAAAACCAACCAACCAACAACAACAAAAAAAACCACACACAACAAAACAAAACAAAACAACCCTGCCCCCCCCGAAAAAAAAAAAAACCAAACCAAAACAAAACAAACAAAAAAAACCCACCAAAAAATAAAACAAAAAACCCCAAGACAAACTGGGGGAGGAGGAAATAAAACCAATCCTATTTCCAAGCATGGCTTAAAGCTGCTTGCCATCACTGCCTGACAGTGCTCATATCATGTCGGCTGTCTGCTTCTTGAATTCCCTCTACAAGTTACTCTAGTCAGAGGAAAATAAAAGTGACAAGCAGAGCTGACGTGGCTGTGCTCTGAAAAGGACAGGGGCAAATCCTCTGTGAGGTTTTAAAAATAGATGTGCTGCAAAGGGTACAAAAAGATGGACTAAGAGTTTCTTTCCCCCACATGCAGCTTCTGTAGACACTGAATGCTGGTAGGGTCACCACATGATTTACTGTAAGTGTTTAAGTAGGGTAGCAAGATACACTGCTAAGTGACTGTCAAAATACAAGTATTTCATGGTTTGGAATCATTATCTAATCAACTAATCCAACACTGAAAAAAAAATCATATACCTTTTGCCTTTATCACTTGCACAGTTTTCTGACATATTTGCAGTAGAATAATTAATACATCAGTTACTGCAAATTGTTTTGATGTACGTATGGCAGATTAAGAACTGGAAACACAGCAAGGATATTTTAGTATTTGGCTGGGCTTTTCCCCTTTCAAGTCATCCCTCTAAGCTTCCTGTAAATACACAAAAGTCTTGTGGTTTTTGTTTTCCTCTGTAAAATAGTAGGAATTGTGCACAATATCACAAACACTTTAACCAATCAAGCACACAATTAAAAAACGATTTATATGTTTTGTCTGAAATTTTCCTCAGCAGCAGCTTTAGTGGATACTGTTGCACAGTCTTGGCTTGCATAGAAAGATCAGATTTGCCAAGACAGTTGCAATTAATTGAAAGTTCTTCCTATTGCCTCTAAAGGTGGCTGAAAAGAAATCATATACCGGCTCTGCCTACCAAGAAGAAGACATTGGCAATTCTAAGGAGATGATATCCGCTTTATTTAAATAAGTTTTTATCATGGTTAGTAGAAGGCTGTAAGAAGCAAATTAAATTTCTTATCAGCATTAAGACAGAGACAACTGTTGTGATAGGAATTCAATAGCACTATATTTAAATACTTATTTTGCAGAGAAAATGTATCAGTGAAAAATGAAAAATCCTCCAGTTATCAAATACTCAACTAATGCATACTAAAAATGTGAAACACACCCAGGAATTTTACTTTAAAAATACACACTGGACTCAGTAATTCATCACAGTCACTGGTAGAGTATACTGTAAAGGGAATTTTTGTTTTCAGCACCTTAATCCTAGGCTACAAAACAAGAGCTGGTTTACTGAGATACTCCAGCCAGCACATGCACTGGGGATACCAGCAGCAGTATTCCTCCTGGGACTTTGGTAGTCCTGCAGCAATTTACTGATGTTCCCTTACTTACACACCACAGCCAGCCCCAGATCTGAGGGGTTTTTTAACAGATTCAGATGTTTATATTACTTTTGTGAAGTATCACACATAGCAGACCTGATTCCTTCCCATGGGTAAGTCCAGGGTATCAGTGGAGTTGACCTGTCTTAAGTGTGAAGAGATGTTTTCTACTTTTGCATATCACATAGTCCCAGAAGAAGCAAAGGAAGTTCCCTCACCTCTTCATTCCTAGAAAGGAATCTCATCTTGGGGTGCTGGAGAACAGCAGATAACATCCAGAAGAGGAAATTAATTATTCCCATTATTAGTGAGAGGAAAATTGCTATTTCTATAAATCTTTGCAGGCATGCACAAATATGCTCAACACGTGTTTGCACTAACTGTAGGAGAAAGCCTCCCCCACTCCCAACTACAAGAAATTAAATTAAGCCAAAAGCTCCAAATTCTGTTGTAATAGGGCAGGGATTCCTTGAAACTCTGGAAACTTGAAACAACAGCTGGGAACAAAGCTCAGAGTCGTTTACTATCCACAAAAAAATAGTGGCATTACACATTACAAAACAGTACTTTAATGAATGTGGAAGAGAAAAAAAAAACCCTAATATCTGGCAGAAGCCAGTGTTATTTATCTATTTACATGAGCACTAAGAACAGAAACCCTTTCTAGCAACATCTTCTGGCTTAAATGCCTTCAATGTCATGTTTTTCCCTAGCTATATTTGGCTCTTTGCATTATTTCTTGATAAACTTCTTACTCACAGGCATTTTAATACCCAAATATTACTCATCATACTTACCCTAAAATTTTGACAACAAATTCCCATTTTAATCTATTATGCAGTTTATTTTTGCTGCAGGAATACACTTCCCTTTTATCTCTCTCCCAAATAACACCTTTATAAATTTTCTGTTCTTTCCTTCCCTCCTTAACCACCCACAGGTTATATTTTTCTTCCAAGAACATCAGTCTGCTGCTTGCTCAGTTGTGACAGATTCAATCTAAGCAGAGACCTTTCTCTTAGCAGGAGATTTTTAGTCTCACAGTACAGGGTAGAGTATCTCTCTGATCACACTGCTGACTGCACTGTTCCCTTCTGTTTCTCTTAAGGGAGGATGTCCTTTGAAAATAGGCATTGACTGGGTGTGTTTGCATGGGTTTTTCCCCCCACTAACATCAGCTTCTAGCTCCTCCACCAGAAATCCCTTTGGTGCCAAAGCAAGATCTGCTTCTCACCTACTCTATCCATACCAGTAAGAAGCCAAGTATTTTCCAGCACTTAAATTTTTTAGCCAAAAGGTCCTGAGGAGTGATCCCCACACAGGCAAACAGCCTCTCTGAGAACTCCACCTCTGCATTTACCCTGGAGCAATGTTTGTAATAACGCACTGGCAAATTTCCTCATACAGATGTTATGCATGAGATGAGGCTAAGCATGTTCTTGGTAATGCAACCTGTCAGTCTTAAATCATCTAGATTAAATAGATATGTCTTCACTCTCTGAAACATGCATGCAAAAAAAGCTAGGAAAAAAAAAAAGAACAGTCTTGTGCCAATACTTGAGGGGGCAGGGAGCATCTTTACCACCCAGGATTGCTCTGAGCACACAGAAACCCAGAGGAAGCTCATTTCAAAACCAAGGTGTTGCTGCTGCCCTAAGTGACAATCCTGTATGGCCTAGGCTGCCCATGGAGCAGAGTCAGGGCTGGAGGGAATGCAGCAGAGCTCACTGTCTGCCCAGAGTGAGATGCTGCCCCAAACCTCCACCCTCCATGCCCCAGGATGTTTAAGGATCAGGGGTGCCTAGAGAAAGGTGGATGTTTGGCCCCATACCCAGAGGTTTTGATTTAGGCTGAGATTTGCTGGATCACACAGCATCCTCACACATGCCACATTGTTCTGTGTGTGCATGAAACTTGTCCTTGTCTCAGATTTGCACTGGCTCTACCTGGAGCAGCCACCCTGTCCCCTCTGGAAGAGGAAGTGAGCTACCATGGTCAGAACTGGCCTTTGGGGGACCAAGGCTTGTATTTTGTATAATTTCAAACTTTATCTGTGAAAAACCTGAAGTTATATTCCAAAATGCTCTAAATTGCATCTTCTACCTGGAAGCTTTAATGAAGGAATAATGAAATCACTGGTCACAGGCAATCCCCTGAAATCTCACACTGATATAAACTTACACGTAGTGGATGAAGATATTAAAACACACATGGGGAGACAGAAAAAGGAAAGCCCTACAGTCTGAGAAAGAGCAGCACAGAAAAGACTGACCCATTCATGTAATTTTTCTAGTTCATTCTAGAAATTCCTAGAATTTAAAAAGATGTGAGAAATCTTTATTAAAAGATTAGATAAAAAGCAAAAATCTTTTCTGAAGCTGACTTTATTCAGATGGGCAAATTAGAAGTTTTGAAATATTGAGTCTTTAAAGACGGATATTTCCACTAATTTTTGTGTAATGAACTTAATTATGCCCCCCCACAGATTTGATACAGTTCCTCAGTAGTGACTGCTTATAAAATTCTGAAAAAAATCCTTGGACAAAGTCTTTAATGTAAAAACTGCCCCCAGATAATTGCTCTAATAGTTATCAGAAACAGGCAATTATTTTTTAGAAAATTAAATTTCAGCACATGGATTTATATAAAATAGCACCATTTTTTCAAACCTGAATTTGCACACTGCATGACAAAATATGTTCCTGGATAAATATGTATCAGCTTAGACAAAATTTTTATGTGACCAAAACTAAACACTATGCATATACTTACTTATCTCTATTTAGAACTTGTATTTTACCTATGTAGGACTTTTTAGATTTTCCTGACCTTACTGACATCTGACCACCTTTAGTAATATTACACTTTAAGAAAATAATCTCAGTTCCTTTTAGTAGCAGTGCAGTCAGAGTGGGTGACTGACCCTATAAACTTTGGATTGTTTTTCACCTAACATAAGAAGTGGAAAGTTGTGAGGCTTCCCTGATCCTGGAAGGGCTTTTTCCTCTCCAGATACTTCTCTAATGATCCATGAACAGAAATCAGCTGGGGCTCACAGCAATACTGCTGAAGAGCAGATCTTTTTCTTATGACTTGGCAAGACTGGTTTAAACACCAGATGGATCCAAAATAATAATTGGAAGAAAAGCAGTATCTTCTTCCACTGGTCTCCCACAATCTTTTTCCTGTCTCACACACACCTACACTCTTACAGTCACATGCTGAATGCTGCTCTTGGTCCTGGAGCACCAAGTGCTTTCCATTAAACGTGTCCAGAGATTTGCTTTGTTGTGATGCTTCCTTCACCAGCTGTGTTTAAGAGAGATTGGTTTTGTTTAGCTGCGTTATTTGGAGCCACTGAGCTCTCCAGTGAGTTTTCCAGGTGTTACTGGAACAACACATGAAATGGACTACAAACCAGTGGTGTAAACCTTTATGGCACTGGGAAAGTGGGCGGATTCTACCATGCCCAGACTTACTGTCCCTACATTCATTTTCCAGTTCCTCTGGCAAAGTCACACTCGCTTGAGCCTGGAGGGGCAAAGCTACTCTAATTGTGTCTGTCTTAAATAGCAAATCCTCTTCCAACCTGTCCATTTTTATAAATGCCACATCTTCTGTATGGATGATCTTTTCCTTTCCTGAGTTTTCCATCTGAATTGGCATGGGGAGAAATGAAGTCTGGGGTTTGGCGGATGGCAACACAGTAGCTCTGGGATGGCTTAAGGTGTGGAAATGTAGTGCAGCCCCTCTTTTCAGGCTCCTGATTACAGGGCTGGACTGCAAGTATGTCTGGCAGAACAATACGAATGGATGGCACAATCAAAGGCTGAGAGGAGCCTGTGCAAACTGGCACATTACATTTTTAAGTATCCTTTACAAAAGGTCACAGATCAGCTTATTGCAGGACTGGGCTGCTGACTAACAGAAATTTATCAAACTAGAGATTAAACACACACAAACAAAACAAGCCAGGTGATTTTTATTTTTTTTTCCTTAATGGAAAATCTCTCCAAGCTCAAGTGTCACTTGAGTGTTTCCCACAAGCATTTGTGGATCTGACAGAGCTGAAGAAAGCATGTAGGTATTCATATAGAGAGCTCACTGCAGCTACATCTCCTGAGATCCCTCCAGCATGTCTGTGACCAAGAAAGAGCATCCTTGCATGGCACCAGTGTAAAGGGAGCACATCCAGTGTCAGAAAGGACCTACAGCGAACAAAGCTACAGTGCAGACACCCCAAAGTCCCAGCTGGACAGGGCAGTAGATCAGCCCGTGGGCACATGGCTGCTGTTCACTTCATGGAGTAACCACGGTGCTACCTGGCTGGTCTTTGTGCTGGCTGCCCCTCCAAGGCTACAGAGGAGGTAACGACAGGAAAACAGCAGCATTGATGCCCTTTCAGTCCATTTTCAGACCATTTTCCCTACAGTTAGAGAGCAGGAACAGAGCAGACATTTTTATTCCTTGAGCCCAGAGATAATAAAAATAGAGATTAGCCAATTCAATACTCTTAGGGCTTTGTGTATTTTAAATTTAATACAAATGATTCTTAAGTTCCAATTTTAACACAAATTACTCTTAATTTCCAATTCATCCCCAACACAGCAACAGTCAGCTGCCAGCATTGCATGAAATATGTCTTTTCTCAAGCTGTGCTAACAGTTAAAAAATCATCACTGCTTAGGATGGACAATACCTTTCTGGTTTTTGACTCAAGGATCAAGATAAACCAATTTTCTAATGATTCCCCACAGAAATGTCAAATACTGAAGCTAATCCTTAGTCAGCTTGCCTGCTTCTGTAGCTTTTGTGCAGCAAATTAAGACACAGAAACTATGTTTTCAATTGTGTCTGTGTAACAGAAGTTGTGATACTGGGATCTCCAGACATTCTTTCTGTGCTTTTAGGAATCCACCACTACCCACAGAAAGGTGGTTCTTGTTTCTCCATCTTCCTATTGTCAAAGATATTTCCTATTTGCAAAGATATCACCTAATTTTGTTTTCTAAACCATAAGGTACCAAAAGAATAACAGCTTGCTTAACTTTTATGGTGGCCCACAGTATAAGTGACAGATGAAAGAGTAACAAATATATCCAAAGACTTTTTTGTCTGAAAAGTGAGTTTTGTAAGCTTACCAGATTCTGAGGTCTATTTTCTCAAAGGCGTTGATGGGAGTTAAATGTTGATTTCCAGCACCCCTGGATGCATGCACAAAGCCTTGGGCAGCTCATGAGCAGTTCTGCAAATCAAGTATTTTACTTCCTCTGCTTTGATAGAAAGTGCCTGAAACAGCTGCTTTCTGGGAAGACAGTGTGTTTTGCTGGATACAGAGCAACACCTTTTTCCTAGTTCCATTTCAGGGAAACACTCTCAATTGCATCCAAACTTTAGAGTTGAGTTTGACCCAGGTGGAATTTCCTACTGATTTTGTTTTGCCTTTTAACATGGTAATCCCCCACCACCCAAGGTACCCTTGGTATTTGGGTACCTTGTTGTCTCCTCTCTCTTTTCCTTTCCATGGAGCTGCTCAGCTCAGCCACAAAATCGCCAGAACAAGACTGCTCTTAGAGGCTAAAGGAGGTAGAGGTATCCACCTTTTTCTTATATTAAAAGGCTGCAACACCCCCAAAAAAAAAAAAAAAATCCAAAAAAAACCATCATCCCCCCCAAAAAAAAACCCCAAAACCACCACCAAAACCCCAAAACCAGACTTTTCTACAGTAGCCAGCGCTCTAAACAATCACTTTGAACTAAGGATTTAATTTCCCTGTTTGACAGGAACAGTGAGGGATAGGACTGATTAGTTTCCTTGCTTGTGCCGCACCTAAGAAAGATGAGGGCTGCTTTGGGCAGCCTTTGGAGCCAGAGCCGTTGGGTCCGGGCCAGCACGGAGCAGCCAGAGACAGCCCGGATGCCCCCACAGCCCTGGGACTCCTGCCCAGCAGGTTGCTGGAGCTGCCTCCACTGGGGGATTGCAGGAGGCTCAGCTCTCACACAGCCTGCAAAAAAACAGAGGGTATCTGAGAAACCTCCAAGACCAGCCCTCTTACCCATGACATTACAGGAACAACAAATACTTCTTGCTGGAACATTTGCTAACACTCTTCTCTAGGCTACACTAGGGATAAACAAGCACAGGAAGAACCTTTTGGTTTTGCATGAGGCTGAGGCAGTCAGACATAAAAATAGCAACACAGGATTCTCTAAAGAGTTTTAAGATCACACCATATTTAGGCTTCCAAAAATCCAAATTGTATTGCTGTAGTTTGAAAATAGCCCCACACAAATCATAGAATTGTAGGTTGGTTTGGGTTGGAAGTGGCCTCAATGATCATCCAGTTCCAACCCCTCTGCCATGGGCAGGGACACCTTCCACTAGACCAGATTGCCCAAAACCCCATCCAACTTGATCTAGAACACATCCAAGGATAGGGCATCCACAGCTTCTCTGGGCAGCCTGTTCCTGTGCCTCACCACCCTCACAGTAAATTGATAGCTTTCCAAAAGAAGTTGTGCAAGGTAAACCACAATGTCCATTAGGAAGCTGCTGTGGGGGTGCCACCATTCCCCTTATACCCCCACCACCAATCTGTCAGTCCTCTGACCACAGCCTGCACCAGCTTGCCTTGAAGTCTGGCAGATTATTTCAGCATAATGTTTAGCACAGGCAAGTATGGCAGTCAGGATGTTACACCTGTACCTTTAAAATGTGTTTGGGGTTGTTATGTTTTGTTTTGTTTTGTTTTGTTTCATTTTAAATGTGTTTAAATTAAACCACTCTGGCTAAAATTTTGGAGGCAGCTCCCTTGCAAAAAAAGTAGGAAGCTTTCAGCTGAATTTGCTGTTCCATTCCCCTGAGTGATGGTAGGAAGAAGTATTTTGGTTTGTCTGTTACAGTAAAACTTCTAGTGTTTCTTGCTTTAGGGTAATGAAATGTTGAGACAGGAAGTGTCCTCCATTGTGAATGATTTGTGCTGTCATTCTCCAATGAAAATGGATAGATAACTGATTTTGGCATGATAACTAATTTTGGTTACTTATTCTTTCTGGATATCATAACTTACACACATTTATATTAAAAAGGGGCTCTATCAGAGAAAATGGGGCCTCGCAGACACATCCAGAGGCAAAGCAGTAAAAAACATGTCCTTGCAGACAGTGCTTTAGCAGGCCTGATGGGTGTCTTTTGTGATGTCCCCAGATTGTGCAATCTCATTTAATAATAAATTACTATTTTGTGCCGTTTATTAACAAATCTGAGCAGAAGAGGATATCCAGTATTACATTTCAGACTCTGTGCATACATTACTTTCCTGACACTACAGAGCTGTTCTCATTTTTTAATGCAAATGCTCCATGCTGCTGATCAGTGATACATTCTCTTACCCTGTTTTTCTAAGAAAACGAGGTATGGAATGGTCCTATCTTTTACATAAGTTGATTACTTTTAATGATTACTTTTAATCCAAAGGAAAATTTCAACTGCTTGTCAGGGAGGACTACGTGCCACCAAGCCTGTAAAAACACGTGGAAGGGTGGAAAGCAGAGGGACAGCAGAAGGATGGAGAGGAGCTGTCCTACAGGCAGCCAGCACAGGCCACTGCTCCGTCCACAGTTGCATAATTCTGCTGAGACATGTAGGGAAAAATACAGGAGTCAAAAATCCAAATCTGCTGGAAAGTAGGCTTCCTTGGATCTGTTACCAACTGAACAGCTTAAATTGCTGTGGCGTAATCATCATGCTGCTGTAAAAGGAATTAATCAAAAGGGCATGCAAAGCTTTCTGAAGACTTTGATTCTTACAGCTGTAGAAATCTAAGTGAATCACTGCCATTTTCCATAAGGTATGTATTTTGACATGTATTGTCTCATCCCTGGGCTTCAGCAAAAGCTAGCTACTCTTTAGTGAGCAGCCACACACTTTATTTTAAATTTTTTTCTCTGGAGGTAGATATAATCTCAGGAGAAATATACATAGATCTTAGAGGACTGTAAACTGTCCATCAAAACTACAGCCTTTGCAAAACTTGCTAGCTGAAGGAGGAATAAAAAAGCCATAATAAGCTGATTTCAAAGTATTTGCTTTTTCCCCCTCTCAGATACCAGTATTAAAAAAAACCAAAGTCCCTAAATCCTTTCTCAGAGATGTGAAAATTTGAAAATATTAACAAGAAGTTAGAGGTAGTGTAAGAGGCAGTAAAAAATAGTTCTCATTTACGCAAGAATTAATTAAAAAAACAATAAAGAAAGAAAAAAAAAAGAAAATATGATTTTAAGAGAACTAGAATGAAAAAGCCCTGCTTATAAGCACTCACCAAAGACAGAACTGCTCGGTGTTATCCCGTAGGCACCCTGCTGGTGCCGTTCCAAACCCATTTGTCTCTAGGGCTGGATGTGTACAGAAAATGTTAAGTCAGGACCCACATTTCACCTGCTGAAAAGGGAGACCTAAGACTGGAGGATCCCTGTTTGTGGCCCTCGGCAGTTACTGGCAATCCTGTGTGGCCAATATAAGTGGTGTTTGGCACAGCCAGTCCCACAGCGCTCCCAGGCACCAAAATCCCTCCTGCACATCTCTGAAGCACATCTTGCAGCGTGGTAACTAGTTTAAGTATAAAAAAGAGCTTAAAGAGGCACAGTGCCAAGGGGGAGTCTCAGCTACATCTGCCACTCAGCTGTGTCAAAGCATGGAGGGAGCAGCCCTGTGGCACCTCTGAAACCCCAGCAGTCTGTGTCCTGTAACTCACCTTTCCCTCCAAGACTGGTGACAAAGGACTTTCCCTGTTTGCAAATTCATATCACAGGTCTGGGTTAGGTGCAAATTGACATCCCAGCATAGATAAAATGCAAATATGTTTTCATTTTTCATTTACAAATGTCCTTGCAGCTACTAAACCAAAAAAATTCTTGATAAAATTCACTTCTGGTAATGTGCTCAAGATGTTCCCTCCCTCGCTATACTGGTAATTTTGCACAGCAGAAGTTCCCTACACCAGAGAAACATTCAAATTATTGAAGAACTAATTCCAAAAGATTGTTTCAGGGTTAATATATGGACTATGTTGCAGATTATGCCATATCAGGTGCAGATTATTAATCTGTGCTATCCCAAATCACTGCATTACGGTTGAGAGAGCTGATTAATATTTAAATTCTTATTTGGATTAAATTGATGTAAATAACATCTCTTGCTCAAGTACTGGACTGTTATTTTTTGTGGTATTTCTAGAGACTACCAAGGGAAGTTTCTTTTGGTAGACATGGACCACCAGAAAATGTTTGAAAATATTGAATTGATAACGTCTCTCAAACAGTCCCTCTATGTGTTTTTCTGAGTATTTTTCCCCACCGTATTGTCCCTTCTGTTTCTACTGTGAATCTGCCTCTTTTCAAAGTTAAGATACCACATCTCCATCTCTGTTGAAAACATGTATTCCTGGTTTTCCCCTTCCATACCTGAAGTGGAAATAGGTTTAGGGAAATGTGAACAAGAGTCAGGAGAAATGACAGTAAATTGGCATGATTTTCATTCCATATATATAAAGGACATATTTGCCATATAAGACTGACAAAGATGAAATGCAATTACATTGCAGCTTTGCTTTTACTTGCTCAGGCAGTACAGCAAGCACTGCCTGCTCAGGTCACAGCATCATCTAATCCTGGGAGGTAGGAAGGGACCACCAGAGGACATCCAGTCCAGACTCCTGTCCAAATCATGGCCAACCACTGGATCACACCACGTGCCTCAGGGCTTTATCTGGTCAGGTCCTGAGAAACTCCAAGGATGGAGGTGGCAGAACCTCTCTGGATAACCTGAATCATAGCCTTTCCTCTGATACAGGTGGGGTAGCAGAGTCCTGCCCTGTAATGACAAGTCCACTGCTATGACATGGCCATACTCAAAAATCCTTGCCTACAAGCAAAGACTTATGGGCTTGTGAGAGGCTTTGATGGCTTTCCCTCTGCTGCTCTCTTGGCTCTTGCACGCTGAACACCAGACCCAGGGTTTCTCCCAGCCCCTGCTATGACTCAGTTTACACCTCGTATTTTTGCCGTGCCGTGGGATAAGCTCTCTGCCACCCTGAAGCACAGCAGGATGGCAGCTGCCACTTCTCTTGACAGAAGAAGAACCCTCCCACATGGCCACTTCCCAGATTCATTATCAAAGCCTTCCCACACGTGTAACTAGTGAGCAGATTTTCACCTCTGCACCCATTATCTTGCAGTGGAAAAGTGACGTCACTCTATGACACGACACTAAATAGCTGGAGCAGAGCCTCAGTCTCAATTGTCTACGTCTACTGAGGTGGTAGCCTAAATTAGAGAAACTGCAAAATGCATTTTCAGTATTAAACCAGCTGAGTCAGAGTGGGAAAGTCAGCCTCTCACAAATTGGAGTGGATATGCTTGTCTCCCTGCATTCCCCTCTGGGGCCAAAACAGGTGTTTATTGCTAATGAAATTGCTGAGCTCTAACATAATTAAAAATATATACATACACAGATAATTGAACAGGGTAAAAAAGCACTTTAAAAAAGTGTGTTCATTCAAGAAAAAACTGTGATTTTTGAGACAGATATTTCTACAGACCCTGTTCTGGTTTAGCTTTTCTCCTATTCCTCCCTCCTCCATTAAACCACATCCTTCCTGACCTCTTTCATTAAACCACATTGGACAAATTGAATTAGATAATCAAAATCATAAACATTTCCAGTCTCTCATGCACTTTGACATTCTTGGACTTCACATAAAGAACATTTGTTGAGCAATGTTTTTTGGTCCCATTCAGATTTTAGTACCCTCCAGCCAGTGTGTATTGTCTCAGGAGGCACATGTCAGGACGGCACAGCCAGCACAAATTTTGCTAGTCTCCCTGCAGGGAAATTTCCTCATCAGGAGAGCACAGAGGCATGAGAAACAGGCCAACCACTCCTGATGACCTTCCTTGTCGCAAAACACAGGGATGCTTCTATCAGAAGAGCTCTGGAGGAGCTCTGAGTGGCACAGTTTTACTGCCACTTTCTGCAGCCCAGAAGAACACCAGGGTTTTTGCGACTGGTCCATGAAAGTACACAAGCATGGCATCAATACTCACAAAAAAAAAGATGACAGATTTAACTGCCAATCCAAACCCTTCATAATTCCAGAGCTGATTTAATCATCTGAGCCAATGGTTTCAGGGCCAAATTAAATGACAAAGGTGGGAGGGGGGCCCGGCACTCAGTCCCTAAATAGCACAAATTGTTCTGACCTGTCACAGTAAATCAGGATGAAGGCTTTAGGCTAGCAAGGTAGCCATGAAGATCAAATAGGGATGAGGGTAGAGGAGAACTAATGTGTATTTAATCCCAGACATTCTACTGTGACAAGAAAATATTTTTCTAAAAGTTATTTGAGGTGTTTCTAGGGCTGAAGTGAGGGAGTAGCCATCAGATCCACATGACCTTGCCCACAGTCCTACACTATGCCCCCATCAGCCAGAGCAGGAGTCAAGTAATGACCACAATACTGGCTGCTGTCCCATCTCTGTTCCATCTTGGCTGGCAGGAAAGTCCCTGGAGAGGGAGGATGGCAGTGTGGTCCCAGGGCACTGCTGACACAGAAGGGACACCATCATGGCAGGTCCATGGTCAACGTATGTCACTCAGCAGATGTCACCTCACCAGCTGATACGGAGGAAATGAAGAAATTGAAAGGGAACCTGAAAGCTAAAGAAATTTGAGAAGAAAATGATGCAGGACATGCTGTTTCCATTATTGGTGCAACATTCAGAATACTGATTTAGGCTGTGTGTGTGCTAAGCTCAGGGTTACAGCTGTTTCCTCTGGTCTCTCTAGGGCTGCCTTGCCCAGAAGCCACGTGGGCTGGACATCCTAGATCTCCCTGTGCTGCTTTATAGTTCTTTCACAAACCACTTTTCTTCTCTAACCCCAGACAGATCATCTTAATGTTAATAAAAAGACTAATGTTTGGAAAACTCCTTCTGTGCCCACAAACAATAATCTCATCAGCTCACTGAACAGGAGCTTAGCAATTATCCTCCAAACGAGATGAATCAAAAGCAAAGGCACTAAGCTCAGATTCTCAGTGTGTCATATTTATGTAAATATCTGAATAAAATAATCATCAGCACTGCTCTGAGAGGTGAGGAGGTGGGGAATAGCTGGAGGCAGAGTGCTGGCAAGGCATCTAGAAACCTCTCAACAAGCAGCAAATATCAAAGTGCCATGAGGAGGATGGATTTGGGCTCTCCAATTGCTTCACGTTTCATTGGACATGATATTTGTGCTTTGATGTTTTTGAGTACTGGGGCAAAGTGCCACCTGGGGTAAATGTTAAAAGAACCAGTGGCTGGAAAATACCATTGCTGGGACACAGAGCTTTTGAGATAGGTGCTGGGACTGCTCTAAGCCCAGTGGATGAGGAAAGGGACAGGAAATCAAGGCTTTCTAGAGCACTACCTACTCACAAAGTCTCTGGAATTCTCTCGTTTGCTTATCCTCACTATTCTTGCATGAAGCTTCTGAGACAGCATTTTTTAGTGTTTATTTAGTATTTCCCCACTTTGATGCAGTTACCTTCAAGGGCTACCTGCCTACTAGGGCTTCAACACATAGCAAATATATGGGGGCACTGAATGGCTGTGATTCAAAGGCTTCAGGGCCATCTTTACACAGGAGGTGTTATCACAGCTTCCCTCCCGCCTTAGCAAAAAGTTCGAGCAGAAACCATGGTTTTGGTCATTATTGGAAAGCAATAGAACATGTTTTTCTGTGCAAGCAAAGTTAATCAATACCAGTTTCTGGAGTTATGGTTACATGAGCAGAATATAGCTCTGAAAGTCAGACCTCACCACAGGGAGGTTGCTTAAGAAGTCAGTTTAGCCAGATCTTGCTGCCTGTGAGTGCTGCTAAAGCTGCTATTTCTGAGCTCTGCTACAGAATTTACTACAGTGACCTGTGTGAAAACATACGGTAATGCAATTTGGTTTTGGAAACTCTGTGGCCAATTGGTACATTTTCAAAATTAAGTTACCATCATTTAGCACCTAGTTATTTATGGCCCTGAGGAAAAGTTTTTATTAGTATAAACGTATTCAGATTTTAAAGGCAAAAGAACAAATGAGCCAACTAATAGTTCATAAAATTATCTTCCCAGCTTGCCTTAAATGATACTGCAAAATGATTGTAATGGAAAAAGCATTAGAGGACCTTGATCAAACATGATCCTTCAGGGCTAAGGAACCTCATTTTCCTGCATACAGATACAGTTCACTCAGTCTCTCAAGATTTCATAACACACGAAGACATCAGTATTTTCAGCAGAATTAAGCAGTGCAGTTAAATAGCTACTGCTGCACCATGGAAAAATACAGTGGAATAATTTCATAGAGATAGCTAACCCATTCCTGATCAAGGATCAGCCAGTTTTACAGTACACCTGCTATGAATTAATACTTCCCTCTGCAGCAGACCAGGCTAGTCCAGGGACACTGCCCTACACCTGGACCAGGCTTAAAAACAAGTGGCTCCTTTACAAGTGGTTTCTCTCTTTGCAGGAATGTGAACTCATGAAGACCAAATCACTTTACTTGTTAACCATTTTTTAGTGAACAGCCACAACAAAAGGGTCTAACAAAACAAGAGCAACCAAATTCAGTCATGGGCAGTCTGAAGAAGTAGGTTTGCTCACTTCTGAGGCGCCAATATTAAGCAAGTTTCTCTCCAGCCGCAGTCAGCTGGTGCCACCCGTGGGCTTTGGAGGAATGCCAGTGCAGTCTGTGCGAGTGCTCGGAGCTGAGACACACAGTACCGTGCAGAAGATGTAACAAAGCAGAGACAGTGAAGGAGCAGATGCTCCAGAGGGCTCTGCCTGCTGTGACTAAGATTGGTCTTTCAAAGCACACACATGGGGTGTGCAAAAGAGGCAGTGACAGTCACACATGGATGTGCCACTGTGTGTGAGGATGTGAAACAGAGCAAGTCAACACTAAGGACTTGCTGGTGGTGTTTGACCGAGCCCAGTGAACAGACCCTTGTGCAGCTGTTTGTTTGTGGACAGAGGAAGCAGGAGCAGGTTTGGTCTGCTGCATATGGTGTAGGTTGAATGCAGGCAATCCAAAACACACACAAGACTCAGATAAATAAATTTGCCATTTATGATTTACAATCCTCCCCACAGCACAAAGCCTGGATGGACAGTTTTATGAAGTCTGACCGGCCAATGAATTTACTTCCAGAGTAAGTAAATTGAGCTGCTCAAAAATTATAATAAAAAAAAAGATGATACTGCAAAGCCAATGCTCAGTACTTCTAAAAACATTATCTAGTGCTCCTACCACTGCTGGGTGCTGGCACAATGAAAGTTTTACCCACTTGCGTCTTATGTGCTGAGTTTATTATATCTTCACAGTTCATGGAGTAGTTAAATTACTTTCTCAGGATCACATAACTCATCTTTGTCAGCACTGAGATGAGAAGCCAGGTGCTCTCTTTGCCACTGCAGACTTCAGGCCCTAATAGCTAGATTTTGTGTTTCCCTCTTTACTTGCTTCTGCTGGATGAATAGTACAAGCAATTCATCCTGCATTATATGCAGGAAAGAAAGCAGAAATTTGAATAGTTGCCATCTGCTGGAGATGCTTTGATTTATTGCTTTCCAGCCTCAGCTGGATCAAACAAGCTCTAGAGAGAAACGTTTCCTTAGGTTGTTGTACTGTGTGTGTCTCTGCTCAATGCTAAACTAAGTCACAAGGATATGGGCAGAGAACATTCCCTTTCTTCACTAGAATAATTTATACCTTTAATTCAGTGGTTATAATCAGCCACCCAAAATGTATTGTTGCCTCCACTGGCATCAGTTCTTCTCTCACCTAGCATCAAATTTGAAATTGAATAAAACAGTTATGCTTTGTAGTTCCCTGTCTGACTTATTGTGTTTTCTCAGAGAAGAGCTCTTTATCCTTCAGAAGCATACCCCTATCTTTCTTCAAAGTGTCACACAGACAACAATAATGTTGTGGCACTTCACCCCATCTGTCTACATTTTTAGAAACAAGTTTTGCACTTTATGTATTTTCATTTCCTCTCCAAGTCCAAAGCCATACAACTCTTCAGTTAATTACTGCTACTGTTTCCTTCAGATTCTATAATTACTTTCCTTGTCTATCTAGCTGCCCTTTCATTTGTAGTTTCCATGTTGATTAAACAAAAAGTACTATGCCACTGCTAATTTTACTTCAAAGAGGGACTTTCACATTAGGGCAAATAAAAAAAAAAAGCCCTAGCATCAATATCTGTGCATAAAGTAATTCATTTTTCCATTAATTTTCTATATTCTCTAATCTTCTTCGGTATTACTGGAGATCTTTGGGTTTTGAATTGACGCTGTTTCTTTGTAACCATATTTGCCTTTGGCCCAGGTCCTGAGTACTGGTAATAGCTGATAGAGGTAATTGATGGACTGAAAGGAGAGTTTCTGACAGAGTCCTGCCCAGAGGGTTAGAGGTTTAGTGTATGTCCTACCAAACAGGGAAAGCAATGTCAGTAGTTAGATCAGGAAATAATCAGAAATTATGCAGTTTGTGTGTGGCTGAGATGTAAGACCCACAGGCTTTGGGAGAGAATAAGACTATCCAGTTTCTCTCTGGGCCTGGGTCATTGCCTAAGACACAGGCAACCCAAAATAACCATCCCAAATCAAAGTGCCACACTTAGTAGTAATCCCACAAAGGCAGGTGGGTATAGTAAAGAGAGAGAAGATTTAACCTCCACCCGGATATTCCCTACATGCTAACCTGGCTGCTTTCTGTCCTTTAGAACAGTGAGTTGAGGTTCCCAGGCACTGTGTAGCTGGTTGGCTGTCAGCCCCTGCCTCCAGCCCCTGTCACCACCTCCTTGCCAGAGTCCCTCCGTGCTCTTGAAAGCTGTGACACCCCTATCTTCAGAGAGAGGGTGAGGAACCCAGCTGACTCCTCTCTCTCCCTACAAGATACCAAAAGGAGCTTGGCAGAGTTCTTCTTTCCTCTGTGCAGCCAGCCAGCCATGCCTTGCAGGGGAACCCATTTTTCCTTACATTAAACATCTTTACAGCAAGGAGAAAAACATTCAGAGCTTTGATCCAGCGTTGCTTCCCATCTGCACGGCTGACATGCTGAGGAGCCCCACACCAGATGGTTGTTTCACCAGGAGCTGTGCCAATGCAAAGCCCAAAGAGAGTTCCTGTCCTCAAATACGTCAAGAAACAGCGCAGAGATGAAAGGATGTCGGTGCAGGCAATAACGAATAATCCTGGCACTCAGCAAATTAACTGTTGGCAGCTTCAGGTATTCCAGGCATTTGTAAGCAGGAGAGAAGGGAGATCTGCTTGTGTAGGCATTTGAAAGATGGTGCTATTCATGGCTTTTAGGTGGCGCAAAGCAGTGGAGGCAACATCAAAAATGCTCCATGCTTGTCAGCCTTTATCCAGGACAGCTGGGAAAAATCAGGTCTTCATCCTCAAGATGTGGAACTAATGGAGACCTTTAAAATCAACAGTGTGTTTCCAAGTGAAAATCAGTGAGCACAAGGAAAGGACTCTAACAGCACGGTATCCAAGCCAGAATCAGAACCTGTGTATAACTGAGTCCAACCACAGCTTCTCTCCTTTCCTCTTGTCTGTAGTACCTCCCTTCATTTCCTTGTTTTTGGCATAAAAATCACAGCATCATTTATCCCAGTTGTTTGCACTCCTAGAAGATCTGATTTATTTCAATAAATGCTTTAATGAAGTTTGAAATAGTACTTACCACCAAAATCATAACCTACAAGAATGAAACAACTTCAAGGGAGGTTCAGGACAAAAGTATTAAACTGAATCTTTCAAAAAGTACCCTAAACATTCCATTCTTTCCTCCAAAATAACTGTCAGGCAGCAATGCCACTGTATTGTGTTCCATAAAACATAGCAGTGATAAACCTACCTGCAGTAGAAAATAAACTTAAGAATTAAAGCCAAACTTGAAGATGTTGTTTCTTAGATATTGCCTTAAATTTCCATTTTCTCTGGCAGACTTAAACTTACTGTGAATGACTACAGTAACTTGCAGGCATTCAGTTGCTTCATCAGTGTTAAACTCCCAGGAGGAAAAATGGCAGAACTACAGCAAGGATGAAGACAGCATGTGGGTGACCAGCAGTGAGCTGTCCACATCCCACACGTACACGTTAATTTAAAATTCTGAAAGAAATTCTGATCAGAGTATTAATTGTCGGTGTTTTAAATATTATAATTGAGTCATTGCTTTTCATCTTCTGTGAAGTGGGAAAGTGTTGTCACTTCAAATCTCTCTTGCTTTGTGCCAGAAATTTCTAGCAGATGTGAATCTGTGATGTTAATGTTTGCATTTGTATTCACTCAGCAAACAGCTAAAATGTTCACCTCCTATGAATATTCAGTCTATAAAAATTCAGACAACATTTTTCACTTGCAGGACAATAATTGAAATAATTTATTCACCAGAAGAGCTGAAACACACACAGTTGAACAAGTCTGTCTGTCTGTCTGTCTATCTATCTATCTATCTATCCATCTATCTCTTTCTCTCTCTCTCTCCTTGGACAACTTTTTTGACTTCAAAAAAAGATTGCAAAAAAAAAATCTTAAAATATTTAATCTAGTGGGAACTTCTATCAAGACTGGTAATGGGCAAATATGACAGAAGACAGCAGATAGGAGATACACAAGCTTTTAGAGACTCCACTTTCCACTGGAAAGGAATACAAAATGTATGTTAGTGCTTTAAATCTTACAAAAACGTGGAAATTTATAGCTAGAGATTAAAGCAAAGGAAAAGTGATGGCAAATCACAGATAACTTTGCTGGGTAACTTTGCAGTGGTGCACAACAGGGAACAGCAAGTGTTTCTAGCATGGGGTTATGGCAAGTTGATGGTTTGCTCTTAGGTAAGGGGCAGTTGTGTTTCCAAAACCTATGTGGGCACCAAAGAAGAGTACCTCTCATTGCAGGAGGGAGCTTTGTGCTAGCTTAGTATTATTGCTGCTGCAAGCATGTAAGCATCAGCTTAGCCTTTCTCTGAGTACTGCTCTCTGTGCTATCAGGCTTTGCAGTCCTAACCTGCACCCACAGCTCAACTCTGCAGCTGAACTGTCAGTATGATTTTAGTTCATGTTAGTGACCTAGGACTCTCAGAAAATTGAGTGAATTAAACATCCTAAGATATCATCATTCACTCCAATTTGACAAAGTAGATTTTTACCCAGCATAGCAGGCTGTCCATAAATTTCTGGAGGTCACCTGGAACACTGGGAGCTGGTGTCCCCAGGGTGAAGTAAAAGCCAGAAGTACATGCTGATGAAGGAGCTGACAAAGCAGAAGTCAAATGCAATTAATATGCATCAGAAAAAGATTTTCTAGAAGAGATAGGAAAATATTATTGCCACTGAAGAAGCAATTTCTGTTGCCTCATCTATGGTGCAGTGCACATCCCTGGGCACTTTGAACTGTCTAAGAGAATTCAAACCAAGCTGGAATAAAATCTATGAACATAAAAAGTGGAGATTTTTTTGGGAGGGTCTGAAAATCTGGGTTAAACTGGCCTAGAAAAAGTCTTGCTGCTTTTCATGTGGAGTTTGCCCAGCAAGAAGTCTGGCATAATTCCCTGCCGCACCAGGGGGCATGATGCTGTGGTCACAGGGAGTCCCTTCCAGCTCTCTCTTCAAAGCATTGTGGTTCTGGAGTGTCCATCTGAGGCAGTAACTCAGTGACAGAAAGAATTAATTCTTAAGATTAAGAAGATGAATGTCAACACTGAACCATGTTGGAAGCAATGCTTTATTCTAAGAAGCTCAGCCTTCTGCATGCAAAAGCCAGAGATTTCAAGGATGATACAAAGATGCTGAGGGGGAAAGGACTCCCCTGTTCCCTCTGACTGCCTGCATAGAGAGAAGCCCTACAGAATAATGCATTATTCAGATACAAAATGCAGTTCCACTAATAAACTTTTCAACATCAAAGGGCATTGGTACCAGTAGACTGCAAGCAAGTTGTGCTGATTACAGAGTGATTTTCTTGTGAGGCAACTGACTGGAAAATAAATAAATAAATGCAAAGCTGTCTTTCAAGGTGGATGAGTTTGTTCCCTTTTTGAAAACCTTGTGGTGAGTTCCAGGACAAACAAGGACCAAACAAGAAAAAGCATTCTTTTAGTTACCAGCAACGTAATCCCTCCACCTGCAAAGCGGCTGTAGCAGAGCATTGGGAGATATTCCTGAATTATCAGAGGCATCCACAGACAACAAATGATTGGTTCTGATTCTGTCATGTGAGAGTGTGATCTGACAATGTGCTGCTGGGACAGAGCCCTCTGGTCCCACGTGTCCAACTCTTCATGAGCAGACAATTGGAAAGTGCTACCTGAAGCAGCTGGGACAGCAGGCGTAACTGGCATATAAGATTTTTAGGACTAGTGCAACTGGGATAGATTCACATTGGTGATTTATGTCACAGATTACAATGAACTGAGGGCACCTGTCCTCCTGAGCTAAACCAAGTGCTCTCTTCCCACAGCTTAGGATCTACACTCTGACAAATGGGAAAACTCCCATGAATTATGTCTTTTTATATGAAGATGCAAAGCAGGTGTCAAGAGAAAGAAAACTGCCACAAGTGCTACAGAGAAAAAAAGTCCATGGGGAACTAAGGACAAAGCAACTCTTTAGGTTTCCTTCCAATGACTAATTCCTCTTCACAGCTCTGACCTCTAATTTCAGCAGTTAGTTCTTCAGCTGCTCTCATATCCAGTCTTTTAACATCTCCAGGCTTATTTGGATTCTGCCATGTTTAATCTGAATACTATCATACGCTGTGTGTAGTCACATTTATTAGACCCTCTGGAAAAAGATATCTTCAAAATCAGCAGTAAATGCCAGATTCTTTCCCCAGTGACCAGCACTGACGTCATTCCAAGATGCTGCAACTCTCTTTCCCTGTTAGCTAGACTCCCACAACTCACAATGAAGAGATTTCTTTGAGACAGGTGAATGTGTCACCATGGGCCAATTTTATGGATATTTCTCGAACCAAAGTAAACAAATGGAAATGTAAAGAGGGGATTTGATATGCTGCTGTTACCCTAATGCTGTTCTAAGCAGAAATACCTGTGTTTCTTACTGTCAATATACTATCCTCTTGGATCCATCATGGAGAACAGACACTACAACTAGGCCTGAGATACACTTTGTTAAGTTACTTTACATGTCAAATGACATATTATTTGAAATATCAAATGAGACAGCAGCTGCTCAAATGAGCTTCCCACATGAATTGATAAAAGCAAACAGATGGGACCCAGAGAACCTGACACGTGTAGCCTATTGATCTAAGATTGTTTCCTGCTGCAGTACTTTACTTTTGAATAACTCGCCTTTTGCTGTAAGAACACGGTATTTGTAGTCTGCCCTGACAGTTTATTGCAGGTACCTCCCCCCAGCCCTCTAGGGAAACATGGCAAAACTGTGGAGCAAAATCTGAGAATGGTGAGAAATCCCAAAAGGAATAACAGTTTCAGTTTGGAAAGGGGAAGAATTTCACTGATATGAGAGGGCCAGAGGTGCACAGTAACTGAGATATCTCTTTGCCATGAGATGCTGCTCTACTGACTTTTCAGATTGTGTTAAACATCAGGGGTTTCATCCGTGCCTTTCTGGATTATCATAATATCGTATTGGGCAATCTCATTAAATAGAGAGCTTTTTCTGTCTATTTGTTCAATGATGAAAATGTTTATTCTGCAAGCCTTCTTTTTGGTGCTATTTCTTTATCCTTTCTATCATCTATTATATCCAGGTTAGAGATTGACAGGATAAGATCGTGGGATTTCTTGCAGAGTTTATAATATTTGAACATCAAATGTTTCAACAACTAATCTTGAAGAGATGTTCTTGCTAATCTGCTAGGCAATTATAGGTGAGTGCTTATGCATTGAGCCTTTTGCAGCCATTTAATACTACTTTTATTTTGCTTTTGGTTGGTGTTTATCACTATATCAGTGAGATTCTCGCTTGTGGTTTTGTCCCTTAATTGTATGGAATTAAAATAATTCCATTCAATGCTCAAAAATCTTCTCCACTGATGACAAGAGAAAATTATGAAGTAGTCTCTTCTGTAAGCTGTGCTTGCTAATGCTAATTCAGCACTCCTCTGTGAGGATGCTCTTCATGGTGTAAGGCAGGGGAGAGCAGGTATTCCAAACAATGGCCTGTCTGCTTCATCCGCCAACAACTCAAGATTAATTGTTGGCCTGGTTCACTAGCACAGATTTCATGTGCATCTACCTCTGCCACTGAACTGGCTCACATGTCAACACATCAGAGGAGCAGAGCCAAAGAGCCCTGAAGACAGCCCAACACAGTTCTGTTAACATCACTGGCACGTTGCTGGTTACAGGAAAACAGACCCAGCTGAAAACTCATCAAGGGGCTGTTCCCACTCTGTCAACACAAGCTGGTGAGGAGAATTTCCATTTTAATGTTAATGTTTAATGTTTGACAGACAATTCACCAGTAGCCCACCATCAGAAAAATGTAGGAATTTCCCTCTTGTCTTCTTAAAAACTTTCCACCCTACACTGACCACTGCAAACTCGTTACCAAGATATCATTCTTCCAAGACACCTCACTGAAACACCAAGATGAGCAATTCTGGGAACTTTCAAACTAGTTTTCTGCCTGTTCATTTTAGTTCAGTTCAGTTTTCTGCCTGTTCAGTTTAGTTCACTCGACTTCTAACAAGTGACCAAACAACAACAACAACAACAACAACAATAATAATATTAGTAATAAATGCCACTTAAATATAATTTTGTCCTTCAATTCCAACTTCATTCCTCAATGTGGGACACAGGGCACATAGCCTCAGCTCTGATCTCTGGGTGAATTGTAGGAACACAGGGACTTGGACAATTTGTTCTCGGAGCAGTTTTCCCCAAAGTGAAACCGTTCTAAATATACAGCTCATAGCTTTAGGAAGGCTACAGGCCATTGCAGCTCCTGTAGGAAGAGAAGAGTTTTTCAGTTTCTTTGATGCATGGTTGTGTCAGAGGTAGTGCACTGGTGTCAGTGTAAGAAAAAAGGAAGGGGTAGTTTTTCTATGCACTGGCTTTTTTATATATTCTTTGCCTATATATCAGCAGATCATGAGTTAAATCTTTAATATAGAATATAGACTTGGTGTGGCAATGCCTAAGTCTTGGGTTTTCGGCAATCACTTGAGATGCAAAACTCTTGGCAAAACTTGATGTTTCTAAAAAGCCTCTTCTAGAGTATTTTGCTCTGCAGAGAATCAAGTGTCTCCTTGCACCTCTACTCACATTTGCTAGTTTTAGATATTCTTTGAACAAAGAACAAGCTAAAAATATATATTCAATAATGGGATTATTAATTTTTATGCCCAGTTTCAGGACATGGATAAGTCATTAATGGCACAGGGAATAAAAAAAGTTACAGTAGCAATAGAACAACCAACATGGAAGTGTTCAATGGCTGATTCATACAGTACAGATGTCTTAAAATACTTGCAATACATTCAGCCTTCTCTGGAGGAGCTCATTTGTTAAGACTTCAGCAATGTGAAAACATGCTTTTATGCAGACTGTCTCAAGAAAATACTGATGGGTTGTAGAATTCAGGGAACTGCTTTTAATGCAATCAGAAGCTGATGAGAGAGGGTTTCACTGGAGCGCAAAAAAAGCTGCCAGATGAAGTTTATGACGCAGGCCAGAACAACATTAAACTCTGCTTTTAGATCTAGTGCTAGCAGGCATTTCTGGATTTAGAGCAAAATTCCAGTTGCAGCTGGGGGGTAAAGGTGAGGTGAGGATTACCAACATTAGTTCTATCCCCTCTCATCTCCATCCTATGAATGTGTAGGTGCTTATTGGAGAGACCTCTTAAGCCAGGCAGTGCTGTATTAAAGACATTTGCCCCTTCTACTCCAAACCTCACACCATCTCTTATTTTAATCTGCCATTTTCATGTTAAAGTTAGAAAGGCAGCTGCTAACCTACTGAGTCCAATTATGCACAACTCCTCTCCTATCCTCCTGACACTGATTCCAGGATGAAACCCAACATTTCTTCTGGACTTGACCAAGCCAAACTTTAGGGAGGAAGATTTACAGGCACCAGTATCAACTCTACTTCCCCTCTGCCACTGGTCCAATGCCTAATCTCAAACTTTCCTGTTACTAGCACTTACAACCAATTTACAAACCTAGATTTGATGCTAACACTGTTTTTAGCAGTCCTATCTTCAGTGGAGCTAAGGATTAGTTTGGGGTCAGGAGGAATTCCTGGGCTAAATCTCAGGACTGGAAACACCAAAGCTGTGTCTGTGGTGAGCTAGTCTGAAGGAAAGTGAGGATTAAGCCTGTGGCTGGATAAAGACTTGGGCCATAAGGTTTAAGGGTTTTCATGCAGTGCTGCTGGGCAGGCACTTTGGGAGGCAGCAGTATCAGCATTTTCCTGCATCTCCTTGGCACGCTGCCCCTGCTGTGCCCAGCAAAATCTGACCAGTGTTCATCCTGAATGAACGTGCTTCACCTGCCCTCTGCCTTTCCCTAATGCCCACACTCCTGAGCTACAGCAAGTGCACAGAGGTGCTTTCCCCCTCTGAGTCTCTAAGCTTGCTAAAAGGGACATCAGCTAAATATTCATTTAAGGGAACAATAAGGAAGCCTCTGACTCATGGGTGGGCTGACAAACCTTGGGAAGGTTTTCTCTCAAGAACTGAAATTCCTAGTTTAGTTTCTTGCCAGTTGAAGTTACTGCCAGCAATAATTGCCCATGAGTCACTGATTCAGCTCTGTGTTGTGGTCACTCGAGTGTATTTGGCCTGTTTGAGCCACTGCAGTTTTCTTTTGATAAGTATCAAATAGCTTTTATATCATCTAGCAATTCACTGCATATCACTGAAAACAGCTCTGGAACCCAGCATCAGTAAGTGCCTGCAATCATGCCCACTTTTTTCCTCTGCTGTTTTTTTTTTAATTTAAAATCTGAGCTATTTTTGAGCTGAACAGAGTGCTGAATGCTATAATGTCTTCCTTCCTGTGAATACACCACTTATCTGATTACTAAATATTGCCATAAATTGTGCCCCCTACAATAATTTTACATAACCTGCAGTGTGGAAGAGGGACTGTAATTGCAATTGGAAGATTACAACCAAAGTCCACTTACAAGATGTTTTATGTAGGGGTGGAACACTGCTATCCTTACCATAGTTTCATTACTCACTTTTCAGAGATGAAGTACTCATACTAGGCCCAAGTCTCTGCAGATGGCCATGTCTTGTACCTCATCCTATGGCTGAAATTAAGCAGGGCAGAAAGTGAAATAAACTCAATCTGATCAAACCTCAGCTAAAATTTGGTCTAAGGTTGGGAAAAACTTAGGGTAGCTCATCTGAACCTCTCTTGCACTTCCTAGCTTTGATCTCAGATGATAACGAAACACTTTTCCCTCTTGCTGCCTCCTAAGGGTGGGATTAATATTACACAGGGAGGGATCAAACAATGTGCTTTGTAAACATATGTTGCAATACCAAATCTTTGATGCAAAAATATCTCTAATATCTGGGTCAGGCACCTACCTTTTCTTTGAGGAAACCCATCTGGCAAGTAGTTCTTTCTCCTCCTACACTCTTGCAACCCCCATCAGGGCTGTTCTAATTTAGAGCAGTGTATTTTTAGTGTTACTGTGGTTTTGGAGTTGTGAAGCAAAGGAATTACAAGCTGGCTGTGGGGTCCCTTGTAATCCAGGGAGACAAAACTGTAAATCCAGCTGGTTTGCCTCTGTTGGCTTTCAGTTGTATCTGCTTTCTTTAACACACAATACCTGTTTATGATAGATTGCAAATACCTGCAATACAGGATTTACATGATAGGCACAAGCTCCTGACACACAGCTGTCAGCTCAAAGTTATCCACTTTAAACATGGTTCAGAAGTCACGATTAAGAAAAAATAATCACTTCAAGCCTTCAAATAGAGAAAAGGTCAGCTTCAGTGGGTAAGTGATTCATAGAAACATTTCATCCATTATCACTGTGGGAATGCTGTCTTAGACGTTTTAGAGGTACTTGTAAACTTTGCCATGGTCTGTGATGTGAAAATACTTTATGTGTCTCTCTAACTAATTACTGAACATCTGAGACAGCAGAAAAGACCAACCAAGAAAACAAAATCCCAGGTGCTAGGAAAGTCAAACACTGAAGAGCAATAAAGAAATTAATTATTATGAGATAATTTGATTATATCCTGATAAATGGGAATTGCTTTGCCTTATTCTAGGAAGACAAAAGCCCATCCTTTGCAAGGATTTATACCAGTCTATGGAGAACAACAGAGTACAGAGTGAGAATTCAGCACTTGGTATAAAGGAACTGGAAAATATCATCATAAACCTGATTCTCACAACTGTTTATTTCAAGGGGAATCTGGACATTTCCACCTCTTCCACAAAGTGCTGTGCTCATAACAAGATTTAAGAGCTGTGCTGCCTTGTTACAGGATGAGAAGCAGCCAAGAGAATTATGTCAAACAAATTCATGCCCATATAAATTACAAAGTAAAGCCCAGAGCAGTATCTATTTCATAATAGTTTGATGATCCTGTCTGCCAGAAACCAACGTCATCAGTAATGCTTATCTCTCAAAGCAGTTATATGTATCAATTTATATTTCAGGCACTATCTTGCAATTAAATTTCTAGGCTTAAAAAGCCTGTTTCCCACTCCCTCCTCCTTTTCAATTCTAGGTCCTCCAAGATTAACAAAACATCCTCTGTGGCAGCAAATTAATCACATTACAAAACTAAACTGTTCATTAGAGATGCAGCACACCAAAACTGCTATTAGAAAGCTCGATATTGCTATTTTTTGTCTTTAATTTTGTGGTGCTGTTTGCAGCATATCCTCCTCTAAGTATACACACTGCCAAAACAAATACAGTGATAAGCCCTGAACCCTGATGGGTATTGATGTGCCATGAGCTTGCAGTGAGCTACAATACCAGAGCCCTTGTCTAGGAGCTTTTTGATGTCTACAATGTGCAAATTCCCACACACATCAACTCCCATGGGATTTGCCAAGACAGCCCCAAAGCATCACCTTAGCCCACATCCACTGATGCTTTGCTGCAGAGGATGAGCAGATATGCAGCTGCACTCCCAGCAGCTGCACTCCCATCTTTAGCAATGACCTTGCCAATGCCCTCTCCCTTTTCTGGCCTTTGCTTTCTTCCCTGAAAAATCTTTAGTCTTTTTTCCTTCCTGATCCTTCAGCTCTTTGGAAAGAACTTACTGATCTAGTGAGCAGGATCTCCTTCTCAGGATCTCCTCTGTTCCCTACTCCAGGGTTTTGTGAGCTGGCTGACTACGGGCTTGTGCATGGGTCAGCTTTCCTACCCTTTCAGCCTGGGGAAATGTCCTCTGGATATTCATAACTTCATCTCCTCATGAGATTTTCTTTTTTCATTTAAAACTTCGGCTTTTGTTTGGTTGCTTGTTTTGCTGTTAGGAATACATGGAATTTTAAGCTCCTTCTTCAAAGGTAATGCTGTAGAGCAAGGGACAACCTTGCATTTTGGATAAAAGCAAGTTGTTTAATCAAAAGCTGAGCTCCTTTGCCCTAGTGTGCAGGCTGAGGTATATACCATGGTATTCTGCTCTTAGATATCTCATTTCATATTTTGCAAAGAAAGAAAACAAGAAAGCAAAGCTGCAGCCCTTAAAGAAAACATGGACATGGGCCCTCTCGAGGACTGGCTAGATCTACTGAGAGTCTACAGGAGAATGCAGCAGCCCCATCAACAAATCTCCTCATGCCCTGCAGTTTTCCTGAGTCAGCTATTGCATTAAGCACTGGAAGAAGCCCTCAGGCTTAGGCACCTCTGACTTGCAGGTAAATTATGCATGAAGTTAAACCTGCAAAATGAGTCCTGCCCTCCGAGCCTTCTGCTGAAGAAAGAACCCCTTTATAGAGCTTAAGCAAGAAGGCCCTAACCTGCAGAGCTTTGAACTCTCTAAAAGACACCTGGGCTGGTGTAGGCTGCAGTCCTGACTAGATGAGGACAAGGAAACCATAGCTTTGCTGCAGGACTCTCCGCCACATCCTGCTCTCACCCTGAGGCACAGAAGGCACATCAAAGGCACAGCAGGAGATACAGCCCTGGAGAGTCATCTCTCTCCTTAGAAGCTGTGGGAAGTCACCAGAACTCAGGCAAAACTCACCTCTCCTCTGGCAAAACATCTGCCATGTCATTTAAAAACACCCTCTTGCCTTCTACCACTCCTTACCTAAATGTGTGAAGGGGAAGACAATGAAATTTCCTTTTCTATAACATACAGATCCCTATCTCCTGCTTACAAAATAATTGTGTTAATCTTGCAGCTTTCTTGCCAAAGCAGTACAGAATAGCAAATTAGTTTAAGCTTTTAGATGTGAAGTACAGTGTCCAGCACTCAACTGCTCTGATTAAATATGCATCAACAGTACTCACGCATTGCTAGCAACCTCAACTGCTAAACAAAACTCTTCCTTACATCGTTGTCATCTCTGTTTTGCTTGTTGTAATCATATGACATTTGAAGTTGCGTAATATCATAGCTCTCTGAACTATAGTCACTCACTTGGCTTGCTCACAATATTCCCTATTAAAATCTACCCCAAATCACAGGGGCATTTCTTGTTATGTCTCTACAAAAAGCAGCATATCTGATGTGCTTTGCTCTCTTGGAGACATCAGTTTTTTCAGCTCTACCAAACACTTCACCTCCTGAACAAGGACTCCAGCACTCATCAAAGAATTTTCCCTGCACTTAGCAGCAGGACTAAAACAAACTTTCTCTAAAAACCAGAAGCACAGGTCTGCAGCCCTGTGCCCCTCCAGATTTTGCCTCTGCCTCCCTCTGCCCACCTATACCCTGACAGCCTGCTGAGGACCCAGCGTGAGACTTTGTCAAGCAATTTGCTTCTTCCCAGGTGTGCTGTGGGACCTGCTGAGATGCTGGAATGGTGTTAAACTCCCCACTGGGAGATCCAGGATCCTGTTCCACTGCCTGTGCAAGCGCCTGGAGCTAGAAAGCAGACCAGAGGAGAGAGGATGCTGGAAAGGGAGAAGTGCAGGCGACATAACACTAAGGTGAAAGCTAAACTGATTCTGCATGAGAGCTTGCAAATGCCTTTCTGATGGGACAAATTTTACCAAGGGAAAACAGTGCTCCTTATCCCAGAGCTGGGGAGCTGAGGTGTGAGGAGGTGCCAAGGAGCCTTCTGCAATCCTGTGACTCCATCCCTGGATGGAGAACCCAAAGAATGCATCATGAGTATGGCAGTGGGATGGCTGGAGGCACCTCTACTTGTCTATCCAGCTGCAGCTTTCCCATCCTCTGTATTTCATTCTTTTATCAGCAAACAGCTGTTTCCTCTGGTGATACTCATGGTACTGTGACTATTACTCTGTTGAAGTGTTTATCAAAGAGATCATCAAAGCAACAGTTTTTTTCTTACTTTCCTTACTTACTTGTGTGTTTCTGCAGTAAAAAACCAGAAGTAAATTAGTTGACTGTTACCTTTATTCCTGGTGCACATGCATATACCTTACAAATTTATGTAATTACTTTATTCAAATACTGGTACCACACAGAAAGAAGATCTGGACCCAAAATATCCTTCTGTTGCTGCTGGCAGAGCAATGATGTAAAGAGGGTAGCAGTGCTTTTTGTTATTCAAAATTTTGTTGTATAATATTCTACAGTTCTACAAAATTTATGGGTTGCTATTGAACCAGCCCTGTCATGGTGTGGGTGCCTAGAAGTTTAGGACTTTCCTTATTTGTTTTGGTTGCTTCAAACTTGGCAGATTCATTTTCATCCTTCCTGGGGAGCCACATTTTACACTTGTCTAAAGGTGTGATGTAGCAGTGGAATACTTTTTTAGCAAAGGAATAACTTCTTTCCTGGCCACGCTCTTCCTTCCTTCTCCCCACCATACGGCCCTGTCTCCCCCTCCTTGCTGACAGAAGAAACTTCAGAGTTTGTGCCCACACAAAGAATTCATGCTCTTGGGGAAACAGGCTCAGGCACCTCAGCTTGAAATCTGAACCCATTTGGTGATCATGGCAGTGTTGGCAAATGTTTTGGCTTCTCTAGAGCTCAGCTCTTCAACCCTTTCAGGTCAGAAGAGGGCACACTACTTGTACCCTGTCCTCTGACCTCCTACACACCCAACACTCCCACTTCCTTGTGATTTTGAGGAGCCCAGCTACACTGGTGAAACAGGGAGCACACCTCTCCCTCTCCTCTGTGGCCCTGACAAGGAAGCATAGGGTCAAGGCATAACCTTATGTCTTAAATCTTCTCTAAATAAAATTCGATTCAAAGCCTTAAACCCCAAATGTGGCCAAGGGGAAATCTCTCAGTTTTTGTCCTTATAAAATTCAAAGAATAATTAAAAAAAAAAATTGCTGGTCAAGCATTTTCTAGACTGGCTTCTGGCTTTGGGCACCTGATTCAGGGCCATTTTAAAGGGTCTGATTTTCAGAATGAGTTTAGTACCAGCTTTCTTCTGAAAACCCTAATCTAATAAGTGTCTCTCAGGAGAGAGGGTATACAAACAACCAACTTGATCCCTGCAATAAGATTCCCCGTCTTGGTGCCTGTGCTGTCTTCAGCCAAGATGCTCAGAGATGCAAACAACTTCTTTGAGCCAAGAAAAGCCCTCAGTGATAGAATGTGATACTGCAGAAAACACTGGATTCAGAACCCTGGAGATTAGAAGCCTGGAGATTAGAAGATTATTTAGTGACAGCAGGTTTTGCAGCAGAAGCACTAAGAAAGTGCCTCACAAAATAGGTATATCATAAACACATTTCCTTCCATCACTGTAAAATCAGTCTATAAGGGGATGAGGAGATCTTCAGACACAGCTTCACTGATCAGCTGTGCTCCAGTACTTTGCTCCTGATCCCTTAGCAGATATGTAGCTTTCAGACATGAAATATTCCCGACCAGCAGGCATTTTTCCATTAGCAGTATGATTTATTTCTTGGTAGGATCATATTTGCTTGCTTGGAAACTTCCTTCCATGCATCTTCCAGTCAGAATACCAATCAAGTGGAAATTGCTTGAGATGACATCACCAAATCACAAAATAAGCTGAGATGGAAGAGACCCACAAGGATGATAAAGTCCAGCTCCCAGCCCTGCACAGGACACCCCAAGAATCACACCTTGTGCCTGAGAGCATTGTCCAAAAGCTTCCTAAAGTCAGTCAGGTCTGGTGCTGTGACCACTTCCCTTGGGAGCCTGTGTCCCCACACACCCTCTGGGTGAAAAATTTTTTTCTAACATCCAACCTCAACCTCACCTGACACAATTTCAGGCCGTTCCTTTGTGTCCTGTCATTGGTCACCACAGAGAAGAAACAAGCGTCTGCCCCTTCTCTTCCCCTCACAAGGAAGTTGTAATTGCAATGAGGATTGTCCTCAGTCTCCCCTTTTCCAGCTAAACAGAGCCAGTGACATCAGCTACTCCTCACCATGGCTTCCCCTCACAGCCGATCACCATCTTCATAGCCCTCCTTTGGACTCTCTCCAATACCTTAATGTCTTTCTTATGTTGTGGCTCCCAAAACTGCTCCCAGCACCTGAGGCTGCCCCAGTGCAGAGCAAAGCAGGACAATCCCCTCCCTTGCCTGGCTGGTGATGTTGTCCCTGATGCCTCCCAGGACATGCGTGGCCCTCCTGGCTGCCAGGGCACTGCTGGCTCATGTTCAACTTGTCATTGACCACGTCAGCAAATTCCTGTTTGTGGTTGCACACTCTTGGCTGACTTCTAGTCTGTGTTGGAACCAAACCTTTGACTATGGTGAGCAGGACATTTTATCATTGTTATCTGGAGTTTGCTCTTTCTGTGCCCCAATGGAATTGCACCTGAGCTTTCAATATCTTTTAAAGTTCAGCTGAACTAAAAATGGTCAAAATCAACATTAAGGCTTTAGGGAAATTACTGAAAGCCTTCTGTGGCTGCAAGTAATATTAAAAGCTGTTATCCTTGTTTAAACTCAGATGATGAACATTACTCAGCCCTTTCCCCGAGGCCAGTTCAGAGTTTTGCATCTTGTCAGTGCTGAGTGACATACTGCTTATCTGGTCTTCTTTGTTTGCGAACAGACTGTTTGGGTTGACGTTGAAAAGAATAGATCTGCATGAATAACTGTGCAGAAAAACAAGAGCCTGTGCTCTCTTCAAGCTCAGTGACAGCCAGAAATACCAGCCAAACTAGAGCCAAAATACAGACTGTGCGGCTGTATCAGTATAGCACCAAGCTCAAGTGGTCTTTTCAGGAGAGTTTGGCTTCCACAGCCTGTGATTAAACAACTGGATATTGCTTATTTTGAACCTAGCAAGTCCTTTGGCATTCTCTCCTGCAGCCTCTTCGTAACCAAATTGATGTGGTGTCAGCTGGATAACTGGAACATAAAGTGGGTGGAAACGTAGCTGGTCAAAGGATTTTGACCAGCAGAACAGAATCCAGCTAGCAGCCCACTGATACTTGAGCCAATGTGGTTTAGCACTTTTGCTAACACCAGAAGAGGGGATTGGAGTGAGAGCTCAGCAAGTTCACAAGACCACCCTGAGGGAGCAGTGAGCATGCTGGAGGATCAAGCTGCTATTCAGAGCTGGGCTGGGCAGGCAGGAGAGAGGGTGGTTGGGAACCTCATTAATTCAGCAAAAGCAAATGCAAAGTACTGTGACTGGGGTGTGATAAACCCTGCAGCACCACAGCCTAGGGAGGGCTGGATAGCAAGCAGGGATCAGTCTGGATCTGGCTTCTCATCCCACATGGCTCAAACTTCACAGCTGGAGCTGCAGCCAGGTCCCATCACAGTCGTCAGGGCACCAGCACTGCAAGCTGATGTCTGCAGCACTGCTCATGAAGACATAAAGCACCGTGCAAGAAGCTGGGCAAAACTGATGAGGCAAGTGTTGCTTCAGATAAGCCAAGGGGCGTAAATAGGCACCTGGCTTCCTGCACTTCTTCATGAGAAGAACAAAGATGTACGGGAGAGGAGGAGTTGAGGTGCTGTGACACTGCGGTCCATGCCCCTTGCTCAGCCCTGGATCAAGAGGTAGTTCCCTTCCTTGCTGGGGTAAGTCTACTACCCTGGACCCAGCCAAGGAGTCCCTCCTGGGGGATCAGCCTGTTCCAGCAGCAGGAAGGGATTTCTGTGCCTTTGATTTCTGTGCCGGTTCATGTCTTCCATTATTTGTCACCCAACTTGAAGGCTCTGTGTCCTGCACCCTGTCACTGCACAGGGAAAGGCACAAGGCTTCTGCTGAAATTCTGAGATGACCAAAGCTCAGCCTCACAGGGTGTGAGCTCAACAGGTAGCCCACTAGCAGAGACCTTCATTGGAGGATATGCAAGTGGACGAACAGACATGGATGTGCTAGCTCATGGCACATCCTGTTCTCTCAGGGTGAAAAACAGTGCTGACAGCACCCTCAAGTCCACCACTAACCTAACAACCCATTTCTAATCCAAAAGATTTTGAGGTCACTGAAAATGTTCAGTCTTTACCTTTCGTGATTATATGATTTTCTTTCCTCTCTTCTTTTAACCCAAGGATAAAACACTTACTGATAACCTCAGTATAGCTCTGGCTTTGTGGCTTCTCCCAAACGAGGCAAGTCCAGCAATGGTGAATATCTCTGTGTAGTTTACTGCTGTAAATTGAAAATGCTTTTGTGATATTTCAGAGAACTCCTATTTTACAACCTCTTCCTCTAGCTGTATAGCAATTTGTTTGGCTTATTACTTAGGAAAACACTTGCCATACAAAATATACTACTTCAAAGCAGGGTTAAAATGTACCCAAATTACATTGCTCTGTTATTACAAACACTAGCATGTATTGAGAGAAAATTACATTACTCTGTTATTACTAACACTAAGGTATATTGAGAGCTTTACTTACATAAGCAGTTGGATAAGGCTTAACTACACTTGCTTTTGTGCAGAATTCAAATTCTGGTATGGAAAAATACTCTACTTTGCATTCAGAAGGACTGAGCATTTGGCTGTAGATGAAATGTAGTTTTGTTTTGTAAGCGGCAGCTAGTAATTATCAGACTTGCCTATGGCTGTTTCATGGGAGGCGGGAATATGAATATATTCATATTTTCTGGTGCTTTATAAGGAATTATAGGTCATGTTAACACATATAAATTATGTTTCTTTTTGAATTAATTACTATAAATGCAGACAACCTTATACAAAAACTGTAGTTAAATTGTCCAACATAGAAACATATGAAAACCTTCTCTTCTAAAAAAATATTTTACAACAGACCTATTTTAGTTTCTTCTTGTCACGCATCTGCTTTGCCTTCCATCCTCCTCCTCCACTTGTGCCTTCCCTCCCTCTGCTCCACTTTACCTTTCAGAGCAGCAGCATCTGCAGCACTACCCACAGCTGAGCTTCTCCATCACCAGCTCTAGGGGAGCTGGTGGCAGCTCACCTTTAAATCCCGAGCATGCGGCAGCTGCGTTTGTGCTGCTGCTTTCAAGCAGGAAGCTTATGGAAAGGTTCAGGAGAGATAAAAAGCGAATGAAATGCCACAGTAAAAATAACTCCCGCAGGCACAAACGATCCTTTGCATACCAGGAACACTGAGAACATCTGTGCCGAGGGATTTTTACCTCACCACGTCCAGAGCTGCTGCACCTCCTCACAGAAGTGAGGAGGTGCCTATTATTATAATTGATAATTATAAAAAAATTTAAAAGCTTATCTCTGGCTGTTTGGGTCCGATTTGGCTAGCTTTGGACCCTCAGCCCCTCTCATCCTTACAAGGACAAAAGTAAAAGACTCGAGGAGCTCTTCTTCTTGGGACCAAAAATACTATTCAGTGAAAAATACCAACCCAGTGCAAAATAACAGCTAAATAAACTATTTAGTGCAATACAACATCTGTCTGTTATTTATAATTGATGCCTGTGCTCCTTAAGGACTCTCATGACAAGCAACAGCCTCCCTGTCCCAAGCAGAAAGCCCATCCCTGCCCCGTGGAGCTCACTGTGGTGTGGCTTTGAGAGGGGACATGTCCCCAGGGCAGGCAGGAGGATGAACGTGGGGTAGGGAGGCAGTGCCACCTCACACAGTGACCACCAGCATCCCATCCCCAGCCTGGGGTTATCCTGATCTGTGCAAGAGTCAGAGAGATGTCTGCTGGAAGAGTTTTTGAAAATCTAGCTTTATGGTCATTGTTAGTGTTTTTCTTTTTTCTTCTCTGCTAGAAAGAACAGCATAAGAGAAAACAGCAAATAATTTGATTGAAAATTTGGCAAACAAGTGATAGTGGATTACGCACAGGAAAGATAAAAGCAGGATAAAGCAGGACAATACAGCTTCCAAGTGTAGAGGGATGGGAAAGGTCACGTTCCCCCCAAATCTGGGCCTACACACAGTGACAGCACCCCACCCCACCATTCTGCAGCCATCACCTGTGGCGGGGACACAGGACAGGTCCCTGCTTTGGGAGGAGAGATTTCTGCCTGCACAAATGTGTAGGACACTTCCCCTCTTGAGAAGTGGGAGACTGCCTGTCTGTTCCCAAATGAGCTGCATTTCTTTCCTCTGGCCAAGCAAATAAGGAATACAAGATTCACACATAATTGCTGCAGTTCTTGATGCCCAGTGAAAGCTTTAGGGACTTCATTTGAGCATTATCATGCATCCTGTTATCACACTAAATCTCAACAACTCCAAAAAAGTCAATACTTTTTACAGTTAATATTTATTACATCTGCATCTTTGCTAAGGAAATGCAGATGAGGCTTTCTCTGCAGATCTAGCCACTAGCTAAAGATTCACTGAGATCTCTATGTGGGAAAATACAGAAGTGATATCCAGACAGGTTTTTACTTTAATAATTTTTTTTCTGCCTGTATTTCATTCTTTCTGCTGATTTTCAACTGTTCCTCTTGGGTCAGGACCTCAGTTAAAGTACAGAGGTAGAGTACCCTATAATTCCTTTTGCCAGCTCCAAAGTGGAAAAAGCTTCAAAAAGTCAAAATGAAAAACAAGAAAGAGAAAAGTGAAGGGGGGGAGGAACCCCCAAACCTACTTATATTCTTTTTATTTCATATTTAATGGCAGAAAGGGAAATAAAAGGGGCACACAGGAGCTCCCCTTTTGATGAAAAAGTATAGATAAAAAAAGAAGTTGCTAATTTATAAACATTTGCAATGGGAAATTGTTGACCACTGCCTCAGAAACATGTGTGTACTCTTGTGCCTTGGTGCTGTGCTGCCTCCAGCTGCATGTCACTGCTGGGGACTGCTGGAGTCCTCTGCTCTGTGAAGTGGCAGTGCCACAAAACCACTTCTGTTCTTCCAAAGAATAAACTCAGAAACCCTGAAAGAGCGAGCCTATGGAATATAGGCCTGGTGTATGGCACTTCCACAGGCACAGAAGCAGGAATTTTTGCACTAAAGGTGGGCACTAAATCTGCAGCTTTGTCCTGGCAGCTGGGCAGGGCTTGGGGGTGAGCTGGTGAAATACAGACTCTTTGGTGCTTTCATGCTGACTGTGCCACCCAGGCTCTGCATTCTCCTGTTCCTCTCACTCCAGAGGCCCCCACAATGTCCTTACTCACCTGGGCCCCTCTGCAGCACCACGAGACCAGCAGTGCAGCCTTTGGCAGGAGAAGTAGGTGGCGAATAAACCGGGCCCTTGTAAAAAAAGAGCAACCTGACAGCAGAACAGCATCACCTTATTTAAGGAAACCCCAAATGATGATCATCTCCCAGCTACCCTGAGCTCAAACTTGAGGGGAAGGTGTCTGGCTGGAGGTTGTCTTAGTAAATCTTAGAAATACGTGTTCATATATACATTCAGAAGGAGGTTCCTGATGGTAAAAGGCTAGGAAACTACATCTTGTCTTCCAGCACAACAGGGCTGGAAAGTGTCTTCAAAGCCAGAAGTAAACATGGAGTAGAGAACTGCTGCTGCAGATGAGAATAATTTTAGGTGTCTGCAGACAATCAATAAATTCCCTGATACTAAATAAAGAAGAAAAAGGCAGGAAGTAGCTCTGGGCAGATCCAATACAGGGAAAATTGGGTGTTTCGCACTGCAGAGCAGACCGCAGCTGGCTAAATAACCACACATGACTCTGTTTGGAGAGCTGGCAGCAGCTCTGAGCATATGGCTTTTGCCATTGGGCAGGCAATTGCTTTTATGAGCATGAATCTCTCGTGGCCAAGAGGATGACTTTTGGCAATCAAAAGGCATAACAAGTAGACCCAAAAATGAAGGAAAAGTTATAAATAGAAGATAGTTATGTAGTAAAGACATTTCTGGAACAATGTGGGAGGCTGAATCCCTCACAAGCACCAAAGCCACCACTCAGCTATAGGAGATCACTGCAATATCAGCAAATGACACAGGACAATCATTTCCTTGCGGGGTGTCACAGACCCAGCACAAGTGGGAAGGGGCCCCTATGGGTCTCCAGTCCAACCCTGCTCCAGTGCCTGACTGCTCTTTTACCCCAGGCAAAAGGTGGTTCCTTAAAGCTAATAAAAGGCTTCCTTTTTCCCGCTTGTGTCTGCTGAAGAATATTAGGTCTAAAGGTCCAGATTCTCTAAGATGCCAACTGTTCACTCAATGAGTAGGCTGTACCATGCCCATTTTTAATTTCTGGTGTGATCACTTGAGAGGACAGAATGGGAAATAAAATAATTTAGATACACAGAATAAGAAGGAGTAGGAAATAAAAGGAAGTCAAATATAGGGTACATAAAAAAAGACAAATAATCAGTCTCCAGAGAAAAATTTCTTTAAAACCCCAGTGTGGGACAGGATAAGAAAGACTGGATTTGGGACATGTGACAAAGTTCTGGAGATTACAAAGGAAACTAAATTAATAAAATGGTAAGCTATGATTCAGAGTATGACTATCCTAAGGAACCTGCAAAAATGTCACTGAGAAAAGTTATTCAGAAATACTAACTAGCCTGAAGAGTCTGGCCTTCCTCACAGCCCCCTTAAACCAGACAATGAGCCATTCACAGATATTTTACACATTGAAGTAAATCACCTCTCTGCATTATTCCATAACTATCTTCACATCACCGGGGAAACATAATGTGTTAGAGAAAAACAAGCTTAAAACTTTTAAATGTATCAGCTCAAAAAATGGACTGCTATCATAAATGTTAAAGGAAAACCTGCAGCTGAGTGAACATAATTCATCATTTCTCATGACAATCATTTTTCCTTAACTGGAGTAGATATTTCATAGTAATAAAGATAAGTTTTTGTCCTAAAAAATGGTGTTCTTAAAAATATATTGCCAAAGTCAGAACAATCATGCTGCTCTTCCATCCATAAGTTCAACTGTGCAATAAAAAAAAGGATTAAAAAAAGATAAATGCTTTCACAGTGAACCCTCACAGGGTCCCCACTGTTGTTGTCACCACTGCAAGAAATTTACTTGAATCTCTTCTGATCCTATAGCCAAAAACTACATTTAGTTTATCAACATGCACAAGAGCACAGCAGCTCTCAACTGCTTCAGATGAGGGTAGGATTAGAAAAAAGACACAGTTAAGTGATAAACAAAGGTTTCCAGAAAAAATCATTACCAGATTTTGACAAGAACACTGCAACTAACACGTGTGCATTTGCTAAATGATAAAGATTTACTAACTTTATAGAGAGAAGGTCTTCCGAATTTATTTCATTTCTTTCAGAAGAATATACTGCTATATATTGGTAGAGATAAAAGTGTGCCACCAGCTCATGATCAACATCTGTCTGACATGGTCCTCTGGGTTTGCTGGGTAGCAAAAGAGCACAGACTGGAATCTGTGACTGCCGAGGCAGAGATCATCCTGTTTATGTACCAATACTGCTTTCTTCACTTGCTTATCCCTAAAACGAACTCTGAATATTAAACAGGGTCTGTCTCCTAAGATATCTGGGAGACCAGAGCCCAAGCTCTGATTGCTGTCCCCATGTGACTCAATGGCATAATATGCAGCCAGCTCCCTGCCAGAATCTGGTAGTTTATTTCCTGCAAACAGGTATCAAAAGATCAGAAGCAGAAACCTGTGAGAAGGACCCACACATTCATCCTTGTAGGAAAACTTCTGAAAAGTGGCAGTCTTTACCCTAGCAAAAGAGCATCTGACAGATGATATGAAATAACTACTATAAATACGTATTGAGATGTCAGGAAGAAGATGTGAATCAATGACATCAAATATTCAGAGAATATTTGAGGAAAGAAAATAATAGCGAGCTCACAATAATGAAATAGGAGAAAAGGCCCCAATTCCAAACTGTCAATAGGAGATAGTTAAGAAATCAATCAACAATGAACTAAGAAAAAAACCATATAATACCTGCTTTTTTCCCATATACCCCTTATCCCAAATGCTTCTTCCTATGTTGACCCTCATTAAAATTATTTATATGTAAGCAAGAACTCTGAAAGGTGGAATATAGTGGTTATCCTGTAATGAGGCAATGCTCCCAAGCTCATTTCTTAGCCAGATGGGCACATTAGGATGTAACTCACTCTTTTATAGTAATGCTGTCCAAAAGGTTTTAGTTCAGCTTCATTGGAAAGTCCCTGTGAATTAGAATCTGGCTGCGAGTAATCCTTAGAAAGTCAGGGGTGCCTGCAGGTAATTATTTCTTATTCTCATTCAAGGATGGCTTCCACATGCATTTTCATACAGTTTGGGGATACTTGGTTAAAGACTACACAAGAAATAGAATTCTGCCATTTTGGCAATCTGTGTGTGAGAAAATAACAATCTGACCTTCTGCAGCATCCAAAGGGACTGAACCCATTGCTGTACATTTTATGCATGTAGGGAAACTACAGCACTGGAAATGTTTTACTGTTTCTTAGGGACCCTCTCTGTTGGTATCTCCAGCTCTGCAGGTATCTGACTGGGAAATCCAGGAGGTGTTTCACACCTTGCAGCTACCAAATGACCCAGTTTCTAATCTACCATCAATGACCCATTTCTTCATGCCACCCCTAGTTTGGTTTTATCCCTTTTAAGCTGTATGCCCCTTATACTACCACAGCCATTTCAGATACAGCTGTAATTATCTTTGCTGCTCATCAGCCTTTCAATACGTCACCTTCAGCATAGGCAGATGATGAATGCTCGTGAATTTTACTGAATTTTACTCATTATTCAGCCAAGTCTGCCTGTATCTCCCAAAAATAAAACACGATGGTCTCTTGTCATCTGCTGCAGCACAAACTACTTTTAAGAGACAATCATTCCTTTTTAATAGGAAGAAATCACAACTTTATCATTAGCAAGGATAATAATAACAACTACTGACCTGTGACCAAAAATGTGCTGTTTCTCAGAGAAAGGCAATTAAATATTGATGTGACCAAATATCAGAGGCAAACTAGAAGGATATGTAAATTGAGGCAAGTGAGGGGATCTTTTGAAAGAGCACCAGTTTAACACCAGAGAAAGAGACAACTAAACAGAAAATTCTGTACATTATGATGAATTATGTGAATAGGTTTCATAGCTCCACCTAGTCACACTAATTCCATTTAATATACAGAATCATAGAGCACAATCATAGAATAGTTTGGGTTGGAATGGACATTAAAGAGCATCTAGTTCCAACCTCAGTGCCATGGGCAGGGACACCACCCATTAAATAAGGTTGCTCAAAGCCCTATCCAGCCTGGCCTTGAACACTGCCAGGGATGGGGAATCCACAACTCTCTGGGCAACCTATTCAAGTGCTTCATCACACTCAGAGTAAAGCACTTTCTTCTGCATATCTAATCTAAATTTCCCCTCTTTGAGTTTGAAGCCATCACCCTGTGTCCTACCACTAGAATTCCTGATGAAGAGTTCCTCTCCAGCTTCCTTGTAGGCCTAATCTTCAGCAGGTATTATCCTGTACTTATTAACATATAAATGCGCAGGTTTTAAAAAGCAGTAGAAAGACATTTGAGGAGAAAAATTATGTTTGAAGCCAAGACTGTCCTGGTTTTAAGATGTTTTGATGACAGCACATGGCACTGTGCAAGTCTTTGCTCACTGGACAGCATCAGACACTGCTTCTGGGTTTTGATGTTCCCACCCTTTCCAAGAGCTAAGCCATCTCAAGGCAGGTATCTGAGCAGCATTCAGTGCAAGATTTGAGGAGAACACTGTGGTTTTTTTCATGTAGAAAATATCTCATCTTTGCTCCTTGATTTCAGCACTGTGAAGTCAATTTTCCCAGCCTGTGGCACAGCCTAAATCCAAGTACCTGCAGGTAAAGCCCCAGCCACTGAAACCTAGCAGCCAGTCCCTCTCCTCCAAAAACTCACCATCCTCTCCAACCCAGTCAGACTAAAACAAATGGAAAAAGGAGACAGCTATGATCCCATGCTCCATAAATGACTCAGGATCCTGAGAGTTTTGCCAAGAGCAGTCAGCTCACTGTGCTGGCACAGCCAGGGATGCTCTTGGCCATAGCTGTTCCTTTGGTCATGGTCAGCTATTGTTGCTTATAAAAAACATCACCCTGGTCTTATTGCTGTGCCATGTAGCACTGCATTACCATCCAACAGGGACAAACAGAAAATTAAAAAATATAATTCTGATGAACAACAGAATAGCCCCACACTGGTCTCTCCCACCAGAAGGCTTTACTGACCAGATAAGTTGTTTTCACCATACCAAGTGCTGAAGGGCCCTGCCAGGTTCTGCCCTGTGGGCACGGAGCCTGTAGCCCCTGTACGAAGCCTTACATGAGCTCCTCCAGCTCCAAACAGAGGATTTGAGAGGCACCAGGTAGGCATGGACACCACACATGGCAAGAGGGGTCATGGGCTGCCACAGGCTGCACCTCTGGGTGCAGGTCCTCTAGCAGGTCTCATCCTGGCAGACCTAAAAACAGTAACAAAGTGCATCCCATGGGCTACTTGCCCCTGGGAATCTGTCCCACATCCTCATCTTCAGCTTGCATGGAGTCAACTTCCCAGTATGTGAGTCAGAAACTGCCTCTCTCTACTGCTGCCCCATCATCTCCAGACTCCCCTCTCATTGCTTTTTCCTCTCAGCCTCTTGGCAGGTCTCCTGCATGCTAATCAGACAGCACTGGGCTCTTACCTAGCCAGCCACTGTCTCAGTATTCATTCAGATTTTAGATATCCCATGCAGCATCTCTGGCTGATTCCTGGATGGCTGACTTGCCAGATACACAAAGTCTGGGGGCTGGGGAAAATAAGCATACAACACAGCTCTGGTGTGAGAAACCACTGCCTCTGAAAGGCAGTCCTGCTTGATTTCATCCCTTTGTTACCTCTAGATCTAAAGAGAAAGCAGGCAGACATTTTAGATTCTAATCTCTAGCATTTAAAAAAGTAATACAAAATAACAGTAGCACAATACGTGTTTTCAGGCAGAAGAAAGTGAATAGCAACATTTCCTAAACTGTGATAGGTAAGAGTGAAGCAAGTAGATTTTATGATCTTCAAATGCCACTGTAGTGGGCTGAGTATAAGTGATAAAATGACTTCATGCATCTTATGGCAAAACTGAAGCTAGAAACATGTATAAATAAAATTATTCCCAGTTTCCTAATAAAAGACAAACCTGTTTTATATAAATAAGTTAAATGGTGACAATCTAAATGGATTTCAGAAAGTTCCCTGTCTTCCTTTGAACTATTAAATAAATGCAGCTTTGTCCCTTTGGAGCTCTAATGAAAATCCCATCAAAATCCAATTTACAGAATGCTGAGACATAGTATAAGCTAGGAGTGTTAAATTAATTGGTTTGCCTTAAAGAGTTATCAAGACTGGATTTGTCAGTCATATTTGGACATGGAAGTCTGCTGTGTTGTAGCAGGAAGATGCTCCTTTTCTCACAGCACTTCAGGCTAGCAATAGTAATTTCTTTGGTAATCTCCCCATGTGTCCCTGGATGAGCTGAAGACACGCTCACACATCTCTGCAGGAAGGCTGTGGGACACCCACCCTGCATTGAACCTCCCCCTGCCTGCCCACTGGCGCTGGGACAGCTGGGGTGGACATTTCTTCCAGCTCTCCTCAGATCCTATCCTGGAGAATGAAGCTCCCAAGCAGGATTTATACTGTGTGTAAAACCAGCAATGGTGTGTGGGGTCCCAAGCCAGGGTACAGGTGGAGTCAAGCCCATAAGGTACACCTGACTCCCCTCCACTCCCCTGCTAACACAATTCTGGGCTGTGGAATTCCTGCCTCCTCCTCCTGCTTTCCACCTGGGATGCAAGATATCAGTTTCTCTAGATACACATGAACTGCAAGATTCATCAAACTTAAGATTTTGCCAAGAAAAAGTGAAATAAAATTCTGCAAGTAATGTATTGGCCTAAGGAAAAAAAAATATCAAGAATTAAAAATTATCCATTGTTTGCATCAAATTCAGCAGTGGGTTTGAAATAAGAATTGTTAGGTGAACTACAGCCAAAAAATGGAGGGGAAAGGTTCACTACCAGTTTGCTCTATATTTAAGACTAAAGGGCTAAAGTGGATGAGAAGAGCTGGCTCAGTTCCTTGTCACCCTTGAAGGGGTAAGATAGGACAGCCAGAGCTCCCTGTATTCTGGGAATGTGCTCTAATCACTGTGCTGTACAACACTCCCAAGTGAGCTGGCCTTCTATCCTGGTAGTCCTATTTGAAGTTTTACGAAAGAGGAATGGGGCAAGAGAAGTTGACTGTCAGTGAAGGGCACCCAGGATGCAAACCAGTCCTTGAACTTGGTCTCCATTTCCACTGTCCTGGTTTGCCTGATGATGACAAACTGGAAAGGAAAACTGTTGTTTGAGCCTCAAAGTAAGGGCTTCATTCAAATAAAAAACCACATGTTACTAATATTATTACTTATTTAGCTCTAATACATCTGGAGTGAAGACAGACCCACCTAAAATGGATTTGAGCTGAGAGAAAAAGGGTGCATTCAGTGCAAGGAACACACCTGAAGATGAACAAAATTTTGTATTCATTACCTTTCAACAGATCAGAGTTCAAACCTTTTCTGCTTCCTCAGCTTTCCCTGAGATTTCATATAATTCATTTATACTCTGCACAGACTCTCCTTCTGTTGATGGGCACCCTCTGTTTCTTACACGTCTGCCACTCTTGTCACTCTAGACTGCAATTTATGTTCTTAAAGCTGGAGAGACCTCTCATGGCATCACAGGGATGTTTTCAAGATAAACAGCACCAAGAATGACCACTCTTGAACTTTATATGGAAGCTTGGAGAAGAAAAGAAGAAGTATTAAATGCATCTTTGATGAACATAAGCTCTTGCCCCCAGGAACAGCACTGGGTTTTCCAGAGGATGCTGGGATCACAGTAGAAAGTCCCAGCTTGTTGGAGATGCAGTGGTCATTTATGGGCTTCCTCAGTTTTCCTTCAATGCTTACCTTTCCCCTTTATGCCAGTCTTTGGACCACATGATGGGAGCTGCAGAGAAGCTCCTTTTCCTCTGTCACTGACCGTGCTTTAATATTGTCTGTGCAGTTCTTCTTCAGTCAGCAATGTTATTCCTTCTCTTCTTCGCAACAAGGTTAAAACAGAAATTAATAGTGGCTTGACGAGGTGCACAAATGCTTGGGAGATCGTGTGGCTTTACTGGCACTGGGAGAGGACACCAAAATATGCACATACACAAGCCAAGACACTGGCAGCTCCAAACAGGAAAGCTGAAGTGACCATTTGTTTCTGGTGTGACAGCTTTTTTCTGTCAAGGGAGACTCGCACTGAACTGATGCTTCACAAAGGAAATACACCCATTGTAAGCATTTCACAAACTCCTTGGACACCCTATTTTTGGTAACTTTTAAATACCTCTTCCCATAGCTTCTGGGTAAGAATCTAAATACATTTTTCAATCCATTGGGAGGGAGAAGAGGCCTAATTATTTTTCAGTTTTATTAAAAAATAGAATTACGAGCAGCATGAAACCCAAACTTATTATCTGTGGTAGGAAATAGGATTTAATATGGAAGTAAAAATAGCCCAGCTCTACTTGCACTAGTGCAAAAAGCATTAAGAGATACATACTCCTAAAACAGGCAGAGTTCTTTTTAATTTTGCTTTATTTAGGCATGTCTTCTAAACATCTGTGCACTGATGTGAGATGAATATCTAAAACAGTAATAACTGCAGATAGGTATTACATAAAATGATTCATATCTATCATTACCTAGTGCTTTTTGCCCCAAAAGGATTGCACAGAATTTACAACCTGTGGCTGAGATATAGTACATAAAAATGAAGTGCTCCATCCATCACTGATAGAAACATGATAGGAGTTTAATGGCAACAAAACATCAGAATTAAAGACAAGAAGATATTAAATCCTGTTTTTAATATTTGAATGTCATCAAAAGGAAACTTTCCTATATTCTCTTCTCAAATGGCAAACAAACTACTGAGAGAGTGATGTAAGTGGTCAAGAGCTCAGTTAAAATTTTAATCTGAGAATTTAAACTTCTAAAAATCATGTAGCATCATGCTGAGAGCTGTAGCTCTCACATTGTATCCGTGATGCTTAAAATCTAATCACTTCTGAGCATTTTCCATTCTCTTTATGAAGGGTGCTACCCAAATATGGGGACATGGGTGGAGGCCAAAAATTCCCTTCAATTCCCAAAATGCTTAAAAAGGCAACAAATGTTTTCCAAGCTGGAAATATTTAGAAGCTGAATTTGAGGGGCTATCACATAGTACATTTATGTCCTGTGAGCTGAACACATGCGTTCCAGCAAAAGTGGGGCCAAGGATCCCCAAAAGCAAAATATGAAAACTGGTAAGCTTTAAATTTATTTTCTTGACATGAAAGCATTCTTCTGGATCTCTTGTTACCTGCATGACACTGCTTTTTATATCATAATCTTGGAGATCACCAACAGTGCACACATGGCAGAGTGCGTACTGAGCCTTCAGCACGGAGTAGAGGCCCTGGTTTCTATCCACTCTAACTTTTTTACATAAAATTGCCTCTAAATCAACTTTCACATGGCTTAAGCTTTATTAGCAGAGGCTGTTCCTGGCAAGCTGAGTTCTGCTGCTATTTTCAAATTAGGTGGGATTTTATGAAGCGTAAAGGCAGTGGGTTTGGCTAATCCCAACCTCAGCCTCTCCAAATCAAGTTTGAAGTAACAAACATACGTGCAGCCCTGTCCCAGTCCCACATTGGAATCATGTAATGTTTCACCTACAGGAAACTTTTCTTACAGGATGCTAACCAGAGACAGCCCTGGTCTTAACTCCAGCACACTTTTAACTGAAAAAGTGATGTTTGAGGGACAACACCTAAAAACATAACCTCAGACTGCTTTCACTGTGCTTTTAGGCACAGACCATTTTTCCTTTCTCCCAGGATGTCTCCTGGGTCTGATCTGACATAGGTTCCTGCATCTAGTTTGAGCTCAGCAATGGTAAATGGCAGCATGACCATGTATAATCTGATAGAGAGGCAGTGGTCACGAATTCTGCACTAGCTGATGCTGGCCTGAGAGAAGAGGATACTATCTACATCCCAGTCTCTTCAGTCTTCCCTTCTCCTTCCCTAGCATAAATGCTGGCATAATAATTATCTTTGGTTCTTCTGCCAAGCTCGTACACATGGGCCCATCCCATAAAATCACTGCCTGCCAGACAAGCTGCCATAATGCACCTGTGAATGTTTCCAGCCACTATAAGGAGTGTAACACATGATAATACATGGACTTTCATTTTTCCATGAGGGTAAGATAGGCCCTGAGGCTGGTGCCTGCAGCAGAGCTCTATCTCCTCCTGTAAGGTTGTGTGGCCACTTGGGACCTTCAGGACATGTCTGTGAGCTGGGTGTGGGCAGAGTGCAGTTGAATCAAAACTCTTTCTGGTTTAGTTCAGCCAACCACACGAGGCATGCAGCAGGTCTGGTGCCTGAGACCTGGTTTATGTGTAACACAACTCATTTGTTGCAGGTGGAAATTGATATGATTTTAAATTGATGATCTGATCCCGTACACACACCTCTTCGTGAATGTATTTGAATGTAGAGTGTGATTTTGACCAGCAGTTTAGTGCAGTCCATCCTGAGGAGCTGTGGAAGTAATTGCACATTTTAAACTAACTACACAGATAGCAGTCATAGGGATCCCAAATCTCTTTGAGATATGGGAACAGATTCCTAAGAAATAGAGGTTTCAGACATGATTGACATGCCAGTCAATCTCCTTCCTGACCAAAAGAGGAAAAATATCAGTTTTCATTGAAGTTTGCTTCCTTTATCATTACAGACACTTGCAGATTTGGGATCATGAATGTATCTACAATACAGAAGATCTGCCTCTAGCAATTATCTTACACTGTGCTGCAATGCCACATGCAATTAGGACTGCTCTTCCAACACATCAGACAGGTATACTTCTTGCCCACAATTATTTTTCATCTGACAGCACTGTGAAGAAAAGTGAAAAAGACAAGTAGAGAAAGCAGCTAAAGAAAATGGGGGCATCCACAGTGCCTGGGAAAGTGGAGAACCTGAAGGAAAAGCATGTAAGGTGCAGGAGAAAGATCCCCAATCCAAACCTCAGAAAACAGACTGGCTTCGCCCAATGTACTTGCCATTGAGGGCAGGTATAGGCTGTGTTACTTCAGCATAGGTATGTGTTCAGAGATGTCACTATGGGATGCCCAGCCTTTCCCCCAGTGGGAGAGAGGCAGAGGAAGCAAAGTAGTGGTGGGAACAACTTCCTGCACACAGCCTTGGATTTACATTCAGCTCAGTCTCCTCTGCATTTCAGGCTCCCTGGGTTTCTGCTACCTCTGCACTCTTCTTCTTGCAAACCACTTCCCTGCTCTCCTTGCTGGGCTGTTTGTGCTTTTGGGAATCCACATCAGCAATATTTGGTGCTTGTGTGGCATTTTTCAGAGGCAAATCTTGGAAAATAATCCTGTGCCCTGTCAGTCTCAGCAGTGCTGCTGTGGAAGTTGCCAAGCCAAATGGGACCATGGAGGGTTAGGGGAAAAAAAATCTGTCCCCAGAGATCAGAGGAATGGGATTTGGTATGCTAAGGAAAAAAAAATGATGTCACTATGTAGCTATCAGTATTTTGCAGACTTCTGTTAGTATCAGCAAACTTTTGATCAGGTTTACAAAGCTTCTTTTTCCAAATGGAAAAAACACAGATCAAAAGTAAAACCTCTATGAATTTGAATTGCACGGGCCATTCTGCAGCCAGATCCCTTGACTGCTCTATGTGCTCTTCCCTTCTCTGCTTTGATACAGCCAGAAGGTTGTGAATCTTTCCCATCTCACTCACAAAACTGGGAATGGGACCCTGAGTGTGTGTGCAAAGATGTTTGACTTAAAAGACCAATTTAAGTGGCCTTTGACCTGGCCAGGGTTTGCCATTTCAGAGAATAAGTAAGAGAAATGTTCAGCTGCTTAGGAGATGCCTTTCTTCCTCCCTTCAAATGTCTTAAATACCAGTGGTGAAATGTAAGATATGTGTGATTTTATCATCTGCAATTTTAATTGTTGAAATAACCATCTCTTCCCTTTGCATGAAGATGTGTGAATTCATACATTTAAATGCCATGTATTTGACAAATAGGCCTAAAGAGCAAGCCAGCTGGCATCGAAAAAATATTGTGACAAATCTGACACTGTTTTCATACTGTTATGAATTGCTTCCCATAACACAAACAAACAGATTAAAGGTCACTGAAAAGAGAAATCTGTGTATTTGTGAGTGGTTTGCTTCCTTATGCTTTATGTTTGCCTGCAAATGTGAGATATTTTACCTTTGCTTTTAGGGAAGGAGGGCAAAGAGGAGGCCGTGGGAGGACAGAGGGGCCTTTGCCTTAGAAACCACAGGCAAATCATTCAGCCTTCCCTGGAGACCTTGACTAATCAGGGAATCAGCATAAGCCATGAGTATGGAGAAGACATGGTTTTTATTCAGGCTATTATATTGTTTTGCTAGTGTCTATTAAGCATCTATTAAACATTTTTAATTTTTTTTAAGTGTCAGCAGTTTCCCTTCCCCATGCAGACCTCATGGAGTGCCATCCTGAAAAGAATCAACACTGATGCTAGCATAAAGGACTATTTTAAAGTGAGAGGCTGGCATTTGTATAACTACAGCAGGAGACACCTTTCCTCCATTTCAAGGAGATAAAAGTAAAGGTACAAACATTTTTAGGCATCTTAAGTGCTTTTTCCTGCGCAAGCCGCCTCCTTTACAGAAGAGCTTTACAGAGGATTGAGGTTGATCACTGCTGTCCGGAAATGAGGGTGTGTCCCTGAAGAAGCCTACAACTCCCAAAGTTTCCTCAGACACTCCCAGCCACAACAATGTTTGTCAAAGAGATAATCCAAAATCTCTCATATATCGATGTATCTTTCCAGAGGTTAATGACTGTGTTAACCAGACTTTAATGGTTGAATACAGGTTCCTGAGGTCAAGCACCATCAGCTGAATTTTAAAGCCTATCTCATGTCAAACCAGTCTGTGCAACAGGTCTTATTACAACAGGTAATTGACTCATTCTGTCAATAGGAACTTTCACAGAAACTTTGTTATCAGTTTAGGAGTTTTGCGTATATTTTCACCAACTGCATGCAGTGAAAGGGATTTCCAAGACTCTTAAAGAGTAAAACCCATAAACTCCAGGCTCAGGTCCTGGCTTTATAAAGTTTTTAACTGAGTTCTCATGGTCGATGATACAAGTAAGTTTTCATGTATGGTCTGTACACACAATTATCTATATTGATGCAGGTTACATCACCATCATCATGGTGCAGGTACATAATTTACACATTCTGAGTAAAAACTCATTTTTACTCAGAAATACTGGCACTGAAGTGCTCAAAAATAGCAGCTGCTAGTTTACTAATTTCTCTTGCAAAGCCCCCCCAGGAAATAAAATTTTTCTAGAGTGTACTCTGCTGTAACAGAACAAAAATTTTTTAAATACCTTTGCAAACAGATAAATCAAGTAGAGTATAATTGCTTGAGGCATTTCCTATCTTTACTTGTCAGAGGACAGATAAGAAATTGGGCACCAGTGTGTTTTAATTAATGTTTCCTGGGTCCCATTTACAAGATTGTTGATCTATTTAGGCTTTTCAAATATCTAGATTTTCCATTAAAAAAAAATCAACTTCGAAATGCTGAGGGAAATAACTAAGTGGTACTTACTTAATTGCCAAGCACAGAAGCAACTACTCCCATCTGAGTTAACTCTGCAGAAATGGCTCTTAGTGACTGAGGTGTGTGCACTCTGCCAGCAAGGACACAGAACTCCTGGTGACAAAGTCATTCAGGAATACGAATAGCTGCACTCTCTCCCATGTTTAGGGAAAAAACTAGATTTCTATGACCTGCTACATGCTGCATTATGTAAGAAAAACTAAAATAAACCAAACCAAAACCATATTCCTTCAATCTTGTGGCCTCTCTCCCTTTTCAAATATGAGCAAGTGAATTGGTTATTTGGGGCAAGAGACTTGGGAAAACGTTGCTTACTGCAGACCAAAGGAAAACCTTTAGGTTAATGCTGTATTTAAACTCCTTAAATGCAAACAACAAAAGCATCTTTGGAAGCTACAGGCCACATTGGGAGAAAAGCAGTCTGTCAGGATTGAATCTTACTTACATTCTGTCCAACACAGTGTTTTGTTGTGTTCTGCCTCCCTCTAATGATCCAGGATCCTGTCACTTTTATACTCAGGGTATATTTTATAGCATGTTATTCCAATGAGGCACTTTAAAAAATGAATTTGATAACTGGTGCCTTGAGCTAATAATTTTTCCATTTAAAGTAGCAAGTGAAGAGAATGGTATGGTGAGGGGGTACTGTGAAAAAGTGGAGAGTGATGTGACTGCAGGCACTGATAGGGCCAATCCCCTTAAGGAGAGATTTTAAGTGTGACCAAAACACAGCCATTTTAAACACTTGCATTTGAGCAGGGGTCCAGGCAGCCTGCCCATTACCAGAGGGAATAAAGGGGATAAAGAGTGATTGTCCGCTTCAAAACTGGGGGCAGCCTCCAGATACCCCAGAACTGGTCCTCTGTGAGCATCTTGCTTGAACACAGCCACTGGTCCTGCTGCAGGTACTTATTTTTGGAAGCCTTCCCTATCATCTAATTTCTTCAATAAGGCAAGGAACACGATATACCTCAAAGAATGGTGAATATCTCAGGAATTTCTCTGCTGAGCAAATGACTCATTGAGTTTTTAGCCCTCAATACTGAACTAATAAGAAAATCTCAGAGTGGGGAAAAAAGTTCATTTCACTGCAGAGAAGGACTTATGGCTGCAAAAAAGATGAATGCACTGGTCTGTGTAGTTTGAACTATCTGTGGAGATGTCATTCATCAATAGATAATGCAATTTATTCCTCAGACATTTGCCAGTGTCTCAAAAGCATTGATAACAAGATCTGTACTGCCAGAATCTAATTGAGTTTAAAGTCTGCCTGCTTAGTAAAGTCTTTGGAACAAGAAAAGTTTGGCTCATATTTCTGATTTGAGAAACCTTAGTTAAACACTACCAATAAAATAGTGAAATTGGTGATGATAGACCTAGAAGGGTGGAATGGTCACAAAGAGAATTTGCTTCTCATTTCTTACATTTTTCCATCCCCAAAGAGTGGTATCAATACATTTCTATGACGATTTTATTTTCTGTATGCACCCTGGAAAAAAAACTTCTTGGCTTTTTACTTGTACATGTACTCTCTCTAGAGCAACCAACAGAAGTGACCATGTGGGAGCCAATCTGCCCATCCATATGAGGGACAGCGAAGAGAAATACAAAGAAAAAAAAGAAATGAGAGCTCTCATTTTGGAGGGAAATATAATTTACTGTGCAGTAAAGGAATGAGAAAAACAAGGATTTGATTTTGCTTGCTAGACTTCATCAAATCTACAAGAAAGTCAAGCCAACAGTCAAGCACTCCACATTTACATCTCAGCAGCAAAATCTAAGATTGAAACAGCACAGCTGAATTTTACAAAGAGTCAATCCAAAGTACCTCAAATCACAGATTTTTCAGACTAAGAACAGCATTTTTTTTCTGACTCATTCAGAAATTAGGATAGGAATACTGAACTGGTGAAGCCGCACACAAAGTTGAGAAATAGAAATCCCAAAGTGCTGGCCAGTGTTACATGACCCTGGGTATACTTAGATTTCCAAGTACTTGGATATGACTCCATGCTGAGTTCTACTTTGATACTCAAATCCGTGACTGGAAGTTGATCTGGTATGATCTTTTGATGCGCAAAGTACTAGGGAAACTAAAATATTGAGCAGAGGAAAAACTCGTATTGCTATGATAGCTTTGTAGGCTAACTACTGCCACTTTCTTTTCTATGAAATATAAATTTCTATACAATAAACACACACATGATTTGTGAGGCTGGGCCTTGAGAGCTTTTTCATTCCCTTTCCATTGTTTTACAAAAGCATGGCTAACAGAAGTGTTTGATAGAGTGCAGGATTGTTTTGGGAGGCAGCCGAGTCAGTGATCTGATGAAATATAATTTCATTTGTGGTGGCTACAGAACACACAGTCTTGACCCAGTGTAAGCATTTTCAAACTCAGAAAAATTCAACAGACCTTTCAAAAAGTATTTTTGAAAAATGCTCAGTTTTGGAGGGAAAGAAGATGGAACAGCTACTGCCCCATCGTGCTGGAGAGTTCCTGAAACAGTCATGCAGCAAAATAGTTCTGCTTCATGCCAAATAGAAATGCTTCCAAGCATACACAAACCATGTAGCACAACTTGGCTGGTGCTTCAGCACAGATGATCACAATAATAAGAGAACTGAAATGAGGCCACAGTGAAGACCGTGTTTGAAAAAGTATTTTGGAGCTATTTGAACTGGGAGGCACTGGATTGTGATACAAGAAGAGCCCTTGTCTGACATGTCATCTTGATCCCTTCAGAGACAGAGACTCCAGAAAAACGTTTCCACACATTGTGTCGTTGATGTGAAGTTCTCCATCTGTAGTCATTGCACTGTATGGTGTCACTTGATAAACAGAGAAAAGATATTTGAAATACCTCAAGAGCAAATTGGATTTTTTTGAGGAAAGGAAAGAAATAAAGGATGTAGAGTCTTGCTGTTTAAATTAGATTCCTTCTGGCAACATTTATTAAATAACAGTCCTGTACTTTGGAAATGTCTTCATTTTATTGTAAAGAATATTTTGATCCATTGCATCAGAGATGGTAAATTGCAAGACTATTATACTTGAGGGAGTCAAACCTAGACCCAAGGAAGCCTGTTTTGTAATTTATCACTCAGAGGACTGCAGTTCTTGTGGCATTTTACAACCAGTCCTTTCATTAATTATTTGCATTGCAGTGATGAGAGATCAAGAGAGAATAAACTGGGGCACACTGCCCCAGCCACTGTATATTTCAGATTTTAAAGAAGAAATAATTCTTGCTCCAAATATCTCAAAGTTCTGCAAACCTATGCAGAGGGACTCCAGGGAAATTGTATTAAATAGAAGGAAATATGGTTCCTGCAGCAGAATTGTCATGCAACCCTGATCAATTGGTCCATGCAAAACAAGCAAGGAAGCAGCTCAGTATCTGGCAGGGCTTTTATCCCATGCCCCAGGGGAAGTTCTCCAGCTCAACTCCCCTCTCAGTGCTGCAACTCTGCATTGCACCCAAGAATGCAGAGACCTGTGGTAAATCTCATCCTGTAGGAGAGAATACTGATTGTCCACCCACACTGCATTTTTGGCCAAGAATGGTGTCATCCATTTAGTCCATCACTTGCATCCAGCTGTGCAGTGAATTTCTTTAATTTATTCTAAGCGACAAAACTATTCTTAAAAGGAGCTAATTCAGCTCAGATAATGATTCCTACATGACACAATTTAGTATTTAATAGACATAACACCATCTGTTCTAGCTTTAAACAATAAAATCTGAGACAATGGAACCAGAAGATGCAATCATTAAAAAAAAAGAAAACAGCCAAAGGCAGAGGAAGGAGGTGAGTGAATACATGCAGTACATGCATAGAAAATGATTGCACGGGAAACTTTCTCAAGGTACTCTGCAAGAGAGAGCTTATTGTTGCTTTCTGTATTCTGCACAGCATGTATCTATATTTTTTCTTCTATTTTAGAAGCAAACTAGTGGGGGAGAGAAGGGAATAAAGCACTACCCTGAAACAGTGAATCCCCATCAGTGCCGGTTTCTTCATAGCAAACAGGGATTTACAGACAGGCCTTTTTCTTACACTGGAGAGATGATTAGATTAAATGCAGTGAGGAAGATAACACTTTTCTCTCTGGGCTGCAGACTGGTCTGAGTTGGACCTACGATTTAATTCCTGCTAAGTCCAGCGTTTCCATTTTCCACAAGGCATGCCTTTGCCAGCACTGCAGCACTGAGGGGCAGCAATGTTTCTGGAACCAAGAACAATACACCAACCAGGTACAAGACTGTGTTCCTTCTCTGCATCTTTTCTAGACACCTCTGCCAGTGACCTAAAGCAACAATTGGACTGTTTTCACCAACCCTCACTCACAGTGTCTCCTGTCAAATAGTTATAGCGTGAAGTTGATATTTAGTTGTGTTTGAAAAGATAAAATTACATTTCACACTATTTTTTCTAAGGAAAGTTTTAAAGCTGAATAAAAATCAACCAAATAGATGATCAATCTTTATAAGAACATGATTGCAGAAAAGTCTGTAAGGATATGCAACAGAAGAACTAAGATTTTGGATCTCATTTTAAACTTATGTTATCTTTTGACCTTACTCCCACGACATGTGTCAAAATCAAGAAGGTAGCTACTGTCAGGACAGTTAAACCCATACTATAAAAACACAGCTGGAATCAGGCTCAGTGTCTTGATGTCTCACACATTCAGTGCACTCCTATTTAAAAACAAACAAAAAAATCCTACTGTGGATGGAAAGCTTTGCCAAGGGTTCCAGAGGAATACCATGAGAGTAACACTAGAAAAGGGATATCAAAATCCAGTTGTGTCTTTAAGAGGAGCTGTGAACAATATTGGTAGAATACCTGGTAAATAAAAACAGTGAGCCATCTGAGCAACTGCCCCTTGTATGCACTACACCAAGAAATACAATGCAAATAAATAGCTACTATACAGCCCTCAATACAGCATGGAGCCTTTGAAATGAAGCCTTATTCTCCAGTAAAATCAGTCTAACAACACTGAAAGCCCTGCAGCCAAGTCTGTTTGTACTAGTTCAAGAACAGCTGAGTGTCAACCTTGATTTTATTAATAAATCAATCCTAAACACTAGTGAAATTTCTGTTGAAGACTCTCTCAACTTGGCTCTCAAACATTTACCTTAAGGATTTTTCTCTTTTCTAAATCCCTCTGCACTTTATCCTGGCAGTCCTCCCTGCCTCCTTGCTTCAAACCTGTTTTAGTGAAGAGTGCCTTGGGTCACCCCACCTGCCTAGAAAAGGTGATCATAAATCATATCCTATGACTACATCACACAGAAATGTGAAGACCAGAAGAGATGAATGAATACTTGCCCTGTGCTGTCACTATAAGGTATCTAGTGCAAAGACAGGTGCCCAAATCAGATTCTGACAAGATGGTTTGGCTTGTATGCCAAACACTTTCTCCAAGGAGGTTGTAATTATATTTTTCACTATGTCTCTCGTCTTGAAGCTTTTTCTAAAGTCTCTTTGTTTGCCATTCTTTGGAAACCTGAAGGGGAAGCCTCCAGCTGAAGTCAACTTCAGTAAGACATGCTGTGGGATTCTGTTACTGACAGGATCATGTGGAAACAGCTGAGCAACAAAATTAATTAGAATACGAGGACCATAATGTAAAAAACTATGCAAGATGAGCTAACGTACCAAAACCTACATTTAAGGATGACAAATTTTGGAAGAATTAGTACAAAGTTAGAGCAGTAGCTTTTAAGATGGCAAAAGCTCAACTGGACAGATTTATTTCACTGTTTTAACACGGTTTTTGTAGATAGGATAACCTTTCCCTGTGAAGAGCTTGTTTATGATGGGTGCCAAGCTGAAACTTGGATAGCGCAGTACTGGTTTTGTTTGGACATCTGCTGCTACTGCTCCTATTTACATGTTTTGGTGAACATTTGACTTGCTTGCAATAAACATGATTGTTCCTGAAGGTCTGGAGCATATGCGCCATGTCTGGGGAACTAAGTGGTGAAGAACTTGGAGCTTGTTGGGTGTACTTTCAAGCAAACAAGGAAATCAGCTATTTCAATTCTGGATATTGCCAAAAACATTATTTTAGTGAAATAATATGTAGTCTTTTCAGGCCTGAGACACAAAAGAATAATCAGTGTATATAAACTATTTTAATTTGCTTGTTTCCTTTATGTGGTTGTAACAGGACAGATGGAAGACTTGCACTGATGAGCCAAGATAAAGCCATTGATATGCTCCTGAAGGGACTTGTTATTCTGTCATGTGGAAAAGAAAATATGTTACTGAAGCATGTTTTCTTGCCATGTGTTGTGAAATCATTAGTAAATTCTAGTCGTTAATACTGACTAGATCAAGACAATGTGGTATTTAAATAATCTTTAAATACCACACTAGAGAAATCTTATTCTGGCATTTAAATAACAGCATAATTTTTTTAAAAATCTCTCCTCTGAGCTGCACCTTGGCTTGGGACAGTATTGGCAGACATGTGAGGACCATGAGTGGTAGAGGAAAGATGTGCCACCCTGTGAATGGGAATGTAATGTCTGTGGAACCCTAGCCACTGAAGAGTTGCCACCTCCTGCCACAGAGAATGAGCAGAGTACATCCAGCATCCCAGTCCAACAACAGGTACCAGCAGGTACCAGTATCAGCTCCTCTGTGCCGCAGCTGACACCTACCAGGACCCAGGGAAGCATCAGTGCTGACAGAAAGGAGCACTGCCTCCCTTAGGACCATCCCCCCAACCCAAGCTGCCATGCCTGACACACACAATGAGCAGACAAACCTGCTGCCTAGCTACTCTTGTCTTGGGCTAAACTGTGAGCAAACATGTGAGGAGTTATCCCATCTGCCAGGGGATATCGACAAAAACTGGCAAAGTTAATAACAACCTTTATTATTTCAAGGGGAGGGAGCCTCTGTGGCTCCCTCTCTGCCCCAGTCAGTGAAGGAAGAGAAGCTCCTTTCCAAAATGGGGGCAGTTCCTTCTCTTGAACTTCATGTACAATTTCAAGAAACTTTCAAGGAATGCCCCTCCCATGAGGAGAAAACCACCTTTGACAATCTTTAAAAGAAGAAAAGAAAAACAACCTGTGTACTTGGTGAAAAACTCAGAGGATACAAACTCTGTCCATAATGTCCTGCAACTGCCTTACAGTACCTGTCACATGCTGAGGTAAACTGAGTCACCTGCTCATGACTCACTTAGTCATTGGGGGGGGGTGGGTTAACTAATTCCTGATATGCAGAGATTATTTTTGACTAGTACATAAAATACAAAATACTTTGGTGTCATATTAAAAATATATGCATCATCAACTAGAAAAGTTTGTCATTAAGAATGCAGTTACTTTTTCTAACCTATTCCTCAGTAAAGGTTAAATAGCCAAAAAAACCCCACAGATACAGAAGTCTTCAAGAAGCAGTGCTAGATTCTGCCAAGTAAAGTGGTGTCAGTAGCTGGAATTTCAGAGCATAAATATTACAAGTGGGAATAAAACTGAGAACTCAGGGCTCAGAGATTCAATAAAGCATTGTATCTGCAGGCAAAAGTAAGAAGTGGAAAACTCTGTTCATAACAGTGAGAGGACCTGGAAAGCAGGAGGGAAGATAATTTAAAACTAATAACATCATGATGAATAGCCTGATCAGAAAATGCAAAGCAGATAAAGACTGGCTCTCCAAGACTGGCTTGGAGATATGCCAAAAAAGTAATATTTGAACAACTTCCAAAATGCTTCTATGGTCTCAAAAGGCATGATATGAGGAGAAACAAACAAACCAAAATTAAATCTGTAAACATGGAAAAATACTCCAGGAACTAGAAGGAATTATTTGGCAATCTTTGAGGATAAGAAAGAAATGCAAAGCAAGCACAACCGAAAGCAAAGCACAACTGAAAGGTGGTAAGAGGTTTCCCTCATCACAAAATCACAGAACCATTAAGGTTGGAAAAAAACTTCAAGATCACTGAGTTCAACCTTAGATCACCATCTTGTCTACTGGACCACAGCTTTAAGTGCCATATCCAGTTGTTTCTTGAACACCTTCAGGGACAGTAGTAGTGTTCCACCACCTCTCTGGACAGTGTTCCAATGCTTGATCAGTCCTCCAGTGAAAAAACTCCTCTTTATATCCAACCTGAACCTCCCCCAGCACAGCTTGGGGCTAAGTCCTCTTGTCCTGTCTCTGGCTGCCTGGGAGAAGAGGCTAACTTCCATATGGCTACAATCTCTTTTCAGGGAGTCGTAGAGACTGATACGGTCACCCCTGAGCCTTCTTTTCTCCAGGCTAAGCAACCCCAGCCCCCTCAGTTGCTTCTTATATGATTTATTCTCCAGAGCCTTCACCAGTTCCGTTGCCCTCTCTGGAGACGCTCAGCACCTCAATGTCTTTTTTTTTGTGAGGGGCCCAGAACTTGACACAGCACTTGAGGTGTGGTCTCACCAGTACAGGGGGACAATCACTGCGCTGGTCCTGCTGGCCGCACTATTGCTGACACAGGCCAGGTTGCCATTGGCCTTCTTGGCCACCTGGGCACACCCTGGCTCATGTTCAGCAGCTGTCAACCAGTTGTTCCTTTTCCACCTTTCAGCTTTCCAGCTGCTCTTCCCCCAGCCTGTAGTGCTGCCTTGGGTTGTTGTGATCCAAGGGACCCGGCACTTGCCCTTCATGAGCCTCATGCAATTTGCCTCAGCCCATTGATCCAGATATTGGAAGGTAATATATGTCTGCACTTGTGTTAAAGAGAGACTGAAACACTTCCTCCCTTGGTAAATGACTTTGTAAGACAGACAACACAAACATCCAACCTTTTGCTGCCTCTTAGTGACTCTACTGGAAGGAGAGAAAAAGCAATAAAATTTGACACCAGACAATAGCTTGCCACATACCTTTCAGAGGACAGAAAACCTGGAAAGACATGGGAAAGTATCTTTTTGTACGAGCAATCCCTACTAAGAGAGCATGGACAAGATGTTGCCACGCAGGGCCATAGATATAGGTGGGAAGCTGCTGGGGAATAGTGATTTGAAACAGTTTTTACTTCTCCAATAGTCACATATAAAATGGGGGCACTGCAGCAAGTTGAGAGCAAATACTGCTGGCAACAGCTCTGCCAGAAGAGAGGAGTGGATGGTGTCAAGTCAAATACAGCCATATTCTCCCATTCCTGGGGAAGGGGACTGGGGGAACATCAGAACAACGGAGGAGATGAAGCTGCCTGTTGCCACCCTACACAAGTGCTCACACAGTTTCACCTCAGAGGAGTCTGTGCCCACTCTCTCACAGTGCTGGATTCCCATCACTGCTGCCTCACAGCGCTGCAGACAGGAGCTGCTCTCCAGGAGGCAGAATAACAGCTGCTTAAATTGACAGCACTTTGCTGAACTTGTAGCACAGCAGGCAGGAGTGCAAGGGGAGATGGCATTTCAGTCAGGATTTACTGGTTGCTGGGACACAGCTTGGCAGGGAGCACACACACACCTTGATGGGGAAGTGGCAGGGGTGGGAAGGACACGTGTGCAGGCACCAGGCTCTCCTTTCCCAGGGCTCTGCAGCAAAATCATTGTGGGTGCTACAGGGGGGCACGGCTGGCAAATATCAAACACAGATCTGAAATGCTCTGAAACTAGGATTTAAGGTTATTTGATCATTTTTTTTCCAGTAAAAACTTTTGCTTTTGTGTGAGTATAAAAATACTCCTAAGGGAAATTGCAACCCAGAGGCACCAATTTTGATCTGAATTGCTCAGTGTTGAAGTGTGCCCAGATTTTGTGTTCATCATAAAATTCTTCAATTTCTTTTTTTTCCTACATGAGTTCTGTACTGCAAATTTTATCCCATGAAGAAAGGCAAATAGGACACAGAATAGAATACCAGGAGTAGTTAATGGTTTTGCATGCCTCAAATTTTCAGGTACCAAAGTCTGAAATACCCTAAAAGGTAAATTAATGATTTTAAGAAACAGTTTTTACTGTGTCCTTTCTAGAAATCGGATTTCTTCACAAATTTTGAAAGTAAGAATCAAAAAATCATTCAAAATTCTTTGAATTCTTGTTTTCAATGTCATCTCTGTAAAGAATAGCCTCAGTTAGCAAGTCTTTGAAACTGCAGCTTCAGTCAAAGCAAACCCTAGAGCAAAAGTTAAATTTTTGTTCACACTTCTGGATATTCAGTTGCACTGATATCACAAAACGTCTGTCCTGCAGACAAAAGGACTAGATCCAGGGCTGTAACCCTGGTTACACACAGGCTCCCACAGACATGTGAATGACTTTTCTGTGACTGAACTGATGACAAACTCCATCTACAGAACTGGAACAGAGGACACCTGAGCCAAACCCACAGATTTTAGGGACCAACAGTTGCCAAAATGATGAAGTTTTTGTCTGAAGACTGCATGCAGCTTTGAGTAACCACTGTCACTGCTTTGAAAACAAAGTTTAGACCTGCAGCAGTGGAATAGCAGACTTAAAGCAATTACAAGCGGTTGCTGATCTGGAGTAATTCTAAAAAAAACATTCAAGCAGGGATGTAATTCAAGCTGCCTTTGTGCAAAATTTTATTTCAAGGGAACACAATGCTTTTGCTTTATAGCATCCTGCAGTCATACACCCTTTCAAGCCAAGGAGCATTAGCTTTGTTTTCAGGAGACTCCAGAGGGAAAAAAAATGCAGGAAAAAAGGCTTTTAAACCTTCAATTTCACATTTTCCAGCCTCCTTTATGCACTGCATTTCACTTTGACACAGCACCACTGATGACAAGGGACTGGCTCTCACTCTTGCTGCATGCCCAGTTCTCTGCACACTGTGATGTCTGTGATGACAGTAAATACTCTGGGCTATCCCTACCTTCCTCCAGCAGCCCAAAGTTCTGAGATCAAGAGGGAATCTGTTTCCCAAAAGGCAGTGAGAAATGCTTTTCAGTAAGGATGCTTTCCCTGAAGCAGATCCATCTCTGACAGCATCATAAGGCATTTCAAACACAAGGGGTACCAAAGTTGCTGTCAAGAGTAACCCAAAAGTGGTTTTGCCTGAACCAAAATAAGAATGAGAAAAGGGGCAGGATCCAGACTCTAGGCATGGTCAACACACCCCGTCCAAATCCCAAGTGATCTGGGCTCAACAGCCCTGGATGGCCAGAGTCAAACTGGCAGCTTATCAGTCAATTTAGGAGCTTGGGGCAGTTAAATTTGACTTTAGCAGTTCATACATGGGCATGTTCCCATGACCAGAGGGCCAGGCTTTCAACAAGTGTTAATGTTACTGAAAGGAGCACAGAGGGTTTTTTTGTGAGTTCTCAGCAATCCCCCACCCCAAAAAAAACTCCTGTGAGGCTTTTTATCCCTGATCATGGAAACACTTTGAAAATGCAGCCAACATATCAAAATTTTCAAATCACGTGTGAAAATAACAGCCCCTTTTCTCTAAAGGCCTGGGAATCTAGGCTAGGTATATGCAAGATAAGAGATTCAATTGCAATACAGGATTAAATAAATATGTGAAGTTAAATGTTCCAAGACAAAACTACAGTGAATGAAAATAGAATCATATCAGCAAATTGCCCTAATCTGACAAATTCAACAAGTCATCTAGGCTTCAGTTAATGCTATTGCCTCTCCAAAATTAGCATGATGAAATTTCACAGCTCCAGAAGCCCCAAGTTAGTTTAACCACTGTTGTTACTGAGCTCCAGGAGCCTTGCCACAAAGTGATGACCTTTTGTTTGCTCATCACTACTGACGTGATTGATGTCATCACAGAATTGGTCTCATTTCCTGTCCTCGACACGAGATGTTTGGCTCTGCACCATACCCTCTGACACCTGGCATGGAAAACCACCAGCTACAAGCAGTGCTTCACGATAATTTTGGCTGACATAATTGCCAGGTAGTTAGAGTGACATCTCCTGCCTAGGAACTGGAGTGTCTGTGAAGATCAAGCCCTGCTGTTAGGCTGGGCATGACAGTGAAGCCTCTGCTTCGTGCACAATTCCCCTCGGAGGTGGATGTCTGAATGTGAGAGCTGACAGACAGCAGAAGATGCAGGCACTGAGCCAGCAAGAGCTGATGCTCTTTTAAAGTTGGGTTTGGCACCTAATGAAGGGATTGTGAAAGAGCCACTTGAAGGAAGTAATCTGGGATGGAGAAATCCCGAGCTGTTTATGTTTAAAGAATCAAAGAGAGAGACGGAAGTCTTAAAAAGGCACATGTGGAAAAATAAGGAGATCTTCTGGAAATGTAAGTCTGCTGGACTGAAAAGCTTGGAGCCTTTGGAATGCTAGAGACTTGGTATTTCCATATATCCAAGGGAAAAAGTGCTCTTTGAAGTTTCCACATGAAGCCAGGGAAGAAGCCTGCGGGAAAGCATTCCCAGAAGGAAGGAGGACAGATCATTTGGCCTGCTAAAAGCAAGGATGGGATAGGATGGGATTTAGAGGCTGAAAACATTAAGGGATATCTACAATCCATCCAAAATCTAAGTTGAGATGGTTTTGCCCTTTTCCAGACAGTCATGTTAAAGAGGCAAAGGCAGTGCAGTGACCTCCATCACTGGGATTTGTGCAGCAGTCTTGGAAGAAGAGCAAACACTGTTTGGATTTTTTTAAGAAAGAGATGAACAGAACTTTGAGAGCATCCTTGAGATATAACAGTCTGGTCTCACCAGCAAGTGTTCAGAAGAAAGTAGAGAAGAAAAGAGTCACTAAAGATAAAAAAGGGGATAACATTTAGGACATATTTAGCAATTCCAGTTATGTTGGACTAGATTTTTGTCTTTCTTTGATAGAAAAGACTTATTATCTAGATGAAGGAAAATGTGGTAAATTGCATTCATTGGAACTTTGTTAAACCACTATGAAGCATTCTGACATAAACTGAGAATTAATACAGGAAATTTCAAGTGATTAAAGTGACTGCAACCAGCTGGGCTGAAGAAAGGTTTCATCAGGCCAGAGGAAGATTATAAGCAGAATTCATTACTGATCAATCTTTTCAATTTTTTTTTCTATTCATATTCATTAGTGTTTTTGTTGCTTACATTTTGCAATCAGCACATTTCTTACCAAGATTTCAAAGTGAGAACTCACAGTTAGTAAAGATGACAATTTGAAAATTGTCTAAGAAAAACTAGAGAACCCTGGAGGGAGAAACAAGGGAAATTTAATTATAAAAGGTAGTAGACTGTGCACTTAAATGCCATAGTGAATCAGATACTTCTCAGTCGGATGCCAAGGAGAGTAGGGAAGAAGGAGCTGGTTTACAATTGCCATCTAAGGTTTGGTTTGTTCTATTCTAGCCATTAGACAGGATGGAGTGGACACACAGCTGCCCTCTTTAAAGAGGGGTTGGAAGCACAGAGCTCAGTGGAACAAAACATGAGAATAAACTGGCCAGGAATAAATGTAACTTGGGGACTAGAGCACTCTGGTGTTAAAGCAGCATCCAAAATTAATAAAATAAACCAAATTATTTGGACTACAATATTTTCAAGATAACAGCCTTTATATGATCTATAAATATTCTATAAATCAGCAGCTGTGGGGGCTGCAACCATGCACAGCTCATTGGAGAAGAGCACTGTAGTCATGTGCAACCCTCTGATTTCCCCTCTGAGTTGTTGGAATTTTCCTCTGGAATTACTGTATCTTTGCACACGTAATCCAAACTGCCTGAAAAACACTGCTACTCTAAAGAGGATCTGGATTCATTGATAGTGGGAATTATTCAGTGTGGTAGTTTGCCTGTGGCTGTAGGGACCTGTTCTACATGATAACTCAGCCTGCAAGTGGTTGTCCCCACATCTCTAGGTCAGGAAATATAAGGAAAGACATAGGAATGGCTGTACAGTGTGGGACCAAAGGTGACCCAGCTCCTCCCAGAGGGTTTTTGCTGTAACAAGTGCCCAAAGCAGAGTGCAGAAATAGGGCAAATCCATGGAAGTGCTTCACTGCACGCTCTCCTGGGAAGAAAGGACTGAGGCGGTCTATACAGGTGATAAGACATGGAAGATTATCACTTTATAGAAGATGATAATATCCTGCCCTCACTGGAGTCACTGCCTTGTCTATCAACTAAGCTGAAAAAATGCCATTGAGCACAGTCTGTGTATTTGGAAAGAGCAAATACATTTGTGACTTACAGTCACAGGATGCTGCACTGTGACTTCCCACATAATTTATTTCTGCTGTCCCCAAGGCTTTTTCTCAGAGATGTTGTTAGTAGAAATTAGGGAAACTCCTACCTTAAAACTGTTCTACTGCGTGGTATATAGTCACTTGAATTTCTCTATATAATATCTGTAAGAAATATATGAATAAGTGAAAAACTACTGACGTCTTTGATAGTATACTATTAGCTTTGCCTGACCCCTGATTTTGTTAAAAATGCAAAGATATTTTAGATTTTAGACAGTCATAAAATACATAATTATATTGGGTTTGAGTATCAAGGCTTTGGTAGAGGGAGGCTTCTGAATGATTTCTGTGAGAAGCCACTGGAAGTTTCTCCATGTCCAACAGAGCCAGTGCCAGATGTCTGCAAGATGGACATGCCACTGCCCTTATCTCAACCCACAAGACTTTTGTTATGTTTTCTCCTCCCTGTCCAGTTGAGGAGGGGAGCAACAAAGCAGATTTGATGTGCACCTGGCATCCAGCCAGAGTCAACCCACCACAAAAACAAATTCACGTAGTTCTGCATTAAGATCCCATGCAGATATGAAGTAATGACCCCTAAGCACCCTGAGCATATTTTTTTTTTCCCTCTGTAAGACTGCAGTGGAGCAAACTACTGCAGACCATTCTGAAAACACATAATTCCATTTCCATAACGATAAATGTTGCACCATGCAAATCTGAAGCATATATCCAATGCTATTATTCTACCAAGTGTGTCGGTGTTGCTCTGTAATAAAGGGGATTATTTGAACTGCTGGCTTCCCAGGCCAACACACCCCCAGTTCCTGTCTGGTTCTCTTGTTATCTTTGCTCCATTCCCTGAAGAAATTTAGATGGCAATTTCTCTAATTCACAGCAATGTACTGGCAAGCTCGGTAGCAGCTCCTGTCAGTAGCAGGGATAGAAATCATATTGATTTAGACACAGATTTTAGATTTATAACACAGCTTTCCAGTGTGCAACCAGCAGGAATGCAGCATGTAAGAGAAAAATCAAAGCTGATAGCCCCCAGGAATGATGGCTGCTCCAGCAACTGGCTCTTTGCCAACCATCAAGACAAAGGAGAGGGGAGATCTTCAGTAAAATAAAGCATAAGGGAAACTGCAAAAATGTATTAGAGCAAGCCAGGCCCATATTCATCATGTACACAGTAAACAGGCTCAATAACAGGAATTTCTATGAATTTCAAGTAGGTGCAAAGGTTCATCAGTGAATGACTGGAGAAACAGAGTTCATCCATCAAAGCCCCAATTACTCCCAGTTATCCGGGAGGGGGTATGGTTTAAATATAGACTAATGCTGGCTTCACGTCAGCTTTATGCCTTCTGTGTCAGAGGGTTTGTTTTTCTGGCAAACTTGACAGCTCTGTAACAGCAAAAAATATGCTCTCAAAAAAGTTTGGATGGGGGGACATGTCAGTGAGGCTCTTCTCTGAGGAAGAGGTCAGCACATCAGGAAGACCTGGGGAGGCTCAGAGGAAGATGGAAACAAGCACATGTCCATAAAATAATAAAAAAAAAAAAAAAAAAATGGAAAAGTGGATAAATACATCTGAAAAGGAATATTCCTATATTCCTAGAGATGTTTTCAAAATTGGGGGAGAGAGGAATTTTTAAATCTCTCTGTCCTGTCCCTTCTTGCATTGGCACACAGGGAGACATCTCTGCCCATGGTCTTGAGGGATCCCTGTACTCTGGAGGGGAATAAGTACAAGAAAACAGCTTGGAAGACAATGACCCCACAGCTTGGTACACAGACAGTTGTAAGATGGGATCGTACTGAGTCTTCTGTAATCACTTCAGTGTCACATTTATCCTTGTCTTGCTCCTCAGAAAGAGAGTGCCGAGATGTCCAGGAGATACTCAGTCCAGGTAGACATAGAGAACTGGAAGAAGATGGAGATCTGCACTTTGAGAGCTCCATCTTCTTCCAGACTGGTGGTGGCATCTTTTCTAAAATAACAACACTTATTGTGACTCATGATTTTCAGGGCTGGTGCGTCCTAATTAGAGATACCTGTTCATTTTGTACATTCATTACACTGAATTACATCTTAGATGGAAAGTTACCATTTTATTCTCAAAAACAAAACAACAACAACAACAACAACAAATTTAAAAAAACAATTAGTCTCCCACATGTTTGAAACTCCTCAACATTCTCTTTCTGGAAATTTAAAAAGTTGTTGAAAAACAGTCTAAATCACTAAGAGCAACAAGAGATATTTCATCTGGCAGCCCTGCTAGACAAAGGTAAATAATGAATATGAACTCCTGACTATGAAACCAGATGCTGGGGAGGGGGGCACCAGAGTACTGCCCCTACAGAACGAAAATGGAGGCAGAATACATTTCCCTTCAGTGAGACTGGAAGGACGAATCAATGGGAGTATTCATATTCCTTATTAACTAATCCCACTAATAAACATAGTAAACTAAAAAACCCTGAAAATATGCTCCCACATAAAAGGGCTTCTGCTTCTAGTAACTCACCTGGAAAAAACCTGATTTCTAGAGTTGTTTTGCCAGCCCAAAATAAGGCATACAATTTGAAGTCATTGCTGAATTTATAAGGCTTCTAAAGATTCTCCTGACACAGATTTGCACCAGCTCAGGTACTTTTGGCTCATCGCAATGCCATGCTATGCTTATCTCACAGAGTTCCATCAGCCCTCAGCAGGTTGTGCAGCAGATGAGGACCCAACTGTCTGAGTCATGTGAATTACTTAAAACTATGACTAAAAAAGCCAGCTTGAAGTTAACTCCAATTTGGAGGCTTTGTCAGTTTGTGAACCCAGTGAATTTCCCCAACCCTGTAAAATAAATGGAGAGCAGTATATGTGATACTATACTTAATATTTCTATTACCTTCACTGTTCAAGGGCAATTCTATGGCATTAATGTTTTGAAGATAACAAATTGTCAAATGTACAAAGCTGACTAACCTTAACAAATTTCACAAGTTGGAAACTAACTCCTAATGGATTCACTGCCAGCATCCTACAATTGTAGATACCACATGAACACTCAGACCAATCTGCAATAAATTTGTAGAGTAAAACTGGGACCATTATGAGACTAAGACACTGAGCAACAGCTCATGTCAGGGGTGTTTGCATGCCCAGGCAAAGCCTTGGGAAAGCAACAAATTGGAAAATGTGTGGTGAACCCATATGCTGCCATTTCCAGTGGTCTCCTTACTGTAACACCTACATCTACCCCAGTGCAAAGATCAGATCCTCTCTGCTGGCTCTAGAGGGACTCCAGTCCTTGACAGATGCCTTCCTCAAACTCCTTGTGGATAAAATAATATATAAACAACAAAATCTAGTCTCGCTTTGAAAAAAATATGTATGTTGAGAGTGTAAATACCCCCAGTGTGTGATATTGCAATCTGACAAAATAAAATAACCTACCAGTATAAATAAGTTGATTATTATAAGAAGGGAATAAAATCACTTTTTTTTCCTCAGTATTTTGGTGTTTGTTCTCAGGTTGTTGATATATTTTGTAAACTGCAGAGATTAAATAGATCCCTGGGGTTCCCAGGTGTGAAAGATCAGCACTACTGAAAGTAGCTGAGGGAGGGAATGTTCACGAACTATATCCTGTCATCATTAAATCATTTTGCTGAATACATCAAAATGCTAAACACAAATATTTACACATACATAAATTCGTCTATCTATTCACGTTGCTAGCACAAATACACAAAACACATGCAGAAATGTAACAGGTCCCTCCAAGGATTTTCCCCCCAAAAAAAAAATCAAAAAGGAAATTCACGATGAGAAAAACCTAACTGATAACCTGACGTTACTGAGCTGTCACACCAGCAGCTTGAGTTTGTAAACAAGCAAAGCCAGTGGTTCAGACAGCATGAATCACCTCTGCTCATCTCAGGGGGGCATTAGCATCATTCCCAGTAACGAGCCTCTAACGCAACAACACCGGGAATTATTTCACTGCTGACCAAAGTGGGAGTGAAAAGAAACCTGTGTGACGCACTTGGAGCGATACCTTTTTTTGGCACCATGCTGATGGAGGAGTGCCAGCTCCCAGGCGGTCTCTGGAACATAAGGGAGCCATGTTCACAGCTCAGGGGAGTTGTGCCAGGGAAGAGCCTGGCTCACCTATCCCCAAACAGAATTTCTTTTCTCCATAGGGAGGGATTCAGAACTATAGGTAATTACCATGACCACCTGGTTCAAACTCAGCAACCCCTACAATCCTCATATTGTAGTCTGTCTACACAGTCTTTACTGCTGCCAGCTATCTTGACCAGTACTGGTAACCTTGCTGGAATTTTGGTTACCATTCCTAGCAGCATGGGCTTTTCTCCCCTCAAATAAAGGCAAGGGTTAGAGAATCAGGCCTTCAGCATGGCAGGATAAAGCCTCCATCTGTTTAAATTAAGGTATGGCATTAATTTATCTCCACACAGGGCCCAAGATGGGCAGGAAACAGCACAGAGCAGTCACAGAGATTTTGTTTTCTTGCAGAACTCATCGTGTCCCCTCTCATAAAACCTACATGAAAAAAGGGCACCAAACTCCAAACACACAGTGGAGATTTTCGGCAATTATTGATTTTGTTATTCAAGTAGAAAGAGTAGTTCCCATGGCAACGAGCCCATCACTCCCTACCTATGGCATCACTTGCTCTCATAACACAAGATCTTTATTTAAAGAAATATGTATGTTCCCAGAGCTGCCCCTTGGAGACTGATTTCCTTTCATTTCACCCTGGCATAAGCAATGAACCTGTGTCTGGCTGCTTGAAACCGCACTGCAAGCTTTTCCCACATTCCAGTTTCCACAGGAAGGGCAATGGTGGCAGCTTGGGGATGGCCACCTGCCTGCCCCAAGGTGTGACCACCCAGCAGTGCTGGGGCTGATTCTGCTCTAAAGCACTTCCAGGGGAGCTCCCAAGGGAGCACCCCCTTGTCCTGCTGATTGGGTGTTGAGTGAAACCCTGCTCCTTTTGCACCAGCACTACACAAGGACAGAGGTGCCCTCCTAGTTTTTTATTAGTTGTGTCACAGTGAATCTGGCATTGGTGGGAATTACATTTACAGTATTTCTTCAACAAAATAGAACAAGTAAATAAGTTAATTAATTAAATTAAATAATTAAAAGTGATATCACATCACCACTGAAAATTATGGAGGTTCTGATTAGGAAAAGTCAAGCACTTTTGATGTTTTCATAATTTTAAAAATGGACCAGCAGGATAGGCTGGCTCCTTGGGAGGTGCAAATCAGCACAGCTACCTGCAGTTTTAATAGCAGTCATGTTGCACAGGCTGATGAGCAGGCTCCACATCACAGAAAAAGAAACACTGCTCAGAAAGAGAGGAGACAGCAGGTCTTCTTGGGGTGGTTGGCAGGGCAGCACTTGGGGAAATCAGGTCACACCACAACCCCTGGCTCACAGCAGGGCTTTATGTTCCTCATGTGGCCCTGTCCATGCTGGGAAATGGGAAGAAAAGGTCCCACATGCACCTGTGAACAGCACTGTGGCTGGGCAGCAGCCCCATGCAGCCACCAGGGAAAGCATTTGGGCTCAAACAAGAAATATGAGAAGCAGAAGTGGCATTGGTTCACCTGGAAAGTTAAAAACAAAGTCTAGTCCAGATGCAAGATCTGCTTTCTAAAAATTAGCCAGTGAAAGGGAGGAAGTGGAGATTGGTGTGACAGAGCTGAGAAAACCTGTAGCTGGGATGAAAAGGCAGCTGACTTTGCTTCTGATTACACATGGGAGGAAAATAAACATACAGACCCAGAAATCAATCACTTTTGAGCAGGGTCTTTCAGGTGAAGTTCAGTCTCCTGGCAAAATTTTATGAAACATAAGCTATTTCCAAACTCTTTTCTCACACAGCTCCAGGTGCATAACCATAACCTTGTGCACCCTGTTGGGGGCTACCAGCACCTGTGTGAGCAGGATGCTGGCCCTGGCTGCACTTCCAGGTTGTGGTACCTAAGGGATTTGCAGCAAGATGCCTTGGTGGCTTTGCAGATCAAAAAAAACCAAAAAACCATGGTGTGCACAAGCCCAGCCACTCATCTGAGCTACAGACAGTGGGGTGGCACTGCAAGAGGTGCCAGGAACCTGGACAGGGAGACCTCAAACCAAGCACAGAGGAAGGAGGTGGAGATACCTGTTTTGGAAGATAATAGAGGAAATCATGGAGAGAATTACAGTGAAGGAGATCAGACAAGTCTTGGCTTGGAAGAAGCAAAAGTGTTAGAGCTGAAAAAACAGTGGCTATACTGAGAAGAAGAATAAATATTAAAAGCAACAGCTAAAGGAAACAGATCAATTGGAATAGCTGGAAGTGAAAAGATACAAGATCATCAGACATGTTATAGTGCAGAGCCTCTAGAGATGCAACAAAGATTGATGAGACATTAATGGATTTCAAAAAAAATTTTAAAAATGTCCCCAAGAGATGCTGGATATGAGAAAAGATGATGTGCGGAATCTTTTTTGTTTTCCTATGCTAGTGTCCGTGTCTGTAAAATTCCACTCAATACAAGGGAACCTCTATTTCACAGATACAATTGCTTCAAGAGCATTAGCAAGCCTGAAGTAAAACAAGGGGTGATAGAGGATAGAATTTGTGCTTTATCAGCCCAATAATTCAGCAAAGACAAAACTGTATTTCCACTACTAATTTGCATTTTAGTCAGTTAGTATAGCTGAACATATAGTCCTAAGACATGATAGAATAATTAAAAATAAGACAGGAAAGAAAGCCACTGATGTCTTGTATCACACACTGCTTATCTAATGCCACTGATTACTAGCAAAACTGCTTGTTTACCCTCAAGGCACAGAAGCTTGAGGTTCTTGCCATTTTACTTCCTTTCCTCTTTCCAATTTTCCACTGATTTTCATGGTGTTGAAGGCACTGTATCACATCTAAGGATCAGCCTATAGAGAGGCATTAAAGAGGGATGAGAGAATTATTCCTTTTTATACAGCAGGATGCTTTTATAGGAATTATCAAATCTTTTTCAGTATTCATTTTTGCACCTGCACAGAATGGCTAATAAGGAATCTGAAAGAAATTCTCTGGGAGTGGGCATAAAGGTATTCCATACAGAGCCCCAGTGCAGCACAGCCAGCTGTTGCCTACTGTAATGGAAAGGGAGCTGTGCAAGACAGATATCCATCTACAAGAGAATTGCTGTCAATTTGATGCAGCCAGTGTAGGAATAACAGAAGGCTTCTCCCTGCAAATATGATTGCTGCACTATCCAAGCAGAAAAAAAACGTGGTATGAGGATTTTTTTTTTTACTTCACTGCTGAACAAGCCTGGGATACAATAGGAAAAATGACCTTGACATCTCTTACAAAGACACATAAACAACAATAAGCCTCTTCTTGATGTCCATTGCATTAGTCATGCCTTTATAATGCAGAATTGAGAAAGACTCCTTTATGTATAAAAAGGAGTAAATACATCTGTTTCACGATCACATCCATTAGGATAGAAAGAATGGGATTGAAAAGTAGTTCCTGATATTTCATCTTAGGAGAATGGATGGCTCTTTGTCTGTCAACATAGAATTATTCCATGAATTAGCCATGACGGTTCAATTATGTTCAAATATGTAAAGCACAGCCTTCTAAGTAGACTAATTTGCCAGCTTGCTTCATGGTCCTCTGCTTCAATTTACCACTTAGTCCTAGATTAAAGGACAATTTGCCTTAGGGAGGTGGCATGGAGGACGTGACAGCAGTGTTTGTCTTTCCTCCTGCGAGAGCAGGGTGCTTCTTTTGTGTGTCATGGGATCAGAAATCTTGACTGCTTTTTCCATAGGACAAGCTCAAAAAAACCATGATTTTCTCTTGTACCATGAGAGAATGAGAGAGAAAGAAAGATCAGAGAGGATGTGAACATGGCAGGGGTTAAAATTTGCAAGTTTTGATCTTCTCCAGAGCTGCTCTGAGTTTAATCCATTGTTGAACAGCAGCCCCAAGCATCAGTGTCCTGTGGGGATGTTACAATTCACATGGTGGGCAGTTTGGAAACCCAGAGGTACCAACTTAAACCAGTTCATGATTAGCACCACTGGGGTTATGTTCAAAGTTAAACCCAAGGCTAAATGCACAGGTGCTTGCAAGGACCAGGGAACTGTGCAGCCATAAAGTGCCCAGGCTGTTTCACTGCCCCAAAATCCAGCTCAGGCTGCCATGGGCACAGAACCTTCCCTGCCCTGCACTTCCTACAGGGGAGGACTCCCAGGCTCCTTGCCACCACAAAGCACCCAACATGAAGGGGCCAGCAAAGCTGTGAAGAAGGTGGGAAATAATGCACTTATGAAGACAGCAAAGACATGTCTGGGACAGGAGAAAAGGAACACCCCAAGCTGAAATAAGCTGTGAACATTTCTATGCATACAGGAGGCTGTGAAACAAGATGCTTCTGCATACATATAACAGGATACTGCTTCTGCATACATTTGAAAGATTTTTTATTAATTGGCAAAAGCTCATAAAATAATAATTTTTTTAACTAGCAATTTGTACCTTAAATCTTTCAATGAATGCATTCAATCTAGAAACTGTATCCAGACCTTTATCTGCACCTGGTTTGGTAAGAATCCTCTTGGACTTACAAAGAAACACACACATACATTTAGAGATGAACCCAAACTATCAGGTAAAATTGAAAATTATATATTCATGACAACAAGATTCATCCCAAGTAAAGACTAAGAAGAAGGAGAAAGTTTTTTTCTACAATGATTGCTAGAATAAGGTGGCTTGAAATGTGCTGGATCTTAGCTGTGCAAAGTCTTTAGCTTTCCAGGAAACAAATACTTGAATCCAGCCAAAAATTTAGGCATCCACTAATAAATAAAATGAAATTACTTGACCCATGTGAAAGGGAAAGCCAAATTCAAGGCTCATAATTATTTGCCCAGCATTTAACTGGACTGATACCTGTCTCGCTGGTGGTCAGGATTAGGACCTGGAATTCTTCAGGGATGGGAGGTCCTCAGGCTCTAGCCCCAGTGAGAAACCCCCTGAATAGGGCTACAATAGGATTTTTTATTTTTTAGCACCTCCCCATTCAGAGATATTAATTTACAGCATCACAATTGTGAAAACCTGTTCTCCCTTCATGATTTGGGAACTATCCAAACCCAGGATTTCTACCATTCCCACAGAACCTATTTCTAAAAGTCATCCTATGCTAGGTTTATGCAGGTTTGTATAGAAATATTAATTTTTTTTCAGTCCATACATAAGTCCATCTTTCTTTTTGAAGTTGGAAACCAGATACTAACTGATTAATAAATATTAACTGTTTCAAAGACAAGCAATGTGAAAACGAAACCAGGTGTCTGTACTAGTGAGTGCCCCAAGAAATGAACTTGTAACCACTGATCAGAAAATGAGACACCTTCTGATACTTTCCCTAAGGCAGAGGTCAGACTACAAGGAGCATCACAGAGATTCCAAGACTGAAGAGCGGTTTCTGACACAAACTGCAAAAGCAGGAGGATGATGGGGATGGACACACCTCTCTGGGCTCTTTGGTTCTTGTGCTGGGTGTGGGGATACTTGATGCTGCACTTCAGGACTAAGAAAGAGATTGCCACAAAGGTGGTGCAGGAATACAGCCCAAGACAAATCAACAGATGCTCTCTCCTTTTTCTGAATCCCTTGGAGCAGGCAGCTTTGGATTTAACTGCGGAAAATGCAGTTAACCATAATCTGTTGCCAGATGTTTAAGAATTGAGTGGGATTCTCAGGAAAGGGCAGCACACAGCTTGGTGAGTGATGTGCCAGTCAGCAGAGAAGCAGCCTCCTCCTGGGATACACAAATTGAAGGTGGTGGGGCAGAAAGGTGGAGGCTTCTGCTAACTTCAGTCAAGAGTGCCGATTAAAAAAAAAAAATTAAAACCCCACATTAAGTAAAAGCTTCCTTTACATTGCAAAACACAGGGAGACAGCACAGAGGCCCAGTAAGAGGGACAAAAAAATTTCTCTGTGACTGGAAGTCAGGAGACCAGCCAAAAATGTGGATTGTGCTTGCAGAGCTTCTTTAAATCCACGAGTCTTGCCATATTTTAAATCCATGGGGATTTTCCCTTCCCAGGGAGCTAATTAAACTACACAGCTTGTTTTGTTAGCTAACAAGAAGCTAATCTCCTTTATGGGACTATGAAAAACTCCAAGAAAGCCAAGCCATCACAAGCAAGTGCTGCACACAGGGCACTGATGTTGCCAGTGCTGTGTAATGTCAAACACACCAGAACTTCTCAAATGCTTTTCCAGGGTTTCAGAGGCTTTTTGTACCACTCATTTCCAGTTTCCATCCATTTCCATCCAGCTGACCAGTTGCAGGCGCAGCCAATATTGCTCCACACACGAGGGATGTTGCCACTCCAGGAGTGTTTATACAATAACCAAGAGAATAATTATGGATCTCATCTGCATAAACGCTGCAGAACCAGAGGAGATGGGTCTGTCACCACCTAAGTTTGGGAGGATAAAAAACTCAGAAGGACTTCTGTGCTGCCTCCTTCCCTCTGGGAAAATGATCCAGTCCTGTGCCAGCAGCATCACGGGCTCAGCCCTCGAACTGGGCAAGGTCCCTGCTGACCATCACTCTCCAACATCAGGAGATAACACTTAATTCACACTATTGTTTTCCTTGGAAATTTTGTTCCTCTGCATGGTCAACATTGCATTTCAAAATCTGCAGGGCTTGCTCTGCTGTGCATGACCTTGGATATTTAATCACAAGCAGCCCATATCTTAGCCCTGAGCTCAGCACCCACACAAAGACTGAAAGAAGTCTTGACTTAGGTTAGTTTTATTTTTCAGAAATTTTGGCTCTCATTTTGACCATTCTCTCTAATTAGAGATCAGAGGGTCTGGCGATTACCAGTGATAGTAATTTTTCAAACATTGGGGAAGGGAAAGAAAGAAAACCAGGATACAGCAGGAGTCTTTCCAATAATTCTCTCTTTTCTTTCTCTAACCCTCAAGTTCCACATAAAGAGATGTGCCTACATTAAATGCACTGAACTACAATCAGAGGTTTGCTTTTTCTCAATTGAGAATAAGGAAGTGCCTCACAGGCCATGCTAGACAGCATGTATTTTGAAATGCTGGATACTGTAATTATTTCTATTCCATTTTAAGAATAACACATCAATAGTCAAGCAGCAAATACTCCCTCCACAGTAAACTGACAGAAAACCCAGATAGCTTGTTTAAAATTCAACACATCAGCCGGAAAAAGTGCAGCCAGAGAGAAAAGCCTGTGTGCATCTCTGCTAACTGTCTTGAAAGAAGACAGAAGTCAGACACAGGCCACATCAGAGGTGACAGCAATGACCCAAGAGTGAATTCTGCCCAGCCAGCTTGCAGAATCCCATGTCCTCACTGCCATGGCCCAGCCAGCCTTCACCTTGTCCTGTACCACGGTGCAGTCAAGGCAGCAAACAAACACATCATCAGCTTTCCTTTCTTCTGGGGAATGAAGGGACTTCCCTGCTTCATATTGTGCTGGGAAGATAATTTATTGATATTTGAAAGAGTACAAATACTGCAGTAGTATTACAGTGCTTAACAAGAGAACTAACGCCTCCACTTTTCCAGTCTGTATCCAAAGCTGATTCTTTTTGTGTTATCCCATATTTAAATTCCATCTGGGAAGCTTGACCGTAGCTTTCCCTAATGCTAACAAAGTGGCCTAGCTGAACTATGGACTTGAACATTTGACAGTGATTTATTAGTGACATCTCCTAAAAACACTGACTGCACTCAAACCAACACTAACTCTGCTTTCGCCAGCATTTCTAAACTGGACTTGTCTGGGGAAATGCACAGCTAACAAAAGGAGGCAGTGGGTGTCTTTGGATACAGATCTGGCCAGGTTTCTAACACTGAATAGGAATGGTAATGATCTTCTGCTCTTCAGTACAGAAAGAAGATTTATACTTTCTGAACCTCTAGGCATCACTGAGGTCCTCATCCTTATATATGAATCACAATCTTATTTCCACATGAATGAAATAGAGATATATATACACACAGACACACATATATATGTATATATTCACAGGGCAGGAATCTGCAAGAATTCAGAAGAATAACCTTCTGTTTTGCAGTTCTGTGATTCTTGAGAAGAATTTGCAAAGCATTTCATGTCACAGCAAGTTGGTTGAGGATATACCAGAACTCATGATAAGAGGCTGCGAAAGAAATAAATCCAGATAAAAAGGCAATGTGTCCCACCACTGTGAAACCCAAAATTTAAAATGCCCAGAGGTTTCTGGCCTGCCCACAGGATATCCTTGCATCCCTACTACTGTACACATCCCTGTTAGGGTTCATGCTTCACCCTGCCGATTTCTGAGTGCTTTTTGCTCACTGTGAAGTTCACTGCAGCACTCCTTGTGATGGTTTACTTTCCTGTGACTGCTTTCACTCTAGCATAACATTTTAATTGAGAGCAAATTAACAAAGCAATACTCCATAATATCCTTATTTCCTCCAAGTAGTACTGAGAAGCCAGCAGGTGCCCCAGCATCATTCTTGCCTGTACTCCAGTACAGTGATAGGATGCATGGGCTTTTGTAACCTGGGGATTGTAAACTGTAATTGATTATTAATGGATTGCTTGTGATCAAAAAGTGCCATTTACTGCCAGGGGTGGTTCTTCAATTCATCTTCTATGACCTAGCATATCCTGGTCTTTTTCTGCTTCAGTCTTATATACATTACAATTCTGGCTTGTGTTAGTCAATATAAGAATATACACATATGCCATTTGCCTTCTGTTAGAATGTGATGGCTTACAGATTCCAAAAGTGATGTCCTATTTCCTCAAAACAATCTTCTCTTCATCCTGCCATGCATCTTTAAAAATTCAACATTTAGAAACAGATCCTTTTCAAAATTTCCCTTTGAAATCATCCACAAGAGCTTGTCCAAATCATCCACAAGAGCTTGTTCTGATTTCACACAGGATCTCTATTGTGCTTTCAACCTCTGCTACCAGTTTGCACGCTTGCAATTTTTGTTTGTGGAATCACTCTGCTAAAACAATGCACAAACAATGCTTGCGTGCCTCAAAACAGAGAGAAGTATTTAAAAAAAAAAAAAAAAGAATCCAGCAAGTCAAGCTTGTAAGAAACTCCAGGGAGTGAAGAAGAGAAGCCTGAATTCCATCCTGACAGCTGCTGCTGGTGATAAACACAGCAAGGAAGTTTGCTGTGTGAAGAAAAGGTTGGATTTTATCTGTAGGGACCCAGGAGGGCTCTTCTGACAGACACACCGAGATGCTTTTTAAGGTGCGAATATACTCAAGCAACTTTGGAGGGGCCTGAAGATTTGAAAACAAATATCTTCCTTTTATCTGGCAAATACCACAGTTTATCTTCCTTTTATCTTGTCTGAAAACTTACTCATCTGTTAATGATATCCTAATTTTCCTTTAAAAATGCCTTGGCTGTTTGACTTTTATAGATTGATCACCACACAAATCTACTGCTGCAATCATTCTCTCTCCTCTGCATTTATAGTCTTGCATCCATTAGATTTGCATATATATATATTCAAATCGGCACTTGAATCTCTGAGTTTCTTGACAGAGCAATCTAATTTTTATAATTTATATATTTTATTATAATAGCAACATTTCATTCTCAGTAAATTATGAAGTTGTTTTCAGTAAGTGTAGTAACACAACTCAACACTATTTCTCTGAGAAAGCAGCAAGAATCCTCCCTCTACCTCCCAGTGTAACAAAACCCACTTGAGACAGCACCAGTTTGTGAGATCTGGGGGAGGAAGGGGTCAAAAGTGAAAACTCACTGCCATCAACGATAAGTATTTCTCAGATCCACACATCATAGTCAGTATCATAATTATAGCAGAATAAATTGGCTCAAATAAGCACATAGAATTAGTTTTTTTTGTTTCATCTAGGTCTGTCTTGGTTGAAAAAGCAGTACCTTGCCCTCCTGGGTCACTGTTTGAGCTGTGGAAATCATCAAATACCTCATGTACCCAAGGACAATGAGGAATCTATTGGCTGTTACTCATCTGCCCGTGCACTCAACCCACCCAGGATACAGTCAGGAGTGACAACATGCCTGAGGCACTGGCATTTTTTGTTCACTCTACCATAACATCTCGTTTTGGTCAGCACTCTTCTCACAGAAGATGCTGCCCCTCAAAAAGGTGCTGGGAGTCAGTGGAGCTCCTGGCCCCGAGACGATGCTTCCACATTCCCTTCTCCAAATGCCTCTCTGGCCATGGTCAGATACTGATAATACAGGTGCTTCCAAATTAAATTTTTTGCTCTACCTAGTTTGCATTTTCACCCTGGCCTATTCAGCAGGGAAATGTCTTAATAATTGTTTTGGGAATTGCAATCTAATAAAACGGGAATTTGGTCCTACTCAGAAATCTCTAGCAGGACGAACACATGTTCATGAAACCAAAGGTGGGGTGCAAAACCTGCAAGTAAATGTGGGTAAAGGACAAATCTGGGAATTAGAAGACCAAAGCTGAAGACTTCCTTAACCTTCTGGAATTCCTAGTTTATCACCCTGCAGGCTCAGTTTCCCTGTGGCAAAAAAAGAATAAAGCTGGATTTCTCCTATGGCAAATTTTGCTGATATTTCTCTATAGAAATACAACATATATGAGCAACAGTATTCTGGTAACTTAAATCACCACATATTTTAAAATTCTTTTAGCATAACTTAACAGGATAAAAATTTGAGTCTTCGGCAAACCCCAGAAGGATTCTGAGTTTTGTGGGTCAAAATGAAGACCTTTCACATCTTTTTTATATTCATAAAGGCATGAGGTTTAGAGAAAACTCTTCAAATTCCTATAAAGCCAAAGAAAATAAACAGTCTGATGCTCTGGGGAAACAGGAATAAGTTTCAGGCTGGAAACAGCAGGTGTAATCAGCATTTCTCTCTGTCACACAGACAGAACCCTAGCATCCTTTTTGAAAAGAAAAGGAGGGATTAAGAACTGTAGCCCAAAGTAAAGGTTTATGTTATATAGTCCAGATTAGCAGCCCCTCCTTCATGCCCTACAGAACAGTTCCCATTAGCTCACAAGTGCATGATATCTTAAAGTAATATCATTCAGGCTGAAAGGACACCTCAGGATGTCTCAAGTTCAACCTCTTGCTCAAAACAGGGTCCAAGAGGAGTTCAGACTAGGTTTTTTAGGACTTTGTCCATTTGGTCTTGATAGATACAATTTGATTTCTCTCTTCAATGGCTAGAGCAAGTAAATACTGATTTTGACAAGAGTCCTGCAGTCATAGCAAGCAACTACAAACCAGAAGGCAGATTATTAAGACAGAAGCATGACTGTGTAGTGACACTGTAAATGAGCACTTGCTATCAAATTGCCTCAGGAGCAGGCCAATGTAGTTAAAGAAAAATAAAAAGCAAAATCCATTCTGCACTCCACACACAAGATTAATAGTTTAATCAACAGGGTTTTGTCTTGTTTAAATAACCTATCTTTCAAACCCTCTCATTTGGATCTTCATGGCAGTGTAGTTCACCTGATCTCAATCTCACTCAAGGGTAACTTAACAAATTCTGTAATAAAAGTCTCTGTTCAGAGAAACACTCAAAAAACTGACTATGTACTTTATAAAATTTAAAGCATCAGGCTAAATTTCTCCTTGTTACACTACCACATGAGCCAAGTTTAGCAGCAGTAGCTCAGCAGTAGTAGTTCAGGTTGATCTGCCCAGTGAACAACAAAACATTTCTTAGGAATTTGCCAGAAACTGTTTTCCCAGCCTAAAGTCAGCCTGTTTCATCTTCCAGAAGATCATGAATTGCCCCAAACGGTAACACAGACAAGATGATGGAAATGGTTGTTTGCACACACCTGCATTCAATATTTATTCTAAATCTTTGCAAAAAAATCCAGTTCCATTGTGAGACTGGAAACCTTATCCATACCAGCTCAATTTTAGTTGTAACACTTGATTTTTCCAACTCAAAACCTGAATCCTCCAGAAAGTGAAGGCAATGTATGTATTTGTAAGTTCAAGAGAATTTGAACAAGAAGCCATGGCCATACAGTAGGAGAGGCATACAGATATGTTTTACATTACACATTAATTACTATATACACTCTATTAACGATAAGCATGAAGTTTCAGCACATAAACACACATCAAAAACACATGATCACAAATATATAGGCACACATATGTATTATTAATAATAGTAAAAAATTACCTTCTTTTTACGTCTCTAAACAAAGGGAGCTTCATCACAAACCATCTAAAGGGAATAAATGCACCAGCAGATACACAGTGACTCTAAATAAACTCCAGATAAAAACAATAGCTTCTCATAAGCCAATTATATCTGACACATACTCCAGGCTAGGAAAGGACAGACCTTCATAACTATATTTTTCTGAGTTACTATTTAATACTACACAATCATTTTTAATAATAAGCATGGAAATAACTAACATTTAAAAAGCATCTAACTTGTTGGCAATTTTCTTCCTTTGCTACGTATTGGAAATTTAATTTGTTCATGAGACCAAACAACAAAGGTTTCCACTGAATTTAAGGAATATTTTTCTATGAATGAGAATCAAGATGTTTCTGAAGACATTCTGGCTTGTTACCTTAAGATTTGATACTTAAGTGCAATTAAGTAATTTGATACCAAAGTACATTTAAAAATGAGACATCATAAAAGCAAATTGGGATAATTTAGAGAGACAGAATTTTTCTTCAGCAAGGGCTTCAGGTACCTCTAAAACAGATCTTTCCAGCATCACTAGACTTACACCAGAAATCAAAAGGGTATCATTTCTGCCCTTGTGTGCCATCAGAGACTCAGACCAACCAAGTTCCTGAAGCCATGCCTAACACAAAGTATTCACACGGCAGGGCTGCACTCACAAGTTACTTGGCTGCTCACACACTTGCACAGCCTTACCTCCATCTCTAAATACTTTTCTGTTATTGTGCTGAATTACTGACCTCAGATCCCAGGCCCAGCCCTCCTGTGCAGACTGGCTGACTTGCTGATCTCAGCTCTGATGGATGCCTCATCAAACCACCCTGCTGGGAAATAATAAGTTTATTTTCTTCCAGCCCCTTCCCCACTAGTCTGGGGCTCTTCTTAAAGATATTTGTGATAAATGCAAATTTTGAAAACTCTTCAGGTTCATTGTCCAAAGAGATTTTTCTCATCTGCTTTTGTTAACAAAGTGGGAATTCCAACCCCATCTCTGTTTTGTTAAGTACAGGAAACATGAATTTATAAAAATAGAAAAAAAAATTTAAAAAACCAGATCCTTCAATAGAAAGGTATTTAATAATATTACTTCAAAGAAAAAACAAACAAACAAAGAAAAAAGATAGTATAGATAGAATATAAAATGTCTTTTATTAAGGATTTACACAATATGAAATTAATTTTACAAATGAACTGGCATGTCAGCCATTTGGGATAAATGGAAGTTTAAGCCCTCAAATCCCTCTCGTTTTCTTTACTTCTTTTCTGCTTTTTGGGGCTGTAGCTCCAATTCTGCCCAAGAGAGCAGAAGATAGTAATTTCAGATGCTAATACAGATGAGGCTGATATCCCTTTGGCTTGTTAAAAGAAGAAATACCAGTTTCTCACAAAAGAATAGACATTAAATGCACATTCTGTCAAGATTTTGCAACCTGTGTGCATATGTCACATGCAAGAAAAGGACAGTAAGACACTTCATCTAACCAGTCTCCTGTTTAAGTCAACTACTGACCATGTAATATCAAACAAGAACTAAAAATGCTTTTCTTCTCCAAACAAAATTACTTCCCCTTCATTACAAACATTCCTCAAGAACTGAGAGAAATCTTAAATTAATAAATTCTTCTTTGAAGAATTCTCAACAAATTTTTCCATCTCAATAAATTATTTTTAAAAAAAAAAAATTATCTAAGCCTCAGTTGTACTATTTCATACTAATTACAATAATTACATGTCAGGACAACCAAATGTGTCAACAGTTTCTTCTTCCACACACACAAAAAGTATGACTGTGACTACTTGATTTTATAAAAGGAGAGAAGAATGCTAAAGAGAATAAGCTTAGAGAGGATAAGCTTAGAGAGAATAAGCTCATACATTTATACATTTAATTAACTGATTATAAAAAAGCCCCCATTCGTTTATCCAGCGTGCTGCCTCTGCTGGGGGAGGTGGGAAAGCAGCGGGGAAGGAGGATTTGCGGTGCGGAGGGGCTGCCACCAGAGGGAGGTGCCCCTGCATCCCGCGGGATCGCTGCCCCAGGTGCGCAGGGAGCACCGCCGGGACCGCCGCTCCGCTGCTCCCGCTGCTCCCCAGCCCGTCCCGCGCAGGACGGACGCCATCCCCCTGAAATGCGCTCCCTTCCCTTGAGACCTCATCGCACCTCTGCCTGCCTTGCGCAGAAGCCCTCCAGAAACTCGTTTTGGTGGCACGTCACTGCTGAGCTAGCTGGGAATACACCGGGAGCACGGCACGGGCAGTCCGGCTTTCACAGGGGCAGAGGAGGGATACAGAACTTGTGGGCACTGTCTGTTCATCACAGCTCTTCATCGCACTGACACCGAGGAAAAGGAGGAAGCAGGTATATAGCATGATATAAATGTACTAAAAGAATCCCTTCGGATGCCAAATCCTCTTCCTCAAACAAATTTGTCCTTTTTTGTCTCAGCTAGCTCTCATGTTATGTGACTTCTGTCCTCCCCCATGATGCTGCGATTTATTATTTCTAAAAACTTATCTGGAAAACCTAATAAAAAAAGTAATCCAATATGTTTCATCAGTATGGCTTTATCTTTCCAACAATGGCACAAAAGCCTGTGGGTTTGGACTTTTTTATCCAGTATAAATCAATAATGTACAGGGCCTTGATATCATTTAAACAGAGATACTAGTTCTGACTCCCAGACACCCTGTTACCTCTTCTTTTCTGACACAAGCAGTAACCTTCATAGGGACCATCCGACCCCCAAAGAGCATTAGTGGGGACCCCTCAAAATCCTGTGCATCTCTGAGCCTATGATCCAGCAGAAGCCCTGGGGCTATTTGGCACAAACCCACGGCTGGTGGCAAATCCTCATGGAAGTCACTAAATCTTTAAGAGTTTGTAGCAGCAGAGGGTCTGCCTGATGCAAATGAAAGCAGAGCTTCTCTGAGAAGAAAGAGGTTAAAGCATGCAAGATCTTCCTGCCATGACTGGATTGTCAGGTAGCTTTCTCTCTAATTTCTAAATAAAAGAAAAAGAAACTAGTTGCTTTTCAGGCAAAGAGCTTCTAGAAAAAATGTGGGGTTTTTTTTCTCCCCCACGGAAATCCTCTCAGACTCAGAACAAAAGAAGGGGCAATCCAGCAGCAGCAACCCCTCTGTGTCTGGAGGAGCTGGACAGGAGTCAACAAAAAAGGCTCAAGTCCTCTTCTCCTGATCTTCTCACACTGTGACCTTCATTTATGCCCTTTCAGGGAGCACCTACAAAGCTGAGGGGACCTTGTTGAAATTTTCATCCAGAAGAGCAGGAGTAAAAGGTGGAAAAGAAGCCCAGCAAAAATGTTCCTCCAAAAATACCTCCTACCTCATAATCTGTGCAAAAACATGCTCTCTTCTGGTTTTGCACACATGTTCTCTAAACCACAAGTCTTCTCATATAAATCCTATATGACAAAATAATTTTCCATTTAAGTCCTGCATGAGAGTGTTGACTCATTTCATGCTTTAGATTAGTCCAGAAGATTGTTGTTTTAATACTTTTCTCTTCTTGTCCTTGGAAACTTCATGAGAACTTCATTTTTGGATTTCATTTACTCTGCATAAATGGAGTAATGCGTTGGCAAATATGTTGTGTTGCCTCCATTCCCTAAAAGGAGTATGGGACATGGGTAGGGGAGTCTATATCTGGTTAGAAATCAGAACAGTTTTTCCAATACCACTTAGTTAGCCAGGTTCAAAGGACCACGATGCATGCCATTTTTTGGAAGAACAAGAGCCTGTTCTCCTCAAAGCCTGTCCCCAAAACGAGGGAGGATCCACTGAGGAGGGATGCTATAGCAGCAACAGACATTGTCTGACCAGCACCCCTGCTAAACACCTTCATGTTGTGTTTGGAGAACACACCTCACCTGGATCCAGGATGACCCCAAGCATGTGCTGAGCCTGAGACCTGGAGTAGGTGAAGATGAGATGGCAGTCAGCTGGCAGATATTGGCTTGTGTTTTGCATTACTCTGGGCTCTTAATAACTGCAGTGTTTCCCACAAGGCTGCTGCAGATGGGAGGCTCTAATCTTATGCAGCTGGGTGATATGAGCACATATGGGGAAAAAAAAATCTTTTGGCTGGCTCCTACATGACAAGAGTCAGTGGAAGACTGTGGAGGACTGTGGAAGACTGAGGGGCTCTGTCCTATGATTGATCTGGCATTCCAAGATATCTCTCTGAGCTGGCGCACCTCCAGGACCTGCCAGTGCACATCCTCCCCCTGTTTTGGTCTAGTTCTTCCTGACAGGGCACCTGAATTAGCAGTTCTGTGGCAGTTCTTCAGCTAAAAGAGGCTAATGGCTAACAGACCTTGTTGTGTTCCTTCACAGCAAACTCCTGGCTGTGTCTTGAGGTTATTAAGCAACAACAGGAAAGTAATAAAAAAGCAATATTTATGTCTCTGAGGGCCTTTTGCCTCCCACCCTGGTTTGACATTACACAGATAAAACTTATTTTCATGGGCCAAGATAACAACTGTCTTGAGCATCCCCAACACCACAAGATTAATCTTGCACAACTTCTTCCAGTGGGACTTTGTCATCTTTACAAGTAACTAATGCCCACCCTGAACAGAGAGCATAGAGCATGTATTCAGCATAATTTTACTGCCTTCAGCCACAGTCCAGACCTACCATTCCCTATGGGAGCCAGAGGGTTATTTTCAAAGTCTGCAAAGAGCTGAGAAATTTCTTTCCCAGATTATTTTAAGGTAATGAGACTCTCTTTCCACATGTTTGCAGTCAACGCTGCAGGTGAGTCCTTCCTTTCTGAGCATTTCCATGCTGCTCTGTCACAGTGCACTCCAGATCCCGGTACCAAAATGCAGAACAAAACTACAGCATTGCAGAGATTACGTGAGAGCAAGGATAACCTCTGCATAGATAGATGCTCAGGTTAGCATGTAGCCCCAGGTGGATTTTCATGGCTTTGTAAGAAATTTGTTTTTGCAAAGTTAAACCCAGACATGGTCAAAAGTCAGGTTGGAGCTGAATCCAGTTTTATGAAGCATGCCTGAGAGACCCTGGAAAACATGATTATGGTTGGTTTGGGTTTTTAAATAGAATTTTGTTTTCTTTAACAGTTCGACAGAAGCAAGTAAGTGCTTGGAAGGGGTCTCTCACTTTTAAATGACTCTCTCAGATACGTTGTTAAATTTGGCTCTGGCAGTTGACAGGTTTTAGGTCCTCATCAAAATGTGCACACACAGATCAGGTATTATTGTTATTATTATTGCTCAAAAACCCTCTCAAGTAAAGATTACTTATAGATGAGATGAATATTGAATAAATGTAATCCATGGATTAATTAGCTAAAGCCCTATGTTAATCAGAAAGCAAGAAAGGGAGAAACACTAGCTCATTAAGCATTTACAAGTATGTTGTATGTGCTTCCAGGATTCAGTTACCCTCTCTCCATAACACAACTGTTTTTTATTTAACACTGGGATGTGTGTGAGACACCCAATGTCCTCCTATGCTAAAACTCAAAACTGCCAAATTATATAGTGTTAGTCATCACCAGTGTGAGGAAAAAAATACTAAATAACACAGTAAAAAACATTTGTGCTACAACTCCATAAATTGCATACACATGATATTTACGTAAGTAATAGCTGGATTCGTGGCTGTGCATTACTTATTCACACCTTGTGTGGAATAACTCGAGAGGTAAAAGACTCATCCATTAATCTCCTCCCCTCAATCTATAATCCCAAGAAATCCTAAGCCCTGCAAGACACTTGATCCTCTTAGGAAAATCAGGCTCCTGAGCTGAGGATGGTGGTGTGCTTGGTGCTGAAGCACTGCTGATGAACTCCCCATTGTGTGGCTATGCAAGTCCTGGTGGGCCCTGCAAGGGTCTGTCCCCTCTTTGATGGGCACACACAGACATGGAAAGTCCTCATGTGCCCCCTCTCCAGCAGCCCTTGAGGAGTCTTGCTGTTCCCCCAGGCTTGTCATGCTGAGGTCTCATTGTAAAATTTTTGTGTATATTTTTCCTTTAATGGAACGCCTTCTACCATCAAAGATGGATGTCAAAAGGATGTGAAGTGCACTTTTCTTACTTCACACACAGCATTTTCTAGAATATCCCACCATAAGGTTTTTTTCTCCATGAATAATTCCATGTTGCAATATCTTTTCTCCTTTAAACTTTCTTTTTTTTTTGTTTTTTTGACCAATGCTATTCAGTGTCCACAAACTACAAGCAGACTATCACACAGGCAAAACCAGCCCGGAGGTACGGCAAGATCTCCACCAGCCTAATTCTGGGGGGAAATTACAGATCTCTCTGCACTCACCAAAAAAACAAGGCAAAGAAGGCAAACAAGCCTGGCAAGACAACATAAGCATTTTGCACTTTTTCTTGGTCTCATCTTTCGTGACACCACTTTGTTGCACTGAATCCCCCTCACCTCCTCCCCAGTGTCTGCTGCCCAACCTTCCTATTCATCACAGCCTCTGGCACTGCCTGGCCTATCCCAAAAGTGACGGTGGCTCTGCAAGTCTCCCACATGTTCCTCCAAGGACATGTACCACAAGGAATCAAGATTCCAAGGTGTCTCATCATGCTTGTGTGGCTGCACATCAGTCTCAGGGGGACCATCACTTCCAGAGGAGTCAGACAGCGTCAGATGGAGTAGGTTATTTAATTCTCTTGAGATGCTAAAGCAAAGGGAGCAGCCTGTCATATGCAAAGGGTCTGTTGCACCACAGGCTGAATTGGAAAGGTAATGTAGGGATTTGTCCTTAGGGGTAAGTCCTTGGGCAGACATTTTAATAACATTCTTCATTAGGAAATAATTGCCAGGCATTGTGCAACTCCCTCCTCTCCATGGGAGGGAGTCCAACGGAGTAAGGAGTGTGAAAGGTAAGGGTCCCTACCTACACAAGAGTGAAATGCTGCCACCCAGCCTGTAACAACACAGTTTTGTCATGGCCAGTGCTACTACCTTTGGCAGTGTGGGTACAGGGCAGCAAAGCAACAGCCAAGCAGAGCTTATTGCAAATATGCTCATCCATACTGATGTGTTGCTCCATGGGAACAATGAGAAACAGCCCCCATTCCTGCTCTGTCCCATAAGCTGGCACCCCTCAGCTGTCACCCCCTCCATGAGGAGAGTGCAGGGCACTCTTTTCCCCCCGTGTGGCAAGGGGTGCCCAGGGTGGCTGCTGTGGATACCCCACACTGTGATGCCCCCACTGCTGTGAGCAGACTGTGAAATCAAAGAGCAGGTGTTTCATCTCAAGGCAACAGACAGAGGTATTACCTGGCCACACATTTGGGTAGTAAAATGAACTTGCAGTCCCCATCACTTTTCAAAATCACATTGGTACCTATGGGCATGCCAAGTGGCACAAGCTGCTTTGGAGCCTGAAGTCCCCATCACTTTTCAAAATCACATACTTGGTACCTATGGGCATGCCAAGTGGCAAGCTGCTTTGGAGCCTGCAGCTGTCCGAGCTCCAGTGCAGATCATGGGTGAATCACTGACTCTGTAGTGGAGTAGAAAACAGGATGCTCAACTCTGCCAATGAGATGCCCAGATGAACAGACCTTGAGCATGCAAAAAGCATCTGAGCATGCCTTGGTGGGAAAGAAAGGGTTCATTAAAGGACAAGGGACAATGGTTTTAAACTAAAAGAGGGTCAATTTAGATTCAGTACAAAGAAGTTTTTTGACAATGAGGGTGGTAAAACAGGGGCACATGTTGCCAAGAGAGGTGGTGGATGTTTTATCCCTGGAAAAATTCAAGGTCAGTTTGGACAGGTCTATGAGCAATCTGGTCTATGTGAAGATGTCCCTGCTCACTGCAGTGGAGTTGGAACAGATGGCCTTTAAAGGTCAGTTCTTGCCCAAACCATTCTGTGATTCCATGAGGCAGAAGCAGTGCTATCAGTGAGTACAGTACCAGGGGGTGGAGGCTGGGGTGTGATGAGCATCCACAGCCCTTTTGCCTCCTGCCACACAATTCTTCAGAAACTCAGTCTTCATTTAACTAGAGGGCCCCTAGATCCTCTGTTTGGGATGGAGATGCTTGGGACTGAGGCAACTGAAATATCTTGCAGAAGATCTGTTCCAGTACCTCCAGCAGCTGGGAATTTCTCCTTTTTTTTCCTGGAGCAGTATTAACTCAATGACCTAGCAATCACATTGGAAACAAACCATATCAACATATAGAGTTACAGGTGAAACTCATTCACTGGGAAGACCTTCACAAGGCACTCTCACTGCCTTCAGACCCAGTCAAGCCCACTGGTGTGGGGAACGCACAGTGAAAATGCCCTGTGCAATGAACTTGTAGGGTTAGAGCTGTTAATAATGTATGGGCATATACCATACATTATGTATTAAGCTCAGGAGAGCTGAGCTAAAGTCAAACATAGATCAAACAATTCATGGGATTGGACTTAAAGTACTTGAAAGGTGCCCCTAGACCCAAATTCAATGAGAAAAAGCAGTGGAGAGAGGTTCAGGCTGGCATCCCCTCAGTCACTACACCTGATCCAAAGCAGGAGTCATCAGCACATGCCAATGTGCTGATCAGCCTCAAGCTGGTCTCTGCAACACTCCTCTCTTTTGGGAAGGAAGGAAGGAATTACCATTCTCCCTGATAATCCTTGGAAAAAAATCATTATGCCAGGTCCCCGAGGGACACCTGCGCAAGCCAGGGGTCTGCAGTATGTTTCATAGATGATGTGAGGGTAAGCTTTCCTTTTGGGAGACCGAGAGAAACTCCCCACCAGGAATGCACCCTTGGGTGCTCTCTGTGGAAGCCACAGCTGAGGCAGACAGTGCAGGTTTTACTCTGAACACCACTCAGACAAAACTATTCTTGGCCCACTGAAAAACTGCAAGCTGCAGAATGCAATACAATACTTTGTGGTTCTAAAGGACCTTCCAAATGAGGGTCTCACATTAATTAATTAAGCCTCAGAGCACCTAGAAGGAAAATCTATCCTATTTTACCAGCAAGTGCAATGAGTATGCAAAGGTCACACAGAATAGAGGAGCAAAGGAAAGAGAGATCCTGGTATCCTGACTCCTGACTCTTTGCTGCATCTATTAGCTCATGAGTCCCCTCCAAGGGACACACATGGAGGACAAAAGGTGACCCACAGCTGTGTCCCAAGGGACACTAGCTGAGAGATTTAATAAGATGCAGGAGAATGACTAACGGGGTTACACAGATTGTCGCAGGTCAGTAAAGAATATGGCATTAAGAAAATTGATCCTTTGAAAACTTCCAGCCACATGCTTATGTCAGAACCAGACGTGACTTGTGTCTGTGTTTCATACGACACCACCAAGCACCCACCAAAGGGCTTTCCTTCATGTATAAATAATGAAATGCAATGTAATGCCAACAGGTGCTTTTTCACAGGGAGAAGGGAGAAGAAGGGAAAGTGTTTGGGTAGGCTGAGGCAGAGCCCAGGTTCTCCCTGCCTCTCCCACCCCTCCCTGTCCTCATGGCTCATGAGCAAGAGGTCACTGACGGCTGGACATGCCCATCTGTCTGCAATGCCAAGGAGACAAGCACACGGGCACTGGAAGAGGGAGTAACCTGTGTATGACTGGGGTGCGTGTGCAGCGTGGCAGCTACCGTGTCTGGGCAATAGACGGGAGGCTGCCATGGGGAAGAAAAAGAAAAGTGCTCTGCAGGTCATCCTGGAAGATGGTTGGTATCACTGTGAGATCATTTCAATTTGCATGCTGCCAAATACTTGACTAAACCTCTTGGGGCTTCCTGGGCACACCATTTTTCATGTCTCAAAGACCATACAATTTCAGTTTGTCTGGGCAGGGGACTTTTGTCAGTCTGTCTGCCAGACTAAAGTAAATATTAAGAGCATTGCTGTAGGGAAGGAATATAATGTATAATCAATAAGGAATATTCTGCCAAGCTCAGCTGGAACTTAAGGGTCAGCTGTGTCAAGCATCACACGTGAAAATTCCAGCAACAAATGCAATTACTCTTTGTTCTTTGTTTTGCAGCCGGAATAGAGTTTGATGGAGAAGTGGAAACTGACACAGAGAGTGAAGGTAATGTAGAGATTAACAAATGTGGTCCTGTTTGAAATACAAGAGGTGATACCTTCTCTTTTTCTCTCTGACTTATGACTTGCTCTACAACACGAACTCTTTCGTGAGCTACTTGCAAGCAAGCAGATTTTTCCCTTGAGGTTTGGCTTATAAGAGTGATATGTAAACACCATTCTTAAGCAGTCTGTCCTCTTTTATCCATGTTCCCAGAGTCAGAGGCTGTCAGAGCCCACATCCCTTGGGAGTCAGCCCCTGGTAAATCAGGCACTGCAGTAAAGCACCACCCTGTGCAGGGCTGGGGCTGCTTTGCCCTGTGCTGGGGTCCTGCTTGTCCTCCCTGTAAGGCTCACTCAGACCGTAATACACTGATCTTCATCAATCATGGCCGCAAGAAGATAACAATGAAAATGGATTGAAGGGAGACTTGTGACTGTGAGGGAAATCAGGAAAAGCCCATGGCAGGACTAAAAACACCTTTAACTCTGCATGTATAGTATATCTCAAGTGAGAGAGCTAAGAGGTAAGACCATAACAGCACTGGATAGGTGATACAAATGTAGCTGTCACTGCAAAAACAGTTCACAACTGTGTCTGTATTGCTCACAGAATATGAGAAAGCAAACAGAAAACTACTGGAACTTATATATTTTTTAAAATCATGTCCACCTTTTCTATATAGGCAAAAGAGGCAGTAAGATAAAGGTAACAAATTAATGCTTCATATTTAACCTAATACTTGAGAGGTTGCAAATAAAAAAAAAACTAAATTGTTGGCTGTCCAAAATGAACATTTTCCCAAAGAGAGCAGGTGGTCCTTTGATCTAGATGATTGACCAAAATTCAGTTTAGGTGGACCATTACATAGTAACTGAAACCTGCATAATGCCTCCTGAGAAATTAATTGGAAGCTCCTTCTCATTCCCAGTGTCAAATGTGACAACCACTGCCTACAAATTTTTTACCGCTAAAAACCAGAAACTATTTGCTTGTCATTAATTTCTAGCTTTTCACCAAACCAAAAATGCAAATATTAAAATTCTTTTTTTCGCTTCTATTTTTCTCACCTTTTAGGTTCCTCATTTTAGCCATTCCATCACAATTTCCTTCTTCTATTACAATATCTCAAACTTGTGACTTTCATCAGACAGAAATTTTGGAAAATAAGAAGCCAGAATACTCTGGAAAACTTACTATTAATTTTAATAGGCTTGGTAGTGAAAGAGATGGAGAGACTTGGGGGCTTTTAAAAATTTTTTCCCCCTTTCCATAAAATTCTGCAATTAAATCATGCTCCACTTCAATCCTTTAAGCTGGAAGCATTTCTGACTTCTGGACAGAGGAGGTTTTTAGCTTGCAATGCCAGTAAGAATGAAATGTGCCTCAGAGACTGTCTGGTCTTTTTCTTCTCTGAATAGAGACCATCCAATATAAAAGAAAACTGAGAGAAAGAAAACCGGATACTGCCTGTGCTGTGCCTTTTCCCTCTATAAATAGAAGAACTCCATTCCCAGCCTTGAAAAGTAAACATCTTTCAAGGACATCACATCAACAAGCAAACTACACATTGTGTAACAGACTGCAATTTCTGTTTCCTTTGTTCTGGTGTGTTTACAGGTCAGGGAGATATCTGTCTGTGCTGTCTGATGGATGGGCTTTTGCATTTGTAACTAATTTCCAATTTTCTTATGGTAACATGTAAGTCACTGATGTGCTAAATCGTGCTGCCTTAAATGGGAGCTGCACAAGCAAAGAGTTCCACCTGGTTCTTGGGCAGGGCATAACACAAAGCCCATCGAGATCAACAGGCACATACTCTTAGAATTTGCCAGTGTTTGCATCAGGTGTCCTCCCTGCCCATGCTCTTCTGATGAATCTTTATTCTGCCAGCATGGATTTCCTAATGTAATTGTTTGTTATCACTTGCAGAAGATAAAGTAAAGGACAAGAAAACTAACAAGCAGCCCCTCAGGGAAACTGGCAGAGCAAGCAGACTTCAAAGCAAAAAGCAAGAGAAAGACAAAGAAGAAAACGAAGACAAAGAAGAAGATGAGAGCAAAGAGGAAGACAATGGCAGCCAACAAAACAGAGCTTCTAGGAGAAAAAATTACCAAAGGAAAAACAGAGATGGAAAAAAGGCAAGAGAGGAAGGAAGCCAGAAAAAAGACAGAGGCAAAGTGGCTCCTAACAAAGATCAAAAGGAATCAGAAAACAAAGAAAAGAAAACAACCAAGAGCGGGAAGGAGGGGGAGAATAAACAGAAGAAAGGCAGGAAAAACAGGTAATTAAACAATCCCTGACTACGGTGCCTTGTTCAGACTGGCAGCGATATTGACATGCCAGTGGCATATGGATCAGAATGGCAAAACCAATAGACTGCAAATAAGTTCCCACTCTCCTTAAAGAGACACAGTGGAAAACAGTGTAAAACACCACAAAACCAAACTGTTTCCAAGTTAGTATCATTTCTCAACTAGGACCAGGTCTGTGCATGCAGTGGAGACTTAGTACCTACAGCCAGGGGTGGAAAAGCACACCTAAAGAAGATACCTTGAGAAATTTGGGCATGGAGACCTTGTTTTGGTTGGTCTATGGAAATATTCCAGTTAAGAGGTATCCCTTGTGTTTTCAAGTCTCTTCCTCTTCCAAATCTTGCTTGTCCCAAACTTCGACTTCTCCGCACATCTCCCATTTTGTTATGAAGGCATGAAAACCATTTTTCCAGAGCCAGCTGTAGCCCTGGTAGCTGTAGGCAATGTTCTATAGCTGACATGTGGCCCAAAGCACGACACTGAGTGAATTGTAGTGGGGCACAAATGGCTCCTCATTATCCTGGCTGGAAACAGCCCTGCTCTGAGTGTGATAGGCACTGGGATCACACTGAGCCAGGGGATGTTGAGGCACTGTGCCCACACCGGAGGGAATCCCCAGGGCCAGCAGCAGTCTGCCTACCCCAAGCAAGGCCTTCCCTCTACCCCTGTGAGTTTTTCTGTGTCCTTTATTTTGTGTGTCTTCCAGTACTTCTTCTGCTTCCTCCAACTCATCTGACGAGGAGTCACTGTCAGAGGAAGAGCTCGCGATGCTGAAGGAGCAGGTGGAGCAAAAGAAAAAACTGATTTCCACCATGAGGAACAAGCCCTGGAGGATGGTGAAGAAGCTCTCGGTGCTCAGGTACCCATCAACATGGGAAACCCCATTCCTGGGGTCTCTGCTGACTGTTATGAGATGTACTTTTTCTTTCCTTGTAATTACATATTTGCTGCTGCTGTAATACCAGAGTATCAGAAAAAGTGGGTGGCAGAACCTGGCCAGCCTGTCTGGGTAAAAATTATCAGAGTTAAAGTGTGCAATCTGATTTTCAGCCTCCGTAACCAAAGAACAGACAAAGTGCAAATCTGTTCAACTGATAGCCATGGCCAGGACATTCTACCCTTGTATTTAAAACCAAATGACTCGCTACAGTCAGGCTACTTGTTAAAGCAAACTCGGTACCCTGGCTTGCTTATTCATGCCTTTTGTCAGACAGAAATCAGAGCAGCTCAGTGCCCTGTTAGTGCACAGTCCTGAGACGGGGCTTCTTGGAAAAAATGCTGCATTATTTTCAGAGGTTTATGGAGCAAAGATAAATCTGCCACACAGCTCCTAATGAAGGTGGGAACAACTCAGCAGCAGAGACCCCTTAGTGCTGGGCAAAGGGGGACTGAGGAAGAGCAGACCAGGGAAATCAAAACCCAGGGGCTGACAAGGAGTGGCTCATAACAAACCATTCCCCTGTCAGGGCAATGATTCAGCTCCCAGCTCTACTGCTTAAGGAACCTCTGAAACCTCTTTCTACCAGGAGAGATTTCAAAATAGCATTGCAAAGCATGCATACATTTTCTTTTTAACTAAAAACCAAGCTATGTTAAACCATGGCACAGTCCCACAGGGAGTGGTGATGCCCCTGCTCTGTGTTTGCTGAAAGGTTGCTCAGAGCTGCAGTGACTGTGCTATGAAAGCTGACATCCACCATGCGTCTTTGCTTCTCTCTTTTATGCCCTGAAGGCCAAGACCTGTTCCATCTTCCAATAAAATCAGAAATTGTGAACTCTGCCAATTACTTCTGAAAATCTGGGTAAAGTCTATAACAGGGAATCTGTGTTAAAGCAACTTTTCCACCTCACAGCTGTGCTATGAGCCTGAGCTCATAACAAATAAATCCTTATGGCCCTAAAATTCCAAATTTCTGTAAGAAAAGAAAAAAAAAAAAGAGCAAAGCAGAGTTATTTCTGATGCATTTTTTCCCTGTGTTGTAGGACGCTGACTAAAATTCTACTTAGGATCATGTTAGACAATGTACTTCCATATTTTCATCTTATTTCTGAGCTATAGCAATCATCACTACCTACTAACGAACCTAAACAAAACTGTTGCACTGCTTGTGCAGGGGTCTCCAGAAAGGCTCTCAGCACTCTGTACATTCACTAGATATTTTGGCTGCATGAACTCAACCCTGGGAGAAGAAATTATTAGCCCCATTGCACAGATGAGGGGTGTAAAACACAAAGAGAGGGAAACAATATGTTCAAGACTTAGAAATCTCGCTTTAGGTTTGCAAATGAAGTCACAGGTGATTTTTCCAAGGTTACAGGCAGACCTAGACAACTATTTATACCAAGTGGAAGTCCATCTTTCCCACAGGCTTAGGATGGCATAAAATCTCCTGAAATTTAATCTCTTTTCATTGGCAATGCCAATATACAATATAATTTTATTCACAAGCTCAGCATACTCAGCATAACAGCATCTACCTAGACTATTTTCTCTGTATTTCCCTTAGATATCCTAGTGTAAAACTCGTTTCATTCTGCAGCTTGATTTTACTGCTGACTAGCATACACTCATTCCTCCGGCACTGAGATTATCCCCTTGGGCTGTTTGCACATCTCTGATATTTATCCTGGGAGGTGTTCATAAAAGGAAACTCCCCTTGGAGTTTGTTTCACTAGGCAATGTTATTTTCTCCTTGACCAACGCATCAGGAGAGAAAAATTATTACAGGCATGCAGGCTGAGAGAGCTCTGCAGTGAGAGAAATGGGCAAGCTTTTAGTTTGCACCTGGGGAGAAGTGTGGAGCAAGATTTGGGGCACTAACAATACTTAAAGCAAATATAAAACATTTCCATATGAATGTGAGTGCTTTGGGGACCTGACAGTCCTGTGTGGGTGTCTGAGCTCTGCATGGCACAGCAAGAGAGCAGGTGGGGGGAGACACCAAGTCCCCACCTTGATTCGAGCACGGTTGCTGATCCCACTGCTGCAGGCAGGGGTGAAAAGCTAAAGACCCCTCTGCTGTTTTAATAACCTGCTTGTTTATATTCCAATTAGGGAGGCACAAGATTTTGTAGAGAAGTTTGAAGGAGCACTGGGAAAAGGAAAGGGCAAAAAGTTGTATGCATATAAGATGATGATGGCGAAGGTAAGTGCTACAGTGATGTCAGCGAAAGGCTTGGATACTCAGTTATGTATTCAGCACATTTTTAGGTTTATTGACCTCTATTTGGTGAAAGAGGCACAGGGAAGTCAGAATAAAACTTACTGCCCACCTTCAAAAAAATACTAGCTGGCTTCAAATTTACGACTATTGGAGAAAGAACAGGGGGAAATTCACCCCAACCTGAACTTCATTATGACCTTTCTAGAAGCAAGGGAGGGTTTACAGGAGCAGGGAAAACCATGGCTTTCTGGCTGCAATTTCCAAAACCTTGATATGTGGGAAAAGAGATCCCTAAAGGGGAAAGAGGCCCTGCCAAACTCTTGCCCTACCCCTAGTCCTGTCAAATTTCATCTTCTCCAGTGATGAGGAAATAACAGGGAGAAGGATGGCTGTGCTTTGAGACTGAAGTTGGTAGCCAAGTTGCATGTTGTCATGGAGATTATATTGAGAAGTGCAAAACAGAGCCAGACCTGAGATTATGAAATCAATGGGAGTTTAGCTGCTGGCCTTGTGAGGAAAGATTCGAGCTCAGTGTTTTATCAATGTTGTTTTAAACAGAGTTTGTTCTGAACCAATTCTTTCAATCCAGAGGCAGGTCTGAATTTCCCACCTCTATATAATCTGATCAATCCATAGAACAACTGCAGCTTTCCAGAAGCCTGGAAAAGTTAAAACTCTCAAAACCCAAATCATAAATGTGAACATTTGGGAGTGTGGGTGATTTTTGGTTGAAGGGAGTTTGTGAAATAGTCCAAAAGATAAGATCCAGACAAGAGTTCCTACTTTGGACTTTACACCCACACCTAACCATGCTACCAAACTCTGATATTAGAAAGTCCTGCTTCAGAGCAGACCCCCTCTTCACACCTCTCTGCTCACTGCAATGTTGTCTTGTTTCAGAAATGGGTGAAATTTAAGAGAGACTTTGAAAATTTTAAAACTCAGTGCATACCCTGGGAGATGAAGATAAAGGAAGTGGAGAGTAAGTTGAAGTTGCTGTGTGGTGGCAGTGGGGACATTTTCTAAGATTGCCTTGTGTTCATACAAACAATGTTCCAACTTCCTGGTCCTCAGTCTCCACTCACCCTGGGCTTCAGTGCCAAACAAGGAGCACACAGCCCTGGCAGCTCCAGGTGTTGCTCTCTCCAGCAGCTGTGCGGACACTTGGGAGGCTCATGGGAAATCTCTCAAGGGGAGACCTGAGGGTAAAGAGTTGCTGAGGACAGTTTAACCCTCCTAAACTCCTAACCATGAAATGTCTTCTGCTTTAAGGTCATTTTGGCTCCTCTGTTGCTTCCTACTTCATATTTCTGCGGTGGATGTATGGAGTAAATCTTGTCCTTTTTGGGTTAATATTTGGACTGGTTATCATTCCAGAGGTAAGTGCTTAATTCTTCTTTCAGTAATATCTTGCCCTTTGCTTGACGCAAACATGACATTGACAGGACAAATGCCTTATAACAGGCATCACTTTAGATAAATGACATGCCTGAGGACGATTATTTACAAAGAGTTACTGACAAAGAAACGGAAGTCGGCTTGATATCAGGAGACATAAAATGCTATCACAGATCCTGCCCATCCAGCAGCTGAAACAGCGGCTCAACAATCTATCTAATTCAAGGCTAGTTTTACATTCTGACTAAAGTGAAGAACATGACATTGCAATCCTAGGCGTAAGATCTGGTCTGCACGAGCCACAGGAAATGGATTGTGCTCTGAAAGTAATTAAGTACCCTCAGTTTCGGGCCCTCTGGGGAGCATGGCCATGGCACAGCCCCTTGGGGAACAGACAACTTCCCAGCACTTTGCCAACTAACACTTGCTTGGGAAATAACCCTTTTTTGTACTTCCAATTCATATGATCCACAAGCAATTGTTTTATTTTTAGTTTTTCTATTTCTCACTCTTCTTGGAGAATGAAAAGGATCTCATAGCCAACTTTATATGATCGTTTATTGAAGAATTTTTTAATGTAGCCATTACAGCTCTGGCTAAATTACTCAGTGCAGTATTTAAAGGCTATGCAATCCACAGACAGTGGCATCTGTTCTGTTCAGTGCAGAATTTTATGGAGCAAAAATGCATTGCAGAATGTCTCCAGAGGACCGTGCTTTTGTTCTCCATAATGTGCTTGCTCACACTATGGAAAGGGAAAGCTCAGTTTCCCCCCAGGACGAGGAAATATAACCATTAGCACTGAACAATACAAATGTGTTTGGTTAGGAACTATGCGTATGGCAGGAGCTCTCCTCTCTGAAGTGTGCACACTGTTACTCACTGCCTACTGAGCTGTTACGATACGGGAGAGTAGCTGGGCAATAAACATTTAATCATAAATTATTTTGAGTGTAATTAGATAGCCCTAAAAAATAAGTGATAGATGATATGTTTTTCTAGGCTGTGAATGCTAATGAGATATTTTGGTATTGGCAGCAGTCAGCTTGTAAATATAATAATTCTCCGTAGCCCTTGGCAATCTCTGTCTGGACTTCTACTGCTCCTCCAGCTGCAAGACCTGCTTTGCATGGTGCCATCAGGACAGGCTGTGCCATAAAAACTATTCTTTGCATCTTTTTGTCATACTTTTTTTTTTTTCCAAACCTAATTGCCCTTTACCTCACCTTGAGAACATCTTTCAATTCAGGACTGAAAAATACAAATTATATTGCAAGCTTGACCCAGTGCTCTTGACTTCTCTCAGAGGAGTAGCTCTGCATAAATAGATGAAGTTAATCCCTTTACTGCATTAGACCCATGAAGTTCAAGCAAAGAACTCCTTGCTAAACTAAGGACATTTCAACTGCAGATGTTCATTGAGGACACAGTTTCTCCAAAAAATATTTCCTGTGCAATGGATATGTCCAGGTAAAGGGAAGTCCTCTGGTTATTTGCGTGAAATTAATACTAAGTATAAACAATAAATGTAATACTGTACATTAATAAATATACTTAGTACAAAATATTAGTAGAAATAATTAATACTAAATAATTATAAACTAAATTAATGCTAAGCAGTTTTTTAAAAATTGCTGCTCTAGCATTAAGAAATAAAATAAAAAATAATATCAAAATCAACAGAAAAGGAAAACCAACCAAAAGCAAACGAAGAGAGACTCATTAAGAAAAAAAAACCTGTTAAAAACTCTTTGGTGTTTTATAGTATACATGCATCATTGTTATTAATGTTCTCCAGGTTCTGATGGGAATGCCATATGGGAGTTTGCCAAGGAAAACTGTACCCCGGGCTGAGCAAGCAACAGCTATGGATTTTTCAGTTCTTTGGGATTTTGAGGTAAGTACACAAGTGTTAATCATAAAAGATAATTTGAATAACTCCTAAAATCCCTCAGAAGTTAGTGGTGCTACAAGGATGAATTTGTTCCAAGATAAACTAGGGGAGCACCTAATTATTCCAGAAGAAGTCTGGAAAGCCTTCAGTTGCAACAAAATCTTTGCGGATGCTGAGATTTCTGGCCAAAACAGCACGTCCACGTGCAGACACCTGCATATGGATTTGAACCACTTCCATATACAAATGTGCTGTCTGGTGTACATTATGTGTGTGCAGACTCAAAAGCCATTTTTCTTCCAACTGGGAAGGCAGCAAGCACGCAGGTGAGAGGCTGGAGCTGCTCCAAACCAGGCAGCCAGACAGAGACTTCAGGCTACAGACCCCCTTCACAAGCAGGGAGCACCTTGCCAGACCACTGAAAGGATTGGGAAGGGGATGGCTCCCCAAGTGCCTGCCCTCCCTCTTCCCCTGAAATATTTACGTGAGCTTGAAGCGCAAACCAAAGTTTAGGACTTGCACCCAAAGGAAAATCCCAAATTTCCAGCCATCTCTGGGTGCTTGCCTACAATACCAATTCATCTCCCATCCCTTCAGTTACTTTGAAGATTTAAGCCAAAGGGAATAAGTGTTTTTAGGTGACAGCCCAAGAAAAGGTATGCACAGGGGATGAAGACTTTCAGATGTAACCAGTGCCTTGGGATCTGACTTTCAAAGTAGTTACTTCTGTAAATATTTTTTAAAATTTTATCAGCACTAGCCCACATGCTACAAGCACGGGACCACATGCTACAGTCCTTCTGTAATAAACCCCTTTGCAATTTCCTTAGCTAAAAAAAAAAAAAAAAAAAGAAGAAGAAAAAAAAAAAGAAAAAAGAAAGAAACCAAACAACCAAATAAAAAAAAACAACCAAACAAAAAGAAAAGCTACTTTCTTGTAAACCAGATTATTTAAACTAAAAAAAAAATCTATTAATAAGGCTTCAAATACTAGTGTCAAGGAACCTGCCAAGGCCAGGCCTTAATTTATGCCTCATACTCTGCTGAGGATCCTTTCAACTCTTCCTCTCTCTGCACTTTCCCTCACTGCCAGAATCCAGAATTCAGAGGTGAATTATGGACATTTTTAATAGCAGTGTAAGGAATGAAAAACTCGTTTGAGCAGTGCTCTGTAAAAATACAAGAAGCAGCATTTAGACTCATTAAGCCAGAAGAATAAAAAGCAAAATAAAACCCCAAAACAAACAAACAAAAACATCTGAAGGAGTGTTGATTAAATGCAGCTGCAGATTTTCTCTGGGAGACCGTAAGTAATAGACCTATCAGTAAGGAAACTTGTCTCTGGATGAAGCTCTATGCTTCCAGGAAATGCTTACTCCCGTGACCTGCCAGTCTCCTGCCTCTGGCTTGGTACACACATCTACATTCCCCTGCTGCCACTGAGGTGTTGGTCCTCTGAGCCCCTCAGGTCCCCATCCAGCACCCATTCCCTTCCTGTCTGACATCAGGGAGCGAACATTCAAGCTCAAGAAGCATCCCCAGCCATGGGGCAACACAGTACACCAACCCCCTCTGCAGCCAGGAGATGTCAAATGAAGCCCTGTGCAGAGGCTTGCCCTTTGAAAATGAATAGAGGCTTATTCCAGCATGCTCCACAGGAGAGGTGCAGGGAGGGGAATATAAATCAGAGCAGGCATAAATGAAGAGTCAATACTGTTACCCTGAAAAATACCTTTCAGGAGAGAGGAAAATATATGCTTTGGCAGGAAGGAGGTCACATCACAGATTTCTAGAGGAGTAGAAAGGAATAAATCTCACTTGGACACCAGACACCGTGTCTCACAAATGGAGTTTAAAGAGCATACTGGATGATGTGAGCAGAGAAACTCATTTTTCAGTCCTTGGCATCTGATGAATCAAGAAGACAAAGGTTTGGAATTACAACTTGAGAAGCAAACTTCACTAGCACCTTCTAGGAACATTATGTCTTACAAGGCTTTCTTCCACCACACCTTCCCAGCAGACATTGTGTGAAACAGGCTACGAGCCCCAGCCACAGGCTTGCTGCACCGGTAGAAACACACACAGAATCATCCTGGACTTGTGGCACAGAGCTTTGTGCAGGGCAAAAATGCAGCTTCCACGGCACCTGGGGGTACCAAAGCTTTTTATGAGGTTAGGGATAAAAACTCAAGAGTTTTTGGGGGAGCATAATTTGATGGATCAAGTGAAGGTGGTCAAACGCTGGAAGAAAGGCCCAGAAAGGTTGTGGGAGCTCTGTCCGTGGAGATTTTCAAAGCTCAGCTGGACATAGCTCTGAGCCACAACACTTTCTTTTGCAATGGTCTCTGCTTTGAGCAGGGGGCTTGGCTAGACAGCCTCCAGCAGCCTCTTCACATGTAAACCCTGCAATGTCTCTAGACAAGATCCATTACTCAGGCTCTGATACGAGCTTCAAGTCCTGTCTTTCCTTTGATCAGAGGGGAGCTTGCCCAACTGTCATGGTCAGACTGATTAAGTACACTTACCTTAGGAGCTGAAAGACAAGGAGCAAAAAATAGAGAAGTACAATGTGCAGTGATACACATTAACTTGGATGAGATATGACAGAAAACCAGGGAGAGATTGCTAACGTGGATTAGGTGATCTGCGCACTCATTGAATGCCTAACAGATTGCACAGCAAAAAATAGATCTACTTGAGACAACATGGTTGATATTGTGTCTAAGCTCTGCTTTCCACAGGAAAGTAATGCTTTGATTTCCCTCTTTAGTTATATTTGCTCTGCAGGTGGCAACCAGTAAAAGGAACTAAATCTGCAAGGCACTGAGCATCAGCTGCCTCCTACCTGAAAGGAAAAGTTTCATATCATGGTAGGAAGGCCCTTTGCTACAGCTGTTATACAAGATCTGAGTGTTTGATTACTGGCTTAGAGAAGCAGGTGGGCTGCAGCCACAAAGAGCAATAAGGATGTTTTTCTGGGAGGGATGAAACAATGATGAATCAAAACCACATTTGAGTTTTAAGCCACGATCCTCTAACATGGTCTCCCTCATCTTACATCTCTTAGGAAGATAAACTCTTAAGAATATGGCTCTCAAAGGTGCCAGGGCAGCAAACAGACAAAAATGAGACCCTAAAAACTTAGAAAAGTTGATTTTGTGTGTTTTAAATCTTCAGTTTTCTCTAGAAACCCCTTTCCTGCAGAGAAGAAGCTGCACAGCTTACAAAGGATTTCTTTTGCTTTACCTGCAGGGCTACATCAAATACTCAGCGCTCTTTTATGGCTACTACAACAACCAGAGGACAATTGGCTGGTTGAAATACAGGTTGCCAATGGCATATTTCATGGTTGGGATCAGCGTATTTGGCTACAGCCTGATGGTTGTTATAAGATCGTAAGTGCAGCCGACATTGCACCTTCTGCAAAATCCACCCAGATGTGTCTCACAGCTGGGTTCAACTCCATGAGCACCCAGATTTGGTCCAGCCTTGGCTGGATGGCTGGGGGAATGTGGGGAAAGGGGGGCATGAGCCTGCTGTTTACATGCATTTGGCCTCCCCATCCCTCACCCTGGCTCTGGTGGGCAAAGGGCACCTGGGCACTTCCCCTGCATCATCTATGTGCTCATGTGCACTATTTGAACCCTTCCTACTGCAGCCATCTTCTTCCTTCTCCTCCCCTCCAGATCTCTTTAACCCTTCCTCCAACATTACTACAGGGCCACTGGACAGGTATGTTTTGTAAATGAAGGAAGATTTTACTTGCAGTAAATTTCAAAGGTTCCTTTTGCATGCTTTCATTGCAAAATAAACATTCCTGAAAGAAAACATGGGTCCCACAGACAGTGCAAGTGTTGCAGAAAAGAGCTAAGCGCTACCAGACTGTGTTTGCTGAGTCCCTAAATGAACCAGTGGAGTTTAAAAGTGGCCACAATTTCTGTGTCTCTTGTGCACTGTCCCCAGTCTCAGTGAGGCTCCCACAGCATCCTCAGGGCACTGAGGATGTAGCCAAAGCACTTGTCAGTGCTGCAATTGCTTATGCAAAGTTAAAAATAAAGAAATAAGCCCCTCTATCTCTGCCTGAAGGACATGCCATGAAAAGTTCCTCCTTTCTTTGGAAGAAAGGATAAGCCCACGGATTTGTATCACTTCCTGAAACAGGCCATATTGCTGCGCAGCAGAAAGAGCTACTTGAGCCTTTGGCTGGAGTGGGACATGGAGATTTGCTGTACAATTGCCATGAAATTGCAGCATCTGTTGTCTTGCCTTCCTTGAGGGACTAGTGCTAGGAACTCTAGGGGGACTTACAGAAGGATTTCAGGGATCAAATAATCGAGAGGAAACAGTAGAAGCCATATCTGCTCCTGTGCTGATTAACAAGAATAATCCTTTCTCTCTCCCTGCATGACTTCCTGCAAGCTCTTTGGCTCCAGCATTGTGCAGCAAGTGAAGTCTCACTAAACCTTTGTGCTGCAGTGTCTTGGACGGGACGCGGGGGTTTTGACTAAATTTAACTAACTAAAGGTAGCCACAACCATATACCACAGCCCAGGACCCAGAAGCATGTAAACAGACTTTCTTCAGGCACCAGCTGGACAAAGCAATCCTTAATCTCCTTGATCACCTATGCTAGTTTTTCTCTGTGTCACTATTTTTAATAGAAGGCATGCGTAGCCCTGCCAGTTGACCGTTCAGTCCTCCTTAGACCTAAAGTCCAGTGGCATATTTTAGTCATTCCCAAGCCCCAAGAATGGTTGCCCCACTCCATCTTACCCAAGCTTTGCAAAGCTGAAGGACACGTGGTGCTCTGTGGAACACTGTCTGACCTTGTGACTGCTCACATCCTTACGCAGGATGGCTCGCAATGCCAACGAAAGCACGGCAGATGGGGATGATGGCAACTTCATTTTCAGCTGGAAAATGTTCACCAGCTGGGACTACCTCATTGGCAACCCAGAGACAGCAGACAACAAGTTTGCATCCATCACCACCAGCTTCAAGGTAAACCTAACTGTGCTCTGCCTGTTCCTGGAGGCGCTGCCAGCACCTACCAATGGCAGAGATTTCAGGGGAAATCTGGATACCTACTCAGCATCTCTCCAAAGGAACAGGGCATGGTGCTGATCTATGGTAGCTCCAACTTCTGTGACCCACTTCCCCTAACTTCCCTTTTTTGGCCTTTAAAATAAGTTTTATTAATTTAGAGTGCAGTTCCCCTGGGATATCTCAGGCTCTTTGCCATTTGATATCTTTCAGTCAAACCAGGATGCCTCTATGGAGCTTAGCTTGAATTTAACCAAAACTACCAAGTTGGATATAGCCAGAATAGCAGAAGATTGCATTTCATAGGGTGAAAACCTTGTGATGTCGCCTTATGCTTGGTGGTGCAAGATAACCATCCCAATTTCTTAAGCACCCCTCCTGGTTTTTTTCAGGAGTCTATTGTAGATGAGCAAGAAAGCAACAAGGATGAGAACATCCACCTGAGGAGGTTCCTGCGGGTTTTGGCCAATGTCCTCATCATATGCTGCTTGTGTGGGAGTGGCTACCTCATTTATTTTGTGGTGAAACGCTCCCAGACATTTTCCAAAATGCAAAACGTTGGGTGGTATGAAAGAAATGAGGTAAGGAAACTTTGTTTCCAGTTTTCTGCTGGGATAATTTGCTTTGGACATCAGCAAATTACTTGCCAGGTTGAGGACAGCATCCAAAGCAGGGGATTCCCTATCAGGGCCCAGGAGTCCCCTTCAGTACCTTTGCACTTGCTGTAGCTGCAATGCACATTGATCTCACTGAAAGTTCCTAGGGCAAATTAACAACTCCTGCAGAGAAGAGAAAATACTCTTATAATAAATCACTAGAAAAGTCAATGTCTTTTCAGCGCTTCCAACACCAATGAATCAAGTTGCATCATAACACTTGCAAATTCTGTTGTACTAGAAAGCTCTCCGGGTGTTAGAAATGTCCATAATCAGACTTAACTCTAAAATCAAATCTTTGTCATCCACCTTGAATAATGAGAATAAAATTTTAGAACCTGCAAAAAAATGTCAATTGTCAAAGTTTTCCTTTGTCTGATTTTGGAGTGAGAAGTTCAAATCTTTAAGCTCTTCACATACAGCAAAAAATATTTCAACCTATGGAAAGGTTTAATTTCAATGTCTACTACATTATCATGTATTTATATATCAAAGCCAAATTAAATTCAAAGCCATGCATTTTTGAAATTCCTTCAGAAAATTTTGGAAAGACAGCACTTGCTTACTAAATGCTTTGATTTATCACTGTAGATTTTTCCCAAAGAAAAAAATCTTATTAAAAAAACTTTAATGTCTGACCCTTTCCTGGTGATAATGTGAGATTTGAATAAATATAGTGCTGGGTACTGTTACTTCTGGAAAGAAAAGCACAAAAAGGAGTCAGAGACTGCCTGCACCTGTACAGATGCAGACCTGAAGGACTATAAAAAAATTTAAAGCCTTTAAGTCATGCCTGAGCTAACCTTGACTGGCCAATGACCTCGTTGACTGCAGTACAACTTAGTATCTGGCATGATAAAGAGGAGCAAAGATACCACTGGGACACATTTTCTTGAGCTGCAAAACTGAGATCTTGACGTGCTTCCGTTTAAGTCTGTAAATGCCTTCTGCAAAAGCAAAGGTGCTGAACGTGGAAAATAAACATTAGCATTGGCTAATTATCTTTATGCACACAAGCCAAGTCTTGCGCTTCCACTGAAACTAAAATAAGAACCTTGGAGCTGATGCAAGCAATACTGCAAGGTACTTGAGGAACCTAAATATTCATGAGTCTGGACTGACAGGGAGCAAATTCTTTGGAGCTCATCCCTTTGAGATAAGAGCAAAAATGCTCCTGCAAGAGCAAGTCGTGCAACCCGGCCCTGAAGTCTGATGACGCTGTGCTGCTGCACGCTAAGCAAAGCCAGAAGCTGAGTTTGCTTTGACTCCCTCCCCTTCATAAATCCTTCAGAAATATCCAACCAGTTGCCGGGTGCTCCCACTCTGCTCAAAGTAAGATAGTCACTGTTGTTACTATTAGCAGTTATCTCATTTTCCTCATGTGGCAGGTTGAAATTGTGATGTCCTTGCTGGGCATGTTTTGCCCTCCTCTGTTTGAAACCATCGCTGCACTAGAAAATTACCATCCCCGCATTGGGCTGAAGTGGCAGCTGGGCCGGATCTTCGCGCTCTTCCTGGGGAACCTCTACACATTTCTGTTGGCCTTGATGGATGATGTCAACGAAAAAGTAAGAGCCGAGCCAAAAAGCCACGGTCAAATAGCATTTCCCAGAGCTGAGGGTGCACATACCCTGTCCCCACAGCCAGCAGGGACAATCACCCCTTTTGCAGCAGGTGCTTGCTCTGTCCCCAATCCTCCTGAGCAGTGCCCCAGGGAGACTCACCAAGCTGAGTCTCCGGCTTCTCTTTACAGCCCTGAAAGGAGCATAGTTGTTGTCTTCCTATAATCACCGCATGTTAGGGTAATTCTATTTTTTTTTCTCCATCTGACACTATTTGCAATTTCTATTACTGCAGACCCTGAGGATACATTTTATAATCCTCTTCCCCTGCCTCCCTTCTTTAACATTATCCTGGTAGCATGTTGTGGGCAGATAACTGCAGGAAAGGATAAACGTCTAACTTATCTACAGAAAAAATTACTCTGTTTTAAACTGAGAAGAATTAGAAGAACCAGGGCGGTTTGCTCAGCCCTGAAAAATTATGAATAATGCAAAGGAGGAGGACTGGGTGAAGGCATACAGGAGTTTGAAGGAGGTCTGACTCCTCCGTGTGCAGGGAGCATGCTGCTTGCTCCCCAAAAACTTGTGGAGCCTTGACACATTCTCAGCTGCTGCTCCCCTGCTCCGGGCAAAAGAGGAGTTTCTGTGCTATTGCCAGCACTGTAACTCCATTGTGGATAGATGTTTATACAAGGGGTGCTAACTGCTAAGGAGAAGGGAGGAACTCAAAGCCTCGGATTTCTTCAAACACCTCCACGTTTTCTCTTTTCTGATGGTTTTGTCTGGGGGGGGTGTGGGTGTGTCTGTCCATTGCAGCTGTCAGAAGAGGATGCGGTAAAAAACATCACTCACTGGACACTGCTTGGTCACCAAAACTCATCTGCAGGGAATGACAGCACTGTCACCCCACCTCCCCTTGACCCTGCAGACGTGCCCAGGGGACCCTGCTGGGAGACAACTGTCGGCATCGTAAGAAATCCATTGTGTAGCAAGTCTCTATGTCTGTTTGGGATGGTCCATTTACATTTTTCCTACTGATGCCTTTAACATTTCCAGGCTTGAAGTTTTCCTCACAAACAGCAGCTTTTTCCCCCACTCTCATGCAGTGTCACCAAGGCAATACATGCCCTTGGCCATGGTTCTCAAGCCATGGTGGTGAAATCCTCAGCTGGAAGCAGCCAGGGCATGCACAGCTCTGAGGCACTGGCTGTGAAGAGCACAAAAAGCCAGGCAGTCTGCAGCCATGCCTGCACCATGTTCTTGTTCAGATCATGACTGTGCCTTTGAAGCAAACCTCTCTTCTCCATTTATTGTTGCACTTGTTCCAGAGAAGCTTTGGTGCAGGTGTAAAATCCAACCAGAAGACATGCCTCAGGGAACTCATGACATGTCCCAATCCATAACGCAGCATGAAGCCATGGGATGAAAGCAGAATTAGGCAAAAGTAACCTCCTTCAAAGGCAGGCAGGGTGGCCTTCAAGTCCTCAGTTTCACCACACAAATCCATCCTGCTTTATTTGTCTTGCACCAAGAAGGTCTGCAGCTAGACTATGCACACCTTAAAAAGTAAAAGCAATGGTTTACTGGCTGACAGCAAACCAGATAGGGCTTGCCAGACTGCAAGGCTATACATACCTATGCACACTCAAGGCATCTTCAATAGCCAAGTGGTTCTCAGTCATGTGGGAAAAAAATCAGCCACTGTCACCCCTCAGAAGAAGTTGATCTTTGTTTTTCCCCCCTCAAACTTTAAAAACCTTTCTTGTAAGTATATTTCCTTTTGAATCCTTGGGCCATCAGCTATTTCGACCCTGTGAGTCTTCCTTCTGCCTGCAATTTTATCTTCCTTGTATTTTCATCTCCTTTCTCTACACTTAGACACAGCTCTTGTTTACAACTGAACAATTTTCTGAGGAATCCACATAAAAGTTTCGTGGCTGAGCCATACCAGAGCTATGTACAATCAAAATAACTGTACATTTTACACCAGCACTACTGCAGCATTAGCATTCTGCTCCCACTTTCTGTGCTGCCACAGCATGCAGTGTAGTCAATAATGCCAGCAGCAGCTATCAGGTCTAGCAGCTATAACAGAGCTCGTAGCTCCCAAGCACAGAGGTAAAGCTTAGGTACTGCACAGTTTGAAAACAGGCATGGAGTTTGCTCATGGCATGCTTTTCTGAAGATTACTGTCATATAAAGACAAATAGCTTAATAAAAAATACAGTCCTGAATGCGTTACTGAAATTATAGGAGTTAAATGGGTTTTTTCCTTCTTTTAAATTGCAGGAGTTTGTGAGGCTCACTGTGTCTGATATCCTGGTGACCTACATAACCATTCTGGTGGGAGATTTCATCCGAGCTTGCTTTGTCAGATTTGTGAATTACTGCTGGTGCTGGGACCTAGAGGCTGGATTTGTAAGTATCTTATAGCCCAGTCAGTGTCTTATAGCCAAGAAGATAAAAGTACTTTAAGGCCATTTGGTCAAACACTACAAATGAATTTGTTTTGAATGCTTCCAGTGGCTAGTCTTGCTGGATATTTGGTGCCCATATTCTGCATAATTTTTCTGGGTCAGTCAGCTCCATCCCAGTAAGAACTCTACAAAAATGCAGTTCTCCTCCCCATCTCACAACTTTAAAACATGAAACTGACTTAAAAAAGAAATAATCCAGTGTTCATTCAGTTGCTACAACCCCAAAACCTTGGGCCCTTCTATATCCCCTTTCAAAGCCCCAGACCTTCCTGTTCATTGGCCACCCTGCAGGCAGGAACCTGCTGTTCTCACAGCAGTGTCTCCTGATTGCTCCTGGAAGCTGCTGTTTCTTCTGCTGCAGTGGAACAAGGAGCATTTCCTTCCCCCCTCATGTGTGTGTAACACACAACAACACTGGACTCTGGTATTCATAAAGGCTGTATTACCAAAGCAGTCAGTACTGGAGCTGCACAAAACACAAAATAAAATAATGGAGGGATGGAGGGAAGTCCATTGATTCACATGAGAGGAAACAAAACCAGATGGATTCAGAGAGGAAAATACCTTGCAAGATTATGAGCAGATCAGGGCACCCACTGCCCAGCTGTCATAGTGGGAGGGTTCCCAGGAGTCATTTGGAGAAGAGCAAAAAGGAGGGCTTTGGTCAAGGAAGAGCAGGCAGGGCACAACAGGCATTTTGCTGCTTGTGGAGCTCTTTGTTTCTTCTGAGGGAGGTAGAGGATGTTTCCCAGGGTGGCATAGGAAGGTTCCCCCAGCAGCTAAGCAGCATGAAATTACTTCCATTGCTTGTGCAAAGATGGTTTGCTGACAGCCAACTAGCCCAACCTAGCCAGGGACACCAGCACAATTTTGTATGTGTTTTTCTAATCCAGATAATGTATAATCTTCTTCTTTAACCCAGCCTTCTCATCTAGGAATACTCAAGGCAGAGGACAGCAGATGCTGAAAGTTGTCTTTATTTTCATGCATAAAAAGAAGCCAATATTAACTTCTAGCTAAAGATTTAAAATTGAAATGGACCAGAATTAAAAAAAAAAAAAGAAAAAAAAAAAGAAAACAGTGTTTACAGGCATCCCTCCCCAAAGCTATGAGCAGTCAGCAAAGCAAGACTCTGACTAGACTCCCCTTGAGTTTTCATCATAAAGCACAAACATCTTCAACTTTATGAACTGCTGACAGTATTAAGTAAATGCAAATAGCATAAAAACCAGACATACTACATAGGATGTTCCAAAGATATAAGAGCATCACTTACCATTTCTTAGAATTTTGTTTTCTGCATTGCAGTTAAAAAAATATAGGTTTTTTTCAAGAAAACATAACATGAAAATCTTTACATAAAGTTTCATCTGCCAAAAATCACCTAAGTTTTGTGCACACAAAAGTAGATATATAGAGAAGAAATAGCTTCATCATAGGCAAATCTAACAAAATAATAATTTATAAAGCAACAAATACTGCCAGTAGATCAGATCAGCCCGTTCTGGACCTGCCACCATTAGCACCCACATCAGATGGGGTCCTAATGGTGGCATTACACATCAGATAGGTAAAATACTGCTTTATATGGAGCAATACATCAGCTAGCACAGAGTAAAATGTCACCTAATACCCATCAGGTCATATATTCCCTTGTATTTCTCTCCCTTTGCCCTGTGTTTCTGTTCTGCAGCAGCTTGGATCCAGGGACACAGACATAATCCAGCACAGCATTTGCCTTCCAGCTCATAATTATCACTGCTTCAAGAGTCAATATTTTACCAGGGTTGAACTGTAAGTCCACAGCTAGCCACCAGCTGGAGTTTAAACGTGGTCCTGTGCCATGCTCACAGCTGGTGTCATATTAGCAGGGAGAGAGAAAGACAGAGCAGCTCTAAGCACCTCCATATATCTTGCCAGTTTTCAGGAAGCCAAGAGAGAAGAGAAGCAGCAGTAGCTCCAGTTCTGCTTTCCCCACACTACTGCTGCTCGTTCAAGCAGTGTGCAGGCAGCAGGAGCCCTCCCAGGAAGCCCTGCTTGCCAGCTTTAAATAAGCATCTTGCACCCAGCAGAAAACAATAGCAGGTACCTGTAGCAACAGCACACTTTCCTTTCTTTCCCCATATAGCCGTCCTATGCAGAGTTTGACATTAGCGGCAACGTTTTGGGTTTGGTTTTCAACCAGGGAATGATTTGGTAAGATATTTCCTTTTTTTTTTTATTTTTCACATTATTTAGAAAACCTGTTAGTGGAGCTAGAAAGCGTCCAAGCCAACTAGATAAACCTTTGGATTCTGTTTTTCTAACTGATTGGCTTTCTGCGCTTAACTATAAAAGCATGTCTCTCTCCCCTGGTTACCTAACATTCACCTAACAATTTCCAATTCACCTAACATTTTCCAAGCCAGCTCCAAGAAATTTTTGTCACAAAGTGAAAAACTTTCTTTGCAAACCCTGAGCAGTCTGAGGCCTTGCTGGTCCTCAGTGAGGGGGACCACACCACAACCTGTGGGTGCCCGTGGCTTCCACTCTAGGAGCACAGGGGTATCAGCCCGCTCAGCCTTTGTTTGTGAACAGACTTGTCACCACACAAACACCTCTTTTCTGTTCTTGAAAAGAGTAAACCTTCCAGTCTGTCAAAAAAATAGCTCCTGTCCTTCTCTTTCCTTTTCAGGATGGGATCCTTTTACGCACCAGGGCTCGTGGGTATAAACGTGCTGCGCTTATTAACCTCCATGTATTTTCAGTGCTGGGCTGTTATGAGTAGCAATGTCCCTCATGCAAGAGTCTTCAAAGCATCCAAGTCTAACAATTTTTACATGGGATTGCTGCTGCTGATCCTCTTCCTCAGCCTCCTGCCTGTGGCTTACACCATTATGTCCCTGCCTCCCTCCTTTGACTGTGGACCTTTCAGGTACTACCAAAACACCAAAAAGGATATTTTTGTTCTCTACTACATGGGAACAAAATTTTTATTTTGTCTTGAAAGCAAAATTTTCATAATTTCATGAGGTTACAAGGACTGGACTATACCAGAGATGGTGAATTGTTTAAATCCTTAGCAATGTGAAGCAAAGGGTCATGTCCAGCTATGGGGTGTAAACAGTCAGCTGGGAGCACTGTACCTGCTCCTGTCTGCTTCTGTCCTCTGCTACATGATTCCCAGTGTTTTCCCAACATACACTGATGAAAGCATCAGAAAACAGCAGGGGTGGGACAGCAAGGTGTAGCCTCCAGAAAAAAAAATAAAAAACAAAACAAAACAAAACAAAAAAAAAAAAAAAAAACCAAAAACAAAAAAAAAAAAAAAAAAACCAAAACCAACCAAAAACAAAAAAAAAAAACCAAAAAAACAAAAAACACAAACAAACAAAAAAAAACCCAACAACAACAAAATAAACCAAAAACAAAAAACCAAAAAAACCCACCCAACTGGAGTACTATAAAGGCTCTTTGGAATACTGGGGAAAAAAAATGAGTCCAAAGGATGTATTTTATGTGTTGACTTTAGCTGGCAAATAGCAGGAAATGGATAGGGGTGAGCCTGTAAAATTGCTGCCTTTTTTTTTTTTCCTTCTTCTTTGGTGTTCGGGTTTTTTTAAAATGTTGTGGGGCTCTTTTTTTTTTAATTAGGACAGAATCAGCACTACACAAAGCATTCAGTGGACTGGATTAACATGCCAATAATGTCTAATTTGATTGAATAACGCCATTTCCTGGGCCTGATGAATCTGACTCAGCAAGGAGCCAGCTTGGAACAAATTGTTCTTGTAGATGTTTTAGGTTGTGTGCTTGCTGACGGAGAATGACATCAGAAAGCTAAAAAACTCAGGGGAAAGGCAAGAGACCAAAATACCCTCAGTTCTCTAACAAGGACAGGTGTCAACGAGTAATGTCAGAAGATCTGACAAGTAACTTGTTGCACGCACACTATCATTTGGAGATGACTAATCTGCAATGTGAAAGAGCTATTTCAATTCCCAATCAACCCTTCAAAAGCCACTCAGCCTGATTCAGACCCTTGGCAGCTCAACTGAAAGCTCAGCTCTCCTGAGCTCCTGGCAGTTGAGGAGGTTGGGATACTGTTTATCCAAGTTTTCTTTATTGACTCTCATCATCAAGACAGGGCCCAACACCCTCCTGATGGGAATCCTGCAAGCTCCCAAGAGGCACCAAGCCTAAATGGGAGGAATAGCCCTGATAGAGTTGAGTTCCCATACCCAAAGATGCTGGGGAGAGAAGAAGGTCAGTTACATAATCCAGCCCTTTACAGATTTGTTCTTCTTTCATACAGAATACTCTCATCTGCTTTATCAATCCCGTTTGAAATTACTCTTTCACTGAGTCTCCTATTAAGCAATAATCACAGCTTGCTATTTTTGTCATTACTTAGCTGCTCTTCAAGTTGGCTCATTATTTCAGAAAGCTGGAATTTGCATATGGAAAGTCATCTCCACCATGAAAAGGCCATACTTGACAAGATATTCATCAGAAATATATGGTTACTGCAGTCTGCAGGGTTTTATCTCTTTCAGAGGGGTAAATAGTCAGGACTCATAAAGGAGTCAAGCGTGGAAATAAACGTATTGACTCCAGGAGCAAGTTGGCCTAGCAAAGATTAATTGTATAGTCAATGAGGGGACAGAGTGAGGGAATGAATGAACCAATAGGTAATTTCAAATAAAGGCTTTTTAAACTCCTTTGTAGCCTTTAGCAAGCTGATGCTCATTGAAAGAGAGGTGAAACATGCTGCTTAGCACCATGAGACTATGGGCACTTTGTTCCTCCAGAAGATATCTACACTCCTTAACTGGCTGTTTGTCTTCCCAGTGGAAAGAAAAGGATGTATGACGTCATTCAAGAGACCATCGAGCTCGATTTTCCACTTTTTGTTGCCAAGATCTTCAGCTATGTGGCAAATCCAGGACTGATCATACCTGCAATTCTGCTCATGGTGTAAGTTGTCCTTGCAATATGTCATGCCTGGCTTGGGGGAGAAGGTTGGAAAAAAAAATTCTGGTATATTAGTCAGGTCTAAATACAGGTTCTGCTGAGATAGCATGGATTAGAGCAGACACATGCTCCCTACCCCCTTACCTTTGCCTAACCCAATTTCCCAAAACTTAATTACCTGACCCAATTAAACACAATTTTGTGGATGAGATACATTGCTGACAGAGGCCTTGTAGATATCTAAGCTGTCACAGCTTCCATATAAAAAATTTTCTGTAGCCAGCAGGAAATAAATGGACATTCTCAGCCTGGTGCCTTTTGGAGAAGCAATTTCTGTCACAGCTGGTGGTATTTAGAGCACAGCCAAGACAGGGCATTCAAAAATTTCATGTTCCAAAAATATGAAGAGTTGTGAGCTTTGTTTGGGTTTGGGGGGTTTTAAATTTTCATTTTCCAAATAATACATCTGGTATTTGTTTTAGTGCCGTTTGATCATTTCAGCTTTGAAATCAAACTTAAATCCCCAGCACCTTCAGCAGTAGTAGGATTAGTTCTCCTTTTATTTGAGAATATATTTTTTGCACCATTCTTGAGGATTTACAAAGCTATCAAAATGAGCAGGAGGGCTGTGGCCAAATTCTGTAGGCAGTTCTGAGCACTTCAGACTAATCAATGGGAGCTGGGGAGAGAGCTGGGGAGCCTATTACATACAGAGATTGCTGTTCTGACTCTTTCTGGGGCATCCACACACATTGGAGATGAGCCTCTGGGCTGGTCCAGCACAGCTGCCCTTGGGCACTGCGGTGTTTCATCCTGCATAGCTACACTGAAGGTAATGCCATTAAATTATATCAAATACAAGTTCCATACAAAGTTTCTTATACAAACAACCTGAGAAAAATCCTAATTAAACTGAAAATGGCATGTCACCCTTCTACCTCCCTCAAACTACTTGCTCATTTTAACATGAAAAGGATGATCAGGTACTGTAAGTTGCACAGGCTGACCTGTACAGTCCAGATCAGGTCTGTGCAGGAGACAAGAAGTCTCACACCACATCCCTAGCATAGCCAAGCATATTACTGAATTAGAAACTCTGTGGGCTTCACAACAGTGACAGATGCTATTGCAAACACAAAATGAAGACTGCAGAACACCCCAAATGGGCCACCTTAATGAAAGGGCTGCAGGCCTGGTTTCTGAGGCTTTGATGCAACCCTCAAAAAAGCTGATGGGAGAGATTAATACCTTTGAAAATAATGGGGTTTTTTTCCAGTGACAATCTCCTGCCCTTTCCTCCACTGACAGCTGGGAAAAGTAATAGCATAAATTCTGTTTATTTGTTGAAGAGACAGCTTTTATCACACCTTCCCAGTGCTGGTTATTCCCACACCCCAGCTTTACCATCAGTCCAACTCTCATTGAGGCACAGTTTTGTCCCTGCCCTGACTCCCCTCTGATAACTGAGAGATACCTTATGTCCATTTTACCTAAAACATCCTCACCTTCCACCCAGATAGACTGCCTGTATGTATTACATACTTGTGATTTCCAGCTGTTCAGCTCCCAAGAGGCTCACAGCCCTAAAGAACTGGCTTCCCCCATGGTGCCTGGAGCAGTCAGACCTACGGCCCCTTGGCAGTAGCTCTCACATGCCCTGAGATCATCGGGTTCCTTGCAGAGGCACTGCTTGTTATCTACATGCTCACTTTGTCTGTGATAATCCCAGACAAAACCATAGTGAACAAACAAGGTTGTTTCTAAAGGCTTTGGCCCTTTTCTCTCCTCCTTTTCAGTCAAGTTCCCAGTTTCCTGCCTTGTCTCTGAAAATCTTCAACTTCTGCTGTGGTGCTGACAGGCAGACGGGGTTAAGCTGGAGCTAGTCCGTGTGATGGACCCCATCCAGTTTTCCAAGAGACTGAAACCAGGGAAAAGCAAAAGCTTCATTTAGTCCTGATAAGCATGGAGCCAGAAGCTCTCAAAGCAGCAGGCAAGGCAACCTGCAATCCAGCCTTACTAAAAATAGCCTCTACAAAGAACAACAGGTGGATTGTAAATGGACGGTCTGTTGATTTTGATTGCAGTCTCTCAAAAAAAGTGTTTTCCACTTACTATGGACTGAATTAAGCAATTTTCTCTAGTCATGACAACCCCTTCTCTTTTATACAGGTGCAATCCAAAAGGCATCTTCTATTTATTTCAGTTCTTAGCTCCTGGTTCCAAACAATGATGTGGTCCAGTGAGTGACATGGGTGTCAAGCTTACTGTCCTGCTTTTAGCTGCCCAAGAACAAGGGAAATAGGAAATACAGAGAAAGAAGAATGGAAGATATTGTGCCCACAGGCACACAACCTACTCCCACTCAGGCTGAGAGTAGAATTTCAAGCTGTGGCCTGCAGAGCTTCCTGGCAGAAGATAGAAGCATTTTACTGTATCAAGAAGGGGGAAATATTAAAATTCCTCTGCAAGCCAGAAAAGGACAGTGACCCACACTCTCCCCAGAACTGGGGAAGCAATACATCAGAGAAGAGGGGTGCCAGGGTGTCATGGTTTAAACCCACATGGAAATTAGGCACTACCTAGCGACTTGCTCAACCTCTTCTCTCTCTCCAATCCTGGTGGAATGAGGAGGAGAATCAAAGAAAAACTTGTAGATTGAGATAAGAGCAATTCAATAATCAAAAGCAAAGTAAAATATAGTAACAATGGTAAAAGATAATAATAATAAAAAGGGAAAAATAAGTGACACACAATACAGTCACTCACCATTCATTGACTGATCCCAGACCCCTCTTCCCAAAACCTGATTGTTCTCTGTTAAAGGTAACCCCCCCTACTTATACACCAGGCATGACATTCTATGGTGTGGAATATCCCTTTGGTCAGTTCAGGTCACCTGTCCCTCCCAATTTCTTTTGTGTACCTCCTCACTGACAGAGCTGGAGACAAAAACAAAGGTCTTTGCTCAACTTAGCATAAACAAGAATTAGCAAAATGAAAATATCAGTGTGTTATCAACACCATTCTTATTCACAGCCCTGATTACAAAGTAGTATTTTCTAGACAATGAGCTTGAACATAGAAGAAATAAAACTATCACACCTTTACAGAAGAATGAAAAGAAAAAACAATTTCCAAGAGGATTTGCAGGACAGAGAGCCCAGATCACCAAGACTGAGTTTTGGGTTAATGTTAGGCAAAAGGAAGCAAATGTGTTTTGTCTAAACAGACCCCTGTAAAAAGCCTCAAGAAATCCTAAGCACCACTTTCTGATCTTCCACCTGGAAACCCACATGCCAGTACATGGTGCCTTGCTGGGCTTAGGGTTGGGCACTCAGTTTATGAAATCCTTGAGTCTAGTTTGAGGATGATGAACCTGGGCTGCAGCAACACACACAAGTTATGAGCTGTGAGGAAACCATTTTTCTTTCCCTATCTTGGTTTTCCTTCTATAAGAGAATTTTATACTTTATTTAAAAAAAAAACCCCAAACAACTATAGCAGTGAACTGAACAGCTCGTACTTTCCTGAAAATGGCTTGGAGCCACTGACCAGATGATGGTTATAACTTAGAAAAACAAAGACACTCCACAAAAGCAGGAGGGGACTTTGTTTTACTACCAAAATATTACTGGCTGGTGAGTGTCAGAGGTGGCAAGACAGACCCAGATGCCTGGGCATGTTTTAAAGCACAGCCTCCCTGTGTGCTAGAGGCTGGCAGCCAGCATGCCCTCTCCCATCCCCACTTGCCTCTCAGTTCCCTCCAGCTTGGCTCAGTATTCCCCTGGCTTTGGCATGCCCATTTTGGAGAAGAGAGGATCAAAACAAAAGCCCGTGGCTCTGTTCCAACCTGGCTTCTGCTTGCCCTCAAGGGCCCCATCCAGGGATAGAGGATGGTCCTGGAAAAGGCGGGAAGGGGACTGTTCCTTGAGCACTGCTTTTCAGGAGAGGTGTCAAGGCCCTATTCCACCACTATTTCCCTGGTTTCCCAGTTTTTCCTAAGGTCCCTGTGTTACCTGGTGGCAGTTCCATCTCAAGGCTGGTGCCTGGCTTCCCCAAGGTTGGTGCAAAGGAAGCAGAGAGAGCCCCTGGCCAGCCAAGGTGGAGGCATGAGGGCAGGCTGGTCATTTTTCTTCTGTTTGAGGAGAACTGAGCTTTAGATGGGCTCAGCCTGTCTTGGCTAACCATGCCACAGGCAGCCCATTTTTTTCCTAAACCTTGAGCTTCTAAAAGTTTGGAGACAGCTGGTGGGAAAATTAGGAATCAGAAGGTAGGCAAAAAATTGCATGTTCCTTCCTTGTGAAACATTCTTTCCCCTGATCCTATCACTACAGCAACATGTTTTCTTTTCTAGCCTCACCATCTATTACCTGAATGCTGTTTCTAAAGCATATCAGCGTGCCAACACAGAGCTGAAGAAGAAAATGCAAATGGTAGGTACTGATCTGGCAAAACCACCTTTGAAATATCATGCACTTAAATTTTGATACGTAGCATATGCTTTAAATCACTCTTCACTTTGGTGACACAAGAAGATGACCTATTTTATGCTTCTTCAGTCCACTCTGATGGCATCTAATGTCTAGCTGTGCAGAGTGATCACATCCCATAATAGCCTGCTATTTCTTATATCAGAACTACAGTCGGCTTCCCCATAAACTGTGGTTTACATCTACAAGAGTAAGTTACCTCAAAGTTCAGACAATGCTTTGGTGTCTGAGATTTCCCAGGAACAATGATAAACCCACAGAAACCACAGCCATTTCACTGGCACAGGACAGGATCCAAGCCAAGGAAGCGGTGCCACATAAAGCAAAACATCACATGAAGCAAAGACTGGTGCAACATTAAAAGTGAGGATGTGAGCACTGAGAAATGGGACTCCATAAATTACATTCAAACTCTCAAATACAGAATTAATCACTTGGCTTAAAGGAAGTGTCTTGGTGCAAAGGGCACCCTCAAGTACTGCAGGAGGTGAACCTGTGCTACAGCACACTCACATTTTGGGGCACTCTATTTCACGCTGCACAACCTGGCTGGGATCAGGTCTAAAGGGATCACAAAGCAGGACTCAGCCTTGTCCAAAAGTACAGATTCCTCTACTATCCAGAAGAAAGCCCTTTTGCAACCCTAAATGTATGCAAGTAAAGCCAAAGCCAGCCCTACAGCCCACCCCTGTACTGCTGTACCCTCTTCCTCTGGCATTTATCCCTGATGCCCTCTCTCACAAGAGGCTCACATTTAAAACTAACCAATACATCAGAGAGGGCAGATTGGTAGCTGTAGGAACACAGAGACAGCCTAATGAACACACACAGACATAAAGCATGTTATCAGCAAGTGCTTTGCCCTAACAGAAACAGAGCCACTGTTTTCCAGTCCTGCCTGGGATGTACTTTCTTTCCTGGAAACACCTGACCACTGGACCAGGATTCAGCACCTTGAACTTGGCAAAGAGGTTCATTCATACCAACAAACACTTAGCCAGGCAAACATGATACAAGGCCACCATTTCCCTGCAGATTATACCTGCAGTTTTTTACTAAACCCAATGCTTTTTTTATTGATGCAGCAACGAGAAGAGGAGAAAAACAAGAGAAACAACAAAGCCAGTAGCAACCCAATGCTGGAAGATCTGGAGGATTTACTTACACCAAGTACGAAGACTGAAAGCCCCTCCAAACAAGCAGAAGGTAAAAATTAATTCAACCTCCCCTTAACACTTCTGAAGGGGCTCATTTGGCTACCAAAGTGACTGGTAGGATTGAGCAACTGGAGGGACACACCTTAGTAAGGGATTGGATAAGTATAATTAGCACAGATTTTGTCCTATTGCAGAAGTCCACCTGCCAATGGACACTCAGGAAGGGCACATTTTTAGACTGGATGATATCTCACACAGGCTTGTCACAGTGGGAAATGTAACCCAGAATTATGATTCACATCTCAACTCTTAACCATGCTGGTCATGAAACCAGCAATTTATTCTGGGAACAGTGTTTAAACTCAGTGTTGTTTCAGGGCTGGTGAGTTGAGTCAGACTTTTTCTTCCCGAGTTGAGCTTTTCATTGGAAAATTCATTGTGAATTAGGCAGAAACTTTTCACAGGATTGGTTTAAGTCTTAGGGTAAATAAATACATGCTCTAAGATCTGCTGTTGGGTTCCATGGGCAGAAAGAACCAGGAGGAGGCATTATTACCAGGATTGAGTTATTTTCAAAGAAAATGGATCCTCCAGGCTCAATCTCAACCAGCCACTTCCTGACTGTCAGAGCCTCCAGCTATCACTTGTGAAAATCACCTGAAATATTTTGATTTTATCCTGGTACAGGTGCCACCATAGCCCCCTTAAATTTGTTGAGCTGAGACAAACTGGGAGGTTCAGAGCAACCTAGTACAGATCCCCTCCAAAGCAGACTCAAGGCATTCATTTAAATAGAAATAATGCTGGCAGTGTTTTGAGTGCTCTGAAAATAAAGACTAAAATCAGGAATTGCCCACCACCACCCCATGCCTAGATGTGTACCACTATGGCTGGTAGGATTATCATGTCTTATCAATGCATCCGTAAGAACCTGGAAAGAGGGGCTGGGCAGCAAAGACAGTACTGGCTGTTGAGTTGTGGGGGGAACATTCTTATTCCTGGGTTCTTTCACTCAGATGCTCAAAAACAAATCCCCAGACACTCTGGTTATTGCACAGAGAAGAAGCAGCAGCCACTAGGGAGAGGACGAAAGGCAACACTTGCTACAAAGAAAATAACATTCATAATCTTTGCTCTAGACAAGAAGATAGAGTCTCTGAATGGATCCAGCCCTGCCAGGAAACCAGGCAGAGGAGAAGTCCTGGCTGGCAGCCCCATGTCCAGTGGAAGGGGAGCAGCATTCATCCCTCCATCACAAGTGTTTGTGACACAGCCACGGACACTGGGCATTCGGGCACCCTACCCTGGCCAGCCCAGGCCATGGGGGCAGCCCCTGGGACCAGTCCCTGGAAGAGGGAGAGGGCAGCCATGGTACCCACAGGCTGCTCGATGACCTCAGCAAAGCTCTTCCTGTGCTGCATGAACTGTTGTAGTTTTGGTAGGAAATGATTCCTGCATGCTGGACATCCACTCGTGGTGCTCTGTATCCATCCAGCACTCTCTAATACAGATTTGTTTAGACACTTAGTAGTACTTCTGAGTTGTAACCCCCAAAGGCTGTGCTGATTTTGATCCCAAGGGAAATGCAAGGCAGTCAGAACAAAAATCAGCTGTGACATTGCTGAAATGCTTCACACAGGATGCAGCAGCCCTGTGGCCACTAACTTGCTGTGGAGCAAGTGCTTGCCAGCACTTCCAAAGGCTTCTTTAATTAATAAAAGTGGTGTGACTTTACCTGTCATTTAAACAGAGGTTTGTTGTGGGATTTTTCCTCTGCCTGAAGAATTTAGTATTCTTATAAAAAATTCAGTGTCCCTGCTCAGCCACAAGGCAGCTGCTACTAGGAGTAGAAGATTCCTACCAGAGGGAACTTTGTCAGCTGCATTTTGTCCCTTGTCATAGTTTTCCTATAGTCTACCTCCTCCAAACTTTCATCTTTCAATCTCACCACCACTTTCTCTAGGTTCCCACTCCACTCCTCTTTTCACAGTCTGTTGACAGCAGCTTGCACCATTATTTCAATCCCTGGACATGATTCCTAGTCTAGCAACACCACCCAGCACAACTGAGAGACTAACAGTGCCTTGGCCTAGTTTCTGATTTAGAAATTCCTGTTGCCATTTAAGAACAGTAGAGAAGTAGTTCCAGGAGATGCGAGCAAGAGATAAATAAAAGGAGACTTCATAATTCCTTCAAAAATTAAATAATTGCATTTTGCTTTCAAATACAGAAAAGTCAATGGATTGTTTCTAGAAACAGCTGTTCCTGGTGCAGAGCTCAAAGTCAGTTTGGCTGCTCCCAGGACACTGCTGTGGTCGGGGCTGGGCATTCTCCCATGGAGCCTCCACACGAGAAGCTGCTCATTGGATTTCTTTCCTGAGCTTGGAAGGACATTTCTCTGATCTGGGTCCCAAAGATAAGGTCTTGTCTTGCCTCTTTACCGTGAGGGTTGCTGATGCAACATGGCTGTGGTGAGCTCTCTGCAGAGATACCCATTCACTGAACTTGAAAAAAGTCAGACAAGAGAAGGCCTTTTCCAGGCTTGGAGGCATCCATATCGGTCAGAAAGTGCTGGGGGAAGGTGTTCCCAGCCTGCCAACCCAGAAGGATGTCACAGGAACAGCGCAGTGCCCTGATTTCGGCACAGCCTGTCTGCCCTGCAGACTCTGGTATCTTAGGGACTGGTTGCATACCAAGGAAGAGCATTCTCCTCCTCTTCACTCCTCAGCTCACACTGAAACACAGTTTGGAAAGGGGAGAATGTGGCTCCAGATCTCACTCACCTCTGCTAGCAAACTGAAAGAGGCTGCAAGCATGCGTGTGCATACATGCCTGCACACACATAAAGGCAACAAGAAGCATTATGAAGAAGCCATAAAGAACTCCAGACAGGTTTTGAAAACCAGAGAAGCAGAGGCAGACTTAGACCAGATTAGTAACTATTACAAGATTTGGATACTCTCTGAATCAGGCCCCTGAATCAGACCAGCAACAATATGGAGCATTCCAAAGCACCGTCATCTCTGGAGCACACAACTGCCCATTAGCTAATTACTCCTTCAAGGCTTGTTTATCTCTAATTATAATACAATAGGTTCACCCACTGATCAATGTCTGTTGCAGGCTCAGAGACTCCAGGATACAGGGGTGATATTATCAGCCACAGAATTCCTGCAGACTGGTGGCAACTCTCTTCGCTGAATCCAACCCACAGTGGGGTCCTCTGTCAGAGCACGAGAGCCCTGAAAGGTGTTAAAATGCCAACCCTCAGTCCTCATATTGACCGAAATGATTATTTATCTCTTGGAGTTTTGAATCCATTTACCAGTTATTCACACGCAACCGAAGATTAAACTCCACAAACTCACTGGAATATTCAGTAGTGTTTGGTTTCATTCCTATTATTCTGTTGCTAGAAACAGCAAAAATCCCTTGCCTGAGCATTGATTTCCAACCCCCTAACATTTGTTGAAAGACTGTATCCGTCCCAATCTTCCTCCAGGGCTCAGTCTAACTTCAAGGGGAAAGAAAAGAGGAAAAAAAAAAAAAAAACCAAACAAAAAAAAAAAACCTCCTAGTAACACCTCTCACAGCTCTCAGCTTGCATTCATAGATGACTGGAAGAGCCCTCTACATTGCAAATTTTTCACATCTTGTATTGCCACTAGCTCAAATGCTGCAGCCAAGAGGTTTCAGGGGGAAAAAAAAAAAAAAAAAAAACCAAAAAAACCAAGGAAATATCTAAGCTTAATTATTTAATTATTCAAATCAGAGATTTGTTTTTAAACAGGCAGCTCTCATGGGCACCAGTTTTTAGTTTGCATGGCCAGGCAGCGCATCTGCTCAGTGTTACTAATGAACAGGAACTTCAGCAAAATAGAAGAATTTTAAAGGGAAATTTTGCAAAACACATGGCTAAACATGAGCTGTGAAGGGCATAAGAATGTGTATTCCGCTCTTTTAGGGTTGAAAACGTAATTCAGACATTTCTATCATAATGTGCTCAGCTATACACAAGACAAGCTGCTTTCTGTACTCTCAATAAACAGAAAACAATAGACACCATTAAGCAGGTTTGCTCATAAACCCAGAAAAGAGTGCAAAGAATACACTGATTTTGTATTTGGCACCAAGGCGCCTTGGCTTCTCCAAAGCAGTAAAATCAGCTTTTTGTTGCAGAACAGTAAATTCTTTTCAAAAGGGAACCTTGAAACACCTGAACTTGTATTTTCAGGTAGCTTATATGACGCTTTCCAATGAGAGAAAGGGAAACAAGCACTGGATGCCACCACTACTGACAGCACTTTTTTTCCCCATAACCTCACGTATTCTAAACAACAGTCAAGATCATCTTGAGCTTTCATCCTCTTCTCCTGCAGCTAACCCTGCACTATGACAAAGCTATTTATCACACATTCTGAACATCCACAGAAACAGAATTGCCACCTTGCTTGAAAATGTGAGCTGCAAAGGTCTTGTGTGCCACCCACCTCTGCTCTTTTTTGGAATCTTTCTCTGCTCATGGACAGGGGAGAGGGTTTTCTCATACCAGCTAACAAACCAGAGCTCTGGGGATGGATTTGTAGTTTCTTTCAGGGTGCTGAGGAGGGTTTTCAGCTGCACATCCAAGCTAAAGAAACTTCTCACCTACAAACAGGCTCTAGACACCACAAGAGCCATTGTAGGGACACAGACCACCACAAGCTTCACTGGCACCAGCACCAGTTTCTCAGACCTACCCTAAAAAACTTCCTCTGACAAACCCAGGTAAGAAAAACAGCCAAAGACCATTTCCCAGAGAAAATTCCTGATGATGGAGACAGGGATTTTATCCATTTATCATGCCCCACAAGCTTGAGGAGCCCCAGGAGCTCCTGTCTGGCTGGGCAGGAGCTCAGCCAGTGCCAGTCTGGGAATGTCCACCTTCAGGGAACTGAGCAAAGGAGTCTGGTTAGGTCAGACATGAGGCATATTTGAAAAGGATCCTGCTTTAAAGGTCTGACCCAAAAAAACCCACTTAAATATCTGTTTCATCACAGGAATTAAGAGCTTAAATACTGTGTCGTGCTCATTTGTAGAGACCTAGCTCTTTTCTTGATATCTTTGGCTTATAAAAGAGACCAGAACCTTAAAACAAACAAACAAACCCCAAAAACACCCCAGGAAATACAAGCAAGAGACAGATAAAAAGCAACTTCAGAATTTCTTTAAAAATCAGATTGTTGAGTTTTGTCTTCAAATACAGAAAAGCCAAGAGGTTATTTCTAGAAATAGCTGCCCCACTCAAAGGAGGACATTCACAGACTGGCACTGGCAGAAGCCCAGTGAGGCAGGGCCCTGCCAGTGTCAGGAGCACCAGAGCAGCTTCTGTGCTCATGAAGAATTAATGGAATGTCCTGTGAGCCCTTGGCTTAATCCCAGCAGGCTGTGGGTACAGCAGGTCTCCCACCTTCCTGCACCCCAGCACATTCAGACCGCTCCCTGCACCCTCTACAACCACATATCAGTGCTTTTGCTGGCACCAAAGCAGGTCAGACAGGGACCTTTGAGCCTCACCCCACCACCTCTCTACATCATATCCCGTCAAAGTAAAAATGTCCTGGAAAAAAAAAATAAAAAAAAAAAAATTGAGTGCTTGCCAAAAGACTATAAATTAGCAATTCCCCTCCTTTTTGATTCATGTTGCATGCAATGTTATCAGCTCTCCAGCCTGACAGTCATGGGGATTTTTTTGCTCTCTGTCATGGTTTCCTTGCCATTTGCCTGAGCCCTGAGGTGAAGAATTAATGGAATGTCCTGTGGGCCCTTGGCTTGATCCCAAGCAGGCTGTGGGTACAGCAGGTCTCCCACCTTCCTGCACCCCAGCACATTCAGACCGCTCCCTGCACCCTCTACAACCACATATCAGTGCTTTTGCTGGCACCAAAGCAGGTCAGACAGGGACCTTTGAGCCTCACCCCACCACCTCTCTACATCATATCCCGTCAAAGTAAAAATGTCCTGGAAAAAAAAAATTTAAAAAAAAAAATTGAGTGCTTGCCAAGAGACTATAAATTAGCAATTCCCCTCCTTTTTGATTCATGTTGCATGCAATGTTATCAGCTCTCCAGCCTGACAGTCATGGGGATTTTTTTGCTCTCTGTCATGGTTTCCTTGCCATTTGCCTGAGCCCTGAGGCAGCAGTTTGTCCTTTGGCAGGTGGCAGCCCGGCTTCATCTGCAGCCAAGGCTTTATCACTCCCAAATGCTTAGATTCAGTTTTCCCCTGGGGAAAAAAGTGACTCTGAAACTCCAGGATTTTAGGTCCTGGCCCATTTCTCACACAACATAGTCATCAGTGCTGAATCAGACCTCAGCCTTGTGTTTTAAATGGACTGTACCAACACAATGCTGGGCTGTGTCAAGCTAATGCAGGGAGCCTTGGCTCTGCTGCAATCACAGAATTCAACTCCCTGGGGTCCCCTTCCATTCAGACATCTATAAACATCCAAACCCAGATATGAGCATTGTCTCTAAATCTTAAATTGGTACCACATGGTGCTACTCAGAGAATACCTGTGTTCTTCATGACCTCAGCAAATAAAGGCCACCAAGCTCCCAGGTATCAGGAGACAGTCTGTGTATGCATGTATCCACACAGGCACTGAGAGCAAGATAAGTGGATTTTTTAAACGTTTCAGAATTTATATTATTTTCTGCACCACTCCTCCATGATTGACAGCAGAACTAGAAAGCACTGAAGCACAGAGATTTCTCTCTGCAGCTGGTGCTCCAAGCACGCAGGTGGAGGGAGGAGAGCTGACAGGCACCCAGGGATGGATGGATGGATAGACAGATGCCATTTCCCAGCAAGCACATCAGCATCAAACCTCCATGGAAAGACCCCATGGACAAAAGTCACTTGAAGGTGGCAGAGAAGCCAAGGGGAGGAGAGGGACAACCACCGAGAGTCTTCTTCACCTCCTGGGGACCAGACCCAGGCAGGACAGCAACAGTGGGACACAAGAATCCCCAGTGCTGATCTCAGCTGTGCTCCCTGGAGGCTCATGCCCAAGGAACAAGAGTGGGATTTAGCCTCCTTTAACCCACGTCACAGAGCTGGGAAATCTGGAGGGTAAGAAATTCCACAGCCCTGCACCTGCCTTAGGGCCAGCGTGGGGGTAAGGGCACACTGCACCCACCACTGCCACGCAAGGCAGTGAAAAAGCTGTGCAAGGAAACAGCTGCAGGATATAAAAGCAGCAGAACTTCTCCATTAGGAACCTAGCAATGCTTGCAGAAGCTGCCAATGTCATCCCTCTCCTGGCAATGTGGGAGGGAGAAAAAATAACTTCAGCTCAGTTGAAAATAAAATTAAAACAACCATAGCAGCACAGCACTGTTACCTGGACTGCTTGAGGATAGACAAACCACCCCAGGGATCAAGAGTACAGACCAGGTTAGTAGGAGGTGGAACATTATTTTAATGGTCTTACTAACTCGTTTTTCCAGGGAAGAGCAGCTGCAGAAACATCCCAAGCAGTTGTGTCCTCCCCTTCCCTCCATTCTCCCTCCCTCAAAGCGAAGTTGTTTGGAGGAGCCAAGGGTTACCTCCTACAAAAGCCTGCAGATCCAAACCTTCCTCTAATTAAGAAACATTTCACACATATGGGACTTCTGGGTTTTTTTGGATAGCAACAGCAGCAGTAAATAATTCAGTGCCTTGGCAGATATGTAGGATCTTCAAAATATGAAGGCTATTATCAGATATATTTTAATAAGGTGCCTAGAGGGCTCAAGGTCAGGAAGAAAGGAATAAAAACCCCACCATAATAAAAACCCTGTCTTCTTCATTAGCCAGAGCACTTTGCTACAGCAGCTTGGACAGAGCAGCACAAACACTGCCTGAACACCAACGGAGCTTCACTGCCACCACAGCAGCACCACTGCAGCTTGCAGGTCCCCAGCTCCATCTGCAGCTGCTGCAGTGGCCAGGGCTGCAGGGCTTTTGCACGGGGCCCTGGCAAACTCAGCTTCTGCTCCCCAAGAAGCCCTGCAGTTTTTGGAGGAAAAGGCTGCAGAAGTTGATGCTGCATTTGCAGACATAACAAATGAGCCACTGGCAAGGTTTTCTTCACAAGCAGCTGCAGCTCTGCCCGTGGAACTCTCCACAGCTTCTGCTCAACTTTCCCCACCTCTGTCATCATGACCACATAGGATGGGGTTGTGCCACAGCCACAGAGAGCCAACAGTGGGGAAAAACCTGCCTTAGCACTACCCTGAGCATTGACCCACGGACAAAAGCAGTTTCTTTGTGCAGAAATGGTGGAAATCTGTTGTAATCCGTCTCCAGGGAAAGTTCAGTCTCATGCACGTGCCCTTTCAGCACTTTATGTCCTCCTCAGCGCATATGCCAGTAACACGGAGGACAAGTAGCTTTTAAAGACCTTTAGCTGGCTCTGAGGAGCTGAACTAGTCCTGCTGGAACAGGAAGAGTTACCACCTGGCTAAGCAACACTACCATGGTGCCAGTAATGAAGCCAAGTACTCTATTTGAACTGGTTTTCCACCAAACAGCCAAAACCGTCACATTGCTGGGGATGGATCAGACATGCATTGTTCACAGTACTCCAACCCAAAGTCCAGAAGAAAAAACAAATCTCCACCTAAAATAAAGGGTTTCCTCTTTCCTGCCACCACCAGACCTCAAATTCAGAGGAAAGAATATAGAAGGCAAGGCAGAGCCTCTGAAAGTAACATCTGTTTAAACTATTTGTGAAACTGCTGTTCCACCTGGCCTTCCAGGTGAGAAGGGAGCCTCTCAGCAGTTTCAGGGGCACCACAACACCCACATGCATCCTAGACAGCATCCCTTAAATCTCTTCTAACCAGGAAGACACGCCAAGCACACGTTTGCCACAGGAGTCCCTGTGGTACCAGCAACATGCTGCCTGAGCAGCTACCACAGCTGCTGAGCTCACCCCAGCCTAGGGGAGCAAGGAGGCAGCTGCTCTGTGCCTGATGCCCACCCTGCTCCCCTCTGGCTCACACTGCCCCATGGGAGGCACTCATTGCTCACCTCTGTACTTTGTGTTGCAATTATCTTAACAGCAGAAGAGCAGTGCCTACCAAATGGACACTTAGAAGGGAAGGTCAATTCACTATTCTTGTAACAATAGAAGATTAAAAATAAAATTTAAAGAAAGCTTGACACTTACCTTAACAGAGCAAGCTCCATCCCTGAGATCCCAGGGGAGTAGAGACAGCACAGGCCACAAAATAATGGCTTCACAGAGCACTCATCCCACCTGGGGACCATGCAGAGTTGATAATTTGGCATATTTTAAATCACAAGTCGCAGATTTGACATTTTAATGAAGTTCCTTCTTCTTTATTCAAAGTACGGTTTGAAAAATCCCAGTTCTCATTTTGAAACAATAAACACAAACATGTAGCTTTCACAGAACAAAAACAAAACGTAAAATGAGCACAAGCAGCATAGGAATCAAGCAGAAATCCAAGACAGGCTTAGGGAAAAGAATTATGACTTAACACTTATCTCAAAACTTTTCAAAGGACTTGAGCCCTTGAAATCAGAAAAACGAATTGCTAGACTTCTCAGCCCTACTGAAAGAGCTGATGAAGAGCCCCTACCTGCTTACAGCACACGGACAAAGCGGGTTTGCCTTACAAAGCCAAGAAGAAAAGCCAACGAACATCACATTCCCTCCTACCCCACACCAGTCCTTGTGAGAAAAAGGTAGGAGACACTTCAACCCGTGGCACCTGGGGCTCATAAAAACCCTACCCAGCTGGGAGCAGGAATGAGGCTTAAAGGAGCCTTTGGAAAATGTGCTGCAGAGAGGGAAGTGTGATGGTGGTGTCTTTTTTTTTTTTTTTTTTAAATATTTCCTCTCAAATTAGAGCCTCTAACAGCAAAATAACAAGTGAGAGAAAATGGTTCACACCTGATTCCCTCTCTGCATGTGCTGCTTAAATTTTTCATACATAAACAAAGCCAACAAGTGCAGTGAATTGTATACCTGGGAGCTTTGGGAGTACTAGGGAGAAGACGAGCCATTCTAGAAAATGCTGGAAGCAATAAGCCAAACAGGAAAGATGTGTTAGAAACGTGGCTTTCTAACATGGAGTTTCTTCAATTTGGAACACTCGCGGCCAGCAGCATCCCACACTTGCTCCCTGAGGGAAATTAGAGTCAAGATCAAGGTTTGCAGCTGAGCATGGAGGCAGAAAGTTTATCACTCAGACACTTACAGAAAAATAGTAGCGTTTCGGTCCTTTTGGGGTTTTTTAAAGTATCTTATGGTCCCGGTGAGACGGCACCACTCTGGCACAGGGAAGTCAAAAAAGCCAGCTGAGGGGCAGCTCTGTACCTTCCCTCCCCGGGTGTCCGCTCGGCCCAGCCCTCCTGCCGCGCTGCCAGCGGCGGCCGGGACGCGGAAACCAGGAACCACAGCCCCATCTCCTGGGCACTGGGAGGGATCCCTGCACTCGCATTCCGCAGCTGTGCAAGGCACCATCGCCATCCTCCTGTCACCCGCCAGGTGGGAGCGATGCCTAGGTGTTAGCCTGCTCCCGGAAAGCCACTTGTGTCACCATGCCGGTGTCTGAGTGGAAGGGGCTGGTAGCATCGTCCTGACCTGGTTCAGACCCAAAAGGCAAACACTGAGACCACCTCCTTCACTCTGAGCAGTACTGGGCTCTCAAGAGGTCAGGTGGCAAACACTTTGGAACCAGTTCCTTGGGCAGTGCTAATTCAGCATTCCAGGTGAGAACCTGAGCTTCACAGCAGCTCTGCAGTTTGTACGGCTGCACCCTTCCAGCTGCAGTGCAGGGAGGAGCAATGCCAGCATGCCCTCATATGGCAAAAGCTTGCCCCAGTCTTCAGCACAACTGTTGTCCCGTGGCAGAGCAGAGATTTGAACTGTGCCACACCGGTCATGCTGCAAAACCCTAAACCTGACCCACAAATGTGGTGAGAGGGTGTACAGTCCCATCGAGCAGCCACAATGTTGTTCAGTCCCCAGCATCCAGCTCTGGCCCATGCAATAGACCCTGTTCCCCGCTTCTGAGCTGCTAAAACACAAGCCCCATACCAAGGGTAGTGGGCACAAGCTGTCCCTGTGCACCGTGGTACCCCTTGTCCTGCCCAAATGTCACCCGCAAGACTGTACCAAAATGAAGAGTGAGCTGTGTCACTCAAGCCCAGGAACCCATCTGCATGAGGTGCAATGGCATTTAGCATGAAGAGATTTTTCTACCAAAGCAGGTTTCTCTGGCCTTCAAAGCATGGCTAGGGAGCCATAATTTCTAAGTATGCATCCTGCATCCCTTTAGAATTTATTTTATTCATGCTTGAACAGAACTAACAAAACCAATCAATCTTGTGGCCAGTGAAACAAACACTGACAGAAATATTTAGGACTCTGGCACATGAGAAAATATACCAGGTAAACTTCAGTCTTTATTAACACTTGATGAACTGAGGGTTTAAGCAGCAGCCCAGAAAATACACATTCTTTCAGCTGTAGAGATATCAAAAATGTATCTTCTTTATGTAGTTTTTTTTCCCATCAGTGACTACTGAGTGTAGAAATGAACAACGTATAAATGAAAATGACATGCTTCCAAAGTTGGACAGCAGAAAAATGGCAGTGAGTACTCTTAAAATCACAAGTACTAAAAAACAAAATAAAAACAGGTTCAGAAATCTGTGCCCATAAAGTAAGAAATTGAGAAAATCAGTGTTGTGACATAGCAAGATTGTAGCCATCATGCCCAAGGTGTTTACCAGTCTGCCTCTGCAGAGCCCACGATCAATGATGCTCATTCCCAGTGCTACACACAACCGTAACACTGTTCTACCTTTACCTGTCATACACTCGAAGCAGATCAGGTTTTCACCAACTCTGAGGCCTTGTGGTTTTCACAAGCTTTAGGCTGCAAGGGCTGGGAGCTGGTAGTGCCAAGCACTGGCTAGAGACAAGAAACTGCCTGAAATGCTGGTTGGTGTCTCTTTGGAAGCTGCAGGGCAGTGGGGACAAGCTCCAGCAACACCTCGGTCCTACAGCAATGACATAGATCTGGAATGCTTTTCTTTTTTCTCCCTCTGCCAGGGAGAAAATATATTCAAGATGCCAGGCTTCATCTGTCCTAAGAAGGTACAAGATACACAGCTTTGGAGAGAGCTGCATTCATTTTGCAGATTTACCACATTCTTTACTCCATGTAGAGTCTCTGCATCAAGATGCTAGTAATCCAAGAAAAAAAAAATTGTTACAAGATCCACTCCAACTGCATGCTGCATGCTCACAGTTCTGGGTGGGGAAGAAGCCTCTTAAGAAGAGCAGTGAGGTGAATTCACCACGCACACCTCAGTTTCCTTTACATACTTACTTATACAGTGCACTGATTTGAATAAACAGGCTCACAATGCGTATACTATACTCCTAAAAGTCAGCATCAAACATCCTATAGCCATTTTCACCGTTTCAAAAGCAAAGCAGACTACAGATGCGAAAAGTGGAACATTTTTGCAGCCTGGATTTAAGCAGAGAGATGAATCTCTTCAGCTGTGCATAAAATACTTTGCTTCCTGCAAAAGAAAAACCTTGGTGTAATCTGACAATACATGGATACTAAAAATATCATGATCATTTAGACAAAGTGACTGGAGAGGAAAAGGAACATCTGTGAATGGTGGCATATAAATTAGGGAGGGAACTGGAAAGCCTGTATGTATGAGACACTAATGGATCACACAGTACCATATTGGCAAGGACTGCAACAGCTCATTTGTCCAGAGGGGTTCTACGATGCTCAGAAACCCTAGTCAGCTGCTGTTGAATCCAACTCTGGAAGAAGGTAATTCTAAGAAGTTCACCCAGCCCCATTCAACCCAGCTCCATCAGCCCAAATCAAATACAAAGAGAAGGTCACAGACAAAGGAAACACTACCACGACCCTCAATGGAAACTGCCACCATACAGAGACCTATGCCTAAGCCATTTTGGGTCTAATCCGATCAATCCAGAACAACAGTTACAAGTTTTTCGATGTTCTTATTCAACATCAACACTGCACTTACAAAAAAAAAAGAGTAATGATGAACAAGCTAGTGTCTCAAGGATTTGCTCCTACCTCCTCCCTATTCCTCTACACTGTCTCAATAGATTACATCTGCCAGGTATTCACCACAGGGGAAGCTCTGACAGACACAGGATCTTTTGCTACATCTCTGCTGCTGTCTCCACTCCTGCACCACCCTGCTCTTCTGGCATGCTGAGGATCATAGCCTCCCTGCAAAGAGTCCTCTGCTGTCACAGCCAAGGCTGCCTCCTTTCCTAAAAGGCTGCTATTCACCCCTCCGCAGTGCTGCAGGCAAACGAGCCCTGCCACTCTACCAACTACCCCAAAGAAGGTGATTCTGAACCCAGGTGCAGAGATCCTGACCGGGCTGTGCAGATCCACCTGCCACTGCCAGTCCTTGGTGCTAAGAACGAGAATCATCAAATTCAAAGTGATACTTTAGGAAATGCTTAAATGAAAACAATCACATTGCAGTAACATGCCAGGAATATTTCAGCAGCAATTACTCAGAGCCAATTGATTTAAAACAGCACCATCACCCACACAGGAGCTGTCTGATGACTTCTACATACTCATTAGCAGGAACACATTCGCATGGAAGAAGTTACAAAATGGATAAAGAAAACTGACAATGATGAAACAGCAACAGTAATAGCAGAGATTCCATGTACCAAGGGGTAAGACTGTGCTCAGAGTTTGGAAATCTTCCATGTGGCAGAGTGAAAAAAAAACTCCAGGCCAACAAATCTTTTAGGGCAAATTCAGATCTGGAGAGTCAATCAGCAGGTACATAGTCCCAAAACAACAAGGCTCTCAACACACCTTGACACACAAGTGACAGATCTGCTGTGGCAGGAAGGAGCCTCCCCCTGCTGGATTCTGGAAAGTAGCAGAGGATGTGCCACAAGCACACTTCTGAGTGCTGAACACAGTGAACAAACAGCAGGGCGGGCTCTTTCAGAAACAAATGGTGAAGTGCTCACCCACTTCTTGGCTAAATGCTGTTCATTATTAACAAAACTTTAGTCACCTTGCATATAATAAATAGGTAAAGACAAGAGGAAGAAAGATCAGTCTCCTTTGGACAGACACTGTGCAGTAATATGCACAACTTGCTTTAGGTTTTTACTGCTAATATGCACTATTACCGTAAAATGAAATAAGCTTATGCACCAATAGAAAACATTCTTTACAGGTTGATTGGCAGTGCTGAAGGTACAAAAAGGAGCATCTGCAACCACACCAATATGGAAAAAAAGGATCCAATCTGAACAATCTTCAACTCCAACAAGCAAAACCCCATTTCTCTTGGTCTACCTCCCATTATTGTTAATAATCACAGCAATAAAATCCTCAAGAACTAAAGCAGATTAATAAATATGGTAGTTTTTTTCCTGAAGATTACTGCAGTATTTTTGAGGAAGGAACTGGTAATACTGATGCTAAAGGATTCCGTCAGAGGAGCAGCTCCCAACGCAAGGGCTCTGTTCACACTGTTCAGTAAGGCCACCTCCCACACCTGGTCACCAGAACCATTCTCATCCTGCAAACTTGTGAAACCCCAGGCAGGGCAAAAAAATCAGCCCATTTGGGTGGACCCAGACAGGCTGCTATAAATTAAAAAAACCAAAAGCAAGCTGCTTTGCCCAACCTCACATCCTCTCCCCCAGCACACACACTGCCGCCTTCTCACTGGGGCGGAGCCAGGGAAGGCGGGAATGTGAGACCAGCCCCACACACTGAGAAAGACAGGAGGGACAGTCCAGCAAGGGAACAAAGCCCACAGCGCCCCAGCTCCATTTAACAAGGAGTAACAGGCATGCCCACTCTTGCCTGAGGACCATGTCCCATGCTACCAAGGTGTTACCAGGCAACAACTTTACAAATGCAGCACCAGCACAGCACGTACTAAACCAGCCTTTATTTCTCTCACAGTACAGCGGGGCTGAAGTTAAGACCACTCCGTGGCAGTGCCAACCCACTCAGTAGCCTGAGCAGTGGGAGCTGCTGACCAGTCCTCGGTGGCAGGCTGGGCACTCCAGTCCTCTGCAATCACAAACATAACAAGACTTAGTGCTCCCCAGCTCCTTCCACCCACAACAATACCCCCACCCCTTCCCACAGACACCCCCCAAACTGACCTGTGGGGAACTGCTGGATGGGCACAGACGGGACCTGCACTCCTTCAGACCAATCTGCAACCTCGGGCTGAGGAGGAGCAGTGAATTCAGGTGCTGGGGCCGTCCATTCAGTCTGGAACTCCTCCTTCGTGACTGCTTTCTCAGCAGCTGCCTGCTCCTCCTTTTCAATCTGCAATGGAAGAGCCCAGCCTGAGTCTCCCAGAAACACATCCCAGAACACAACCCTTACTATCAAGTATTAGACAACAGGCACCAACTGGGAATGCAATTAACCAACCTCCACAGTAGAGTGCGAAGTGCCATCATTACATTAGCAAAACCTATCCCCAACTGCAGACACACAGGACCATGGGATTGGAGCACAAGCAGAACATCCCAGAGAGACACAATCCCTGCCATGAGGATTCCTACCTCCTCAGGATCCCTGTAGAAGTACAAGTCAGGCATGACTTCCCATGGGTGCTCACGGGAGATGGTGCCACGCATGCGCAGGACCTCTCGAGCCAGCATCCACCACATCAGTCCCACTGAGTGGGCTCCCTGCAACAGCAGAAAGTAGGTACGAGTTGTAAAGCTAAACCTTTGCAGGAAGAGCAGAAGACTTATTTGTACCCCATCCAAGACTCGTGCTTGGTGAAAGACATTACTTGCCAATGCCAGATTTAAGCACTTAAACCCGAAAAAAGGGCAACTTTTCAAGTTCCCAGTGACATTTTCAGGTCTGGAAGAAATCATGCCATTACATCACAGCCTGAAGTAACTCTCCTGTTATGGAGTTTCATGTTGCTCACCACCCTCACATGAGTCTCATGCAGAAGATCGGGATGATGTTCACCACATATTTAAGAATGAAAAAATTGAAAACTTGACAAAATAAACAAAGCTTACACACATCCTCACATGTGACTTACACTGGTTTTGGTGACTGACACCTCGATAGAGATCCAAGATAAGATCTCGTCTTCCTAGACTTTACCTTTCAGGTGATTTCTGCCAAGGTAACGTCTCAGAGCAGTTTCTCCATCAGTTCACTTATCTTTCATTCATATTCATGATCTGTGGCAAGAATGACTATCAAACTCCACTCACTGGGTCACAAAGACCCTCATGGCGTCAGCGAAAAATCCTGCCAGGTTACTATAGCACACGTCCTACACTTGAGAGTTCCTTGGCCAGAAACCAGCCTCAGCTCCAAGCTCCAACTGTGTGCAGTTTGTTTTCTCCTCCCCACCCACCTGCCAGAGACATTAATTAGCTCATCCCCCAAGATACACGTGAGACACCAGCCAACCCTCCCGTGCAGAAAGCTTCCATCTTGGAAGCCCAAGGCAAGCTCTGGAGGAAGCTGCCTGGAATGCCACAGGGAAGCGTTACCTTGTTATTGCAGGGAATAGCGATATCCACGTAGCGCAGCGGCGAGTCGGTGTTGCACAGGGCGATGGTGGGGATGTTGACGTAGGATGCCTCTGTCAGCGGCTGGTGATCAGCCCGCGGGTCCGTGACCACCAGGAGCCGTGGCTCACGGAAAGCTGCCTGGATCTGGTTGGTGAACGTGCCAGGGGTGAAACGCCCGGCAATAGGAGTAGCCCCAGTGGCAGCAGCAAACTTCAGAACAGCACGCTGCAGAAGGGACACAGCAAAGGTGAAGCAGGAAAACTGCATTTCAACCAAGCCAGAAAAGTGCATTTCAGCCAGGTCACCCAGGCACTGCCAGGGAAGATGCATGAAATTTAACTGAACTATTTGTCTCCATTGCTATGAAATCAGGGCTCACCACCTCAGAAGAAGACAAAGTAAAAATACTACTGAAAAGAGCTACACCATGAGTTTAGAAGACCATATCCATCAGCAAAGCATTCAGTCAGGACATGAAAAAAAGTCTTCTTTTCCCCTCAAGTTATTGGCAAGCTCTACTCCAAACTCTCATAATCAAATCATGGAAGGGTGAAATAAACAAAAAGCTTAACAATAAAAGCAAAACAGGTTTTCTCCTATTATATCTACATCTTTTTATTATCCAGCAACTTCAAGGAACTACACAAAAACTCAGTAATAAATACATACAAATTGTAGCTTTGTCCATTGAAATTGCAGTTGGCAGTTCTCATTCAGTTGTAACAACTTCCAACTTGTCAGGCATGTGGCAGGGCCTACTATCAAACTCCAATCCTCGAGGGAGCCCCTCTCCTGGTGTTAGCGAAATCCCTGCCATCTTTGCTGTCGCACACTTCCGACACTTGAGAGCTCATTGGCCAGAAACTGACCTCAGCATCAAGCTTTAACAGTGTGCACATCAAGCCCACGGGATATCAAGCTTTTCCTTCAGAAACCCACCCTTGAATCTCCCTAAACATCTGTGGCCCCACCTGCAGTTACCTAAACAGCCTAACCTCACAAACTCCAGTGACTAACTAAATGTTATCACCTACAACAGAACATTTCTGCTAAATATTTTAGAGTCAAAATTACAAATATACTGGCTACTTTACCTTGCTCAATAATAGAAAATTTCTTCTTTGACAATTTTCATATCAGGTGCTTACTGTCCCCAGAAAATCAGTGCCAATTACACACAGTAGTTCTGGGAGGAAGGGGTCACCAGGGGACTGACCACTAATATGACAGAAACTCAACAGGAAGATGGATATGGAAGAAAAACAAATTATCAAATGCCCTGAAATGGGGAGTGGGTTTCGACTCTGTTTTAAGCTGACAAGTGCAACACAAAAACCATGTTTACAGAAAACATTCCTATAGTTAAAACTGGTGTTATTGCCTGCTATCACCAAGCTGTCACTGGCAGGAAGTGATGCATGCAAGGCAAAGGAGTCCTGCTCCCAAGACTGCAGGCTTCCTGATGCCAATACCTGTCCAGTGTTCCTGGAAGAAATGACGCTCACATCAGCTGGGTTCTCAATGGCAACAATGGCCCGAGCTGCCAGGAGCAGCTTTTCCCAGGTCCTTTTCAGATTGATGATGTAAATACCTGTTGGCAACAGCAGACTTTAGAGCAAGCAGCAAATACAAGATCCCAAAACAGGATAGCACTCCTCTGCCATTAAACCTGTCACATGGGTGTGGTTACTCCAAAATTCATAATCAAGGTTTGAAGAGACCTTCAAGATCATCCCATCCAACTGTGCACCCAGCATTGCCACTGTAACAACTAAGCTGTAACACTGAGCATCATATCCAGGCCCCCCCTTAAAGGCAACTGGGCAACCTATCCCACTGTCTGCCCACACAAACAATGAAAATATTTTGCTATTATCCAATCTGAATCTCCCTTGTCTCATCTTAGGGCCCTTTCCTCGGATCCTCCGACTGCTGGCAAGCAGAAAAGGGTGGTCCCTTCTTTCAGGTAGTTGTGGAGAGCAGTGAGATCCCCCCTGAGCTTCTTCTTCCAAGACTAAACAAACACAGCTCCTTCAGTCATTCCTCATTACATTTTCTAGACCTTCCAAAAGCAATACTGCCCTTCTCAGTACAGGCCCCAGCACCTCAATGTCCTTTCTGAAATGACGACACTCTAGTCTCATTCTAGCTAATGGAAAGCTATCCTAAGAAAATTCTCCCCTTATGATTTTAATGTCACACGCTTCCAGCATCTATTATCAAAAACCTAGTCCTGGTACGAATTTTAATCTTTTAAAACAGGGCAGCTTATATTGAAGACCAATACAAACAAGAAGAAATCATTACTGAGATACTAAAACCATTTTATTAATACAGCAAAGAACTAGCAAAATTACCGAAACTAAGTGTGATTGATTTACCAGATTTTAAGATCAAGATAGTCAAGAACTAGTACAATTGTTCCAAAATCAGTATTTTATTCTACTTTTCTGAGTTAACACTGGTATGCAAAGGCCATGGAGAATTCATGCTAAAGAGATCAAGCACTAGCACTTTTCTGCTTCTCCCAGTTGTGCCCACAAGATCCCAGCTGCCCAACCCGGGCCACCCATCCCGCCTGTTTACCATCGCTCTTCCTTTTGTAGATGTACTGCTCCATCTGGAAGTCCAGGTTGGTACCTCCCAGGTGGGTCCCGGCAGCGAGGAATTTGAGGACATCCTCCTCCTTCATCTGCAGGACATCGAGGCCTCCGGACATTGTGGGGTTTCCCTTGGGAAGCAACGACAGGGAACCTGCGGGCACAGGCACGCGGCTCAGCCCGGCGGGGACGCGCCACGAGGCCCAGCCGCCGCGGCCGCCATCTTGGGCCGCCTCCCGCGCTACCAGCGGCAGGCCTCGGCCTCCCCCGCGGCCCGGCCCGGCCCGGCCCGGTCCAGCCGGCCGCCGGCGCTGCGGCGGGATGCACAGTGCCCCGCGGTGTTATCGCAGGGCGCGGAACGCAGCCCCACCTTCCCGGCGCCCCCCGCCCGCCGGCCCCGACTCACGCTAACAACGCCGTGTGGAGGCCCGGGCGGCGCGGAGCCGAAAGAGAGCCCGCCTCGGCCTGACGCCCATATATAGCCTCGCCAGCCAATGGGAAGCCTCGGGGGCGAGGCTCCGCGGCGGCGGGGGCAGAGCCAGGGCCGCGCTCCTACTGCGCCTCCACAGGCCGGGCGCGATCCCGGCTGCGCCCGCTCCTCCGGCCCCTTCCCGACCCTGGCTCTGAAAGAAGCTCGTGGGATTTGTGGGATTACCAATGCAGAGAAAGGGAAGAAAGCTGGTGAAGGGCCTGCAGTGTGAGTCCTGTGAGGAGCGGCTGGGGGAGCTGGGGGTGTTTAGCCCAGAGAAAAGGAGGCTCGGGCGTGATCCCTTACCGCTCTCTACATCTCCCTGAAAGGAGGGTGTAGCCAGGTGGGGGCCGGCATCTTGACCCTGGCAACCAGGGACGAGAGGACTCAAGTTTCACCAGGGGAGGTTTAGGTTAGACATTAGGAGGAGTTTCTTCACAGAAGGAGCGATTAGACTTTGGAATGGGCCGCCCAGGGAGGTGGTGGAGTCACCCTCCCGGGAGGTGTGTAAGGAAAAACTGGACATGACACTCAGTGCCAGGGTCTGGTTGACAGGGTGGTGTTTGGTCATGGCTTGGACTCCGGGATCTCAGAGGCCTTTTCCAACTGAGCTGATTCTGTGGTTCTGTCAGTCTGGATCTGCCTCACAGCATCCGGAGGCTTGTGCTCCAAACAACATCAAGGCTGTTTTTGAGGTCTTGAAGTGAATAGAAAGCAAAGATTTATTTTAAATATTTTACAATTCCATTTTCCTGCTGAAAGTGAAACATGCTCTCAGGGCTGGTGATTATTTGATGAATTATATCTAGGCTCTAAATTGCTTGCTGTGGGGGGAAGCTTCTAAGGAGCTGCAGCATCTTCCCTGCACCCACATTCCCCCTCCCTGCAGGGGCACTGCTCTGGCACCACGCAGGAGAGCTTGGGCAGCCAAGGCTGTTCCTGTCCTTTGCAGAAATGACAGCAAAACCAGGTGAAATTGACACTGAATTTACACATCCTTGTTCTGCAGTAGACATTCTTGTGGTACTTGCCCCTTTTTTTTGTGTGTGTTGTTGGGTTTGGGATTTTTTTGTTGTTGTTTGCTTTTAAGAAACCAGAGAAAGTGATGAGATTTAAGAATCTTCATCGTCTTTCTCATCTTCTTTGTCCTATTCTCAGACACAGGCCTGAGGAAGGAATTTCTTGGAGAAAAAGAAAAGTAGTGATACTTACTTTGCTATGCTTGCTATCATCAGGATCTGGAAACATTTCTGGACTGTGCAAATACTATTGCCAATGCCTTCTGCAAGTGATAATTAATCTTCACATCTTTCTAACAACAGTGTTCCTTTAGTTTTCTCCCTTCTATTTTAACCTCACATAACCACATCAGTGTGACTGGCCTTAGACTCTCCTTCTCAATGCCTGAGCCCTGAGTTACTCTGGGGCAGAAGTGCTCAAGTAGCAGGTTACAACATTGCCTCATGTATGTTCTTTGTCTCCTGGAAAATGGCTCCCTATTCTTCTTTTCTTCGTGCTTATCAGATGGTGTTAATTAGTAAGATTACCAAATCAGCTTTAGACTATGCTGAGTAATTCAAGCATTTGCCACACGGTGGTGACAAAGTAGGTAAAATGAAACTCAGCAACAGGTTAGTGAGCCCTCGGCCAGAGTGTGAACTATTATTGCCTGAGAGATCATAGACATCTGTGGCACTTGGGTAAGTGCACTGTGGATGGTGAGACCTGATGGCTGTGTACAAACTGTGTTTCTCCTAAGGAGAAAGGAGCAGGGTGAATATTATCTCAGGAAGGAAGAGGAGAGGTGGTGGTGATGTCACCGCGGTGTGGGTAATGGATTTCGCCTGGAGAGCTCTTCTGCGCAATTGAAACCCATCCGTATTAAAAGTGTATTTGAACATAATGGTTGGAAATTAAGTATTGAATATTGCAGTTTGTATGATGTTATCAAAAGAGTGCCACTGTCAAGTGTTATAGACTCCTCTTGCTTCACTAATACCTCATTTATTTTTTATTGTTATGCTTATGGGCCCTTTCTGGTAGACCATGAGGCCCATAGCCCATGAGACGGCTTGGAACAGTGGTGATGAAGCTGGACAATAAAATCTTTCTAGCTATTTTCTTAAATAACCTGAACGCTTGCCTTTATTTTTTTTTTCATCTGCGTGCTGAGACAGTTTAAAATAATGTTATGAATGGACGTCCCTGAGGTGAAAGTGTATCTATCTTATCACGTTTTAGACAAGTTTTCCCTTGTCCAAAGTTCACACTGAGCTCTGTTACACAATTACATGCAGAGCTGCTGGCAGCCCCTGGGAACAGCCTTGCTCTGCAGCAAGCAAAGCCAGGAAAGGCAGATTTGAGGCACCAGTCCTCCTGAAGAGCCAGGGAGACTCGAGGCCCACAGGTGCAGAGAGAAGCATCACAGAGCTACACTGAGGACCTCAAGTAGGTGCCTGGGGTGGTCACAAAGCCCTAGAAAGAGCATCTCCCAGAGAGCCAGCCCAGGCTGCAGCAGAGCAGCAGCCCTGGCCAGAAGCCTCTGAGCAGGGGGCTGCACCAGGACCCCAGTGCTGGGAGAGAGGGCTCCTCACAGGGCTGCAGAGGAGGTGTTCTGTGCTGCCAGGACAGCTCTGCAATGAAGGGGTTGGGTTGTGTGTCTGGGGAAGAAGCTCAGGCAGAAAGCCTTTCAGGCAGTATCTTCCCCACCAAACATGACAGTGGGTGTCACCCAAGAGATTGTGTAGCACCCCTGCAGAAGGCAAAGAAGAGCTATGAAGATCAACCCACTTTCAGTGAAACTGCACTAATGTTACTGTGCCTCCCTGTAAATTCCATTTTGGCTTGTGTTTCAAAGGTTTGTTATTACTTTTTACACGTTTTGGGGAAACATATTTTGGCAAATTTATTTCTAGTTCTACAAAGTTAGAATTGCCTAACACCTGTTACAGAAACTTGCAGAGGTCTCATTTTAACCTCTCACTAGGGTTTTGTCATTTTTACTAAAACTCCTTAATGCATTATGATAAAAACTCCTAAAGCATTTTACACTGCTGAAATCACAAATTAAGAAACTACAATGTGGAAAATCAGCTTGCTATTTTGAAATAAGCACCAAAGCCAGAAGGGATAAGCATATTCAAGAAACCACATGGAGTTCACAAAAGCACACATATATATGTGCCTGTGTAGGATGAGGAATCTTTTCTGTTCAATTCTGGCTTCAGTGCTTATGTGTGGCACAACACTCATTAAAATTAAAAAAGCAAGCAAAGTGTTTGCCCATTTTTAATGAGGGAGATCTGTAACTCAGTGTTTTGTTACAACCACAGTGCCTTTAAACTTTCAATCTTCCCCACCTTCTACCACTCAGAAGGGATAGGGAGCTTGTGTGCTATCTCTTCTCACAGCTGGGGCAGCTGTCAGCAGCATGGATGGCAACACCCACTACAGAGGAGGCCGTTCTTCAAGGCAGCAGGAGAGCCCTGGGGAGCCCTGTGTGCAGAAGCAGGCACTATCCCAGGCCCAACTTGCTACCAGGAACCTGCACAAGCAATTTAGGCTCAGCTGGCACAAGGCTGCACCTCAGAGCTGTCTGGTAGGTCTGTTACACACAGATAACCCATCCATGAAAACTGCTCCATGTGAGAATGTATTATCTAAGCAAGAGAAGAGGCTTGGGATCTTCGCATCTGGAAGATGCACATCTCAGTATCAACAGCGTTTTGCTTAGCACAATCTGCCTGCTTCTGAATCCCAGGACCGTACTGTGACAGCAAGAGGAGATCCCAGCAATCCAGGATTCCCTTCCATTATGCCTTGCAGGAGACAATGGTGTCCCAGGCACAATTTCTGGTCCCCTGCTGAGATCAGACTGCCTGAGTAGCAAAAACCTGATCAGCTGGAGATTAAAAACAGTTTCTCCCCAGAGAGCTTAAAACCCCACTGTCCTGAAGGCAGGTATTTCGCCAGCTAGTACAGGGATTCAACAGCCATCTGTCTTCACACACAGCAGGCAGGCAGAGGAAGCTGTGTAAAACAACATTCTCCAGTGCTGTGTGGTTTTTCCATTTAAGCCAAGTTGATTTAGGTTGTACTAGCACAACCTGTGCATATTATACACCACAGAAAAAGAGAATATTCCTTGCTCTGAACACATGCAACAGTCCTGTCCTCTTGGAAAACTCATTCTGCCTTCTTAAGTCTCTACTCCCTCCAATCCCTTGTGCATTTAATCAGTTTGGGGCTTGTCTGTTTGGGTTTTTTAAAAGAAACACCGAAGAAATGACATCCTTAATTTTAGCAACCAGTTTTTAATGGAAACATATAATACACCTTTTCACATAAATATTTTATATAGACACATACTATATAGACTCACAATACTCAAAGCTATGCAATGTTTCAAAGCTCCAGTTCTGTTTAAGAGACTGAGAGGAAAAAACCCAAACAAGTCATCACACAGGAGGAGTGGAAACATAAAGTTTCTAAAGCATGAATAATCAAACTATTTCTCTTGTGTCCTTACAACTCACTTAAACACTGCCTGCCTCAACATGCCAGCCAGCTGTGTTCTTAGCCACAGCTGCAGGGGCAAGCAGAGACAGTGTACGATCACTAACAGTGCATTGCCAGCAACAGAGGTCAGTCCAAGGGAGCGCGCCCCTGCCTCCGGAATCCAAGCCAGGATGGCTTTGGAAATGATTATCTGAAAGACTGTCAGTGTTGAATTGCTGGCATGATGAAGGTAGGTGATTAACCACCTCTGTCCAGACCTTTTATTTGATTTACTTTACCTTTAGGCTGTACAGTGACAATTTGTTATGAGGTAGAAGCATTAAACCTCATGGGGAATACATCTGAACTTCAAGTCCACGCACTTGATTGTCTTGACTTGCTATAGCTATCAAGGAGCAACTTCAATAAATCACTTCAGAAACAGAATGTTTTTGAAGAAGGGAAAAGGGTGAAGGACAGTAAGGATCAGAGCTGAGAAATATTCTTATACATGTGATATGTGATAAAGCTTTCAGAACAGAGTGAAGCAGAACTTCAGGCTTTCCCTTCCCCCATATATGACACCTGAAAAAAGAAATAACAAAGAGAAACAAACAAGCTTGCACCACAGAATTCATTCTCCCCAACTCACAGGTAGATAAGCTTTTGGATTTGCAGCACCAATGGTAGATGAAACACAGTGCAGTGTGTGTTCCTTAAACCCAGAGGAGCCCAGGTTAATCCACAAGCCAAAAACCATATAGCTTTTCACTTTACTTCAATAACAAAGTACCAAAGCAGAATGGAAAAACTTTCCCAAAGTAAAAGCTAACACTGCTTTACGCCTGATTCCAGATTTAAAACAAACAAACAAACAACCCCACAGTAGACCTTAAAACATTAACACATGGAAATAAACTCTCTACTTCTTCCTTTGACCAGGCAGGAGTACAGGGACATAAAAGCCACCAAAGTGTTCCTGAAATTCAGATTTCTGATGAGGATCTTATTTAATTCCAGATTACCTCGCATTCTTTGCTTGCCTGCCTCATTTTTAAGAGCTTTAGTTTCTGTCTGCACAGGTTGCACATTGCGTTGCCATTGCTAAATCAGGAACAAAATATGTGTGAGGTCACCTTGCAGGTGACCCCACACACTGCCCTTGGCTACCACAGCCCAGGATGTTCAACAGACCCACTCACGCCAGATTTATAAAGCACCAAATAAATTCAGGCTCCCAGCACAATGCTGGTTTGATCCCATACATAGGGGAATAAAGGGCAAATGAGGCAACTCATCTAATTGCCACCTTATTCTGCCAGGTCAGCAATCCTAGACTTGGTTCCCCAGCTTTGTGTCAGTAGTGCTCAGGATAGCAAACAAGCAGGATGTGCAGTTACCATGGTTTCATGCACTTTCACAAGTTCTGGTCACTAAGGGCAGAAGTAACAGCAAAAGAAAGAAACAGGTGTTCACATTTAGGATTTAGCAAACAACGTGCCACGTGCCTGATTTGATGCAGTGCTCTGTTGCTAACACATAGATGTGCACACAGAACCCTCCACCACCCATTCTTGGAGACTCCTGCACTGCAGAGCACCAGACTCTCTTCATAGATAGGCTGAGTCTGAAAACAGGCAGCACTTTCCAAGCCTCTAGCCTGTCCTCTTACACTTCCCTCAACTTTTACATCAGTCATCAAGCATTTTTGGAGTTGAAATCTGGTGAAGAACACCTTTAACAACCCACATCCCCTCTGTTCTTGCACTCAGGAAGTTGCCTGGGCAGGCAATGATTGTCCAAAATACACTCTAAAATTTATGAACAGCAGGTAGCACCGGTTGTTCATACAGCTACAGTGCCATATCTTCATGTTTAGAGACAGGTGCTCTGGTTCTAAAGTGAATTGCAATAACCCTAGATATTTAAGAAAATAAAAGCCAAAGCTAAGTCTTCTGCAAGGCACACTACAGAACAGGATGCACACTTCCATGCCAGCTTCGTGGCTATGCTAACAGAGCTGCAAGGGACCCAACCCACCACAGAGGCACAAGTAAAGGGCGATCAGGCTGCACCTGGCACACACTGTGAGGTCTGAGTAACACAGTAGGAAAGAGTAAGAAGGCACAGAGGATGAAAAGTGTGTTTAAACTCAGGCATACTTGAACACAGACTACCTGATATGAGAAAAGGCTCAGCCAGGAAAATGGGAAGGGTCTGTGTGGAGCCCCTAAGGGAATTAAAGGTCACTACCAAGCACCCACAGGGCTCAAACTTTGGAGAAAGCTTACAGAAATAGCAACCTTTTCTTTTCAAACCAAAACATACTCCACATGCAATCAGCGATGTTTTAAGGGAAATCTGAAGTGCCAGTATGTACATCTGTTTCCATTATACATTTATGCATTATGAGCCATGGCCCTAAAAGCTACATTTAAGGACCACTTCACACTGAGGGTGTTGATCAGGGATTAACAAATAAAGAATAAGACACAAATAAGTCTCTATGACAACTGCATGAAAAAACCCCAACAAAACCCACTTGAGTGTTCCTGCTGTAGTTAGACCAGCAGCTTTTTTTTTTTTTTTTCCTTTTTTTTTTAGAGAACAAGTAGAACTTTGGTAGCAATCAATTCTAAAGTGCCTTATGCTTCTTAATTCCTGTGCAAACTCTCAAACTCCGCTGCAGAGGCAGAAGGACATTTCAAGAGTGTTAAGGTGCTCAATAACATAATAACACATAACACAGCAAGGCGGTTCCAGTTACTTTCTCTGTGACCACCCACAGTACAAAAGTGATGTCAGAGACCATGTTTGTAGCTTTTCCTCTGAACTTCATTTCTTTCCACCCACTCCGCAATATAAGCACCACGACACACATCCAGTTTCCCACCAGGGCCTGGTGTTCCTCTATAAGAATAAAGCACATTAGGAAGGAGGATCTATATCAAATGGTGGTTACTGTGGCCTTTCTGGCAAGGAACAGGCTGGCAGGTTCTGTCATCACTGTTTTCTCCTCAAACACTTTTGCTCTAATACTGTCTCATTGCATAAAGGTGGTGAGCACAGAGTTATTTTTAAAAGGGGCTTCTCAGCATAATTACTAGGCTGTGAAAACCCTGCCATTTCCCATGGCAGTCTGCAAGTGCAGTCCTTCTGGAATGCATTGATCAAACAACACAAAAATCCAATCCTTCCTTTCCTCTACTTGCCAAAAGGCCTAACCCCATCTCAGAAGGGCTTTCTTCCTCCAGGCTGAGGACGACTTATTCCTCTGTGGAACTGGGAACTTCTCAGTGCCAGTTGATCACAAGCGGGAGAAGGAGTGAAGCTGGTCCTTTCTCGTGCAGCTCAGTCAGGATTTCAAGCCCATTTTTTCCATCATCTGTTCATACACCGTCCATGCCATTGCTGCCATCAGAGTGCGCCTGAGAACTCGGGGCACACCGCCTCGGAAAAAGCCAACCAGCCCAAAGTCCTGCAACAGGAGATAAACAGCAATTCATCCCAATCTGCCTGGAGGGTTTTAATTTCTCATCATTTATTACATGAAACAGCACAGGATGTATTTCAACTCAGACCCAGATCAGTCTCTGAAAGACCCGGGCTTAAACAGCATTTAGTGTTTAGGAAGAACGTGTAGCACTGCACTATTGCAGGGCTACCCAGCAAAGCAGGAAGAGCAGTGAGTGGAAAAAAGGAAGGCCAGGATGGAGAAAACAGATAGGGAAAGCCACACTCAAATCCAACAAAGAGAAAAGAAGGGTGTAATCTTCTCCAGATGCTACAGGAAAATGACTAGTCTTTATTTTAGAGCTTCATATTTATGAAAGTCTCTTAGCTATTCTGAGATTTCTAAGTATTGAAGCAAAAAACATTATGATTTGAGAAAGAAAAAAAAAAGTACATAAAAATGCATACACAAATAAGCATTTCTGCTTAGGAATAGAGTTCAATATGGAAACGGTGAATCTGCCAATTCTCCATCCCATTCCTGGGATAAAGACCTGGGCATTTATTTCTCTTCTGATGTCTAAAGAGCAAAAAATTATTTTGTAGCTGGTTTGTATCTGAAACCAGCATTTCACACTGCACACTATAGTCTTCTTCTACCACAGCATGACCCCCTTCATCATCTTGAAAATGCTGACACTGAATTGTCCAACTGCAAGAGCAGGTAAAGCATTGACACTTGTTCACCTCGTTGAAAAGGCAACAGCTTCCCCAGCAAAGCTGTGTTTTGAGCAAGGGGATCAGAATTGAGGATGTGGTTGTGCATGTCAAAAGGGATTCACCTCACCTTGTAGATAAAGGCAATGGCCTGGCTTGTCCTGTGGTACTTTTGGGGTGACAGCTGCATGTGTGTTTTGATGACATCAGCAGGTTGTGTTGCCAAAGAGGCCAAGATCCCTGCAAAGATCCCACAGCCAAAATTCAGCAAGGGCACAACCACTGGATCCAGCTGGTCTGCAACAGAGCAAAGGGAACACACTCAGACACCATTCGGGCCAGGAACACTCATGTTGTGCGACAACATGAAAGCTACTGAATGGTTAAATCAACATGAGAACCTAAGAAAAGTTAAAATCCATGCAGCTAAAGAAACAATTCAGGGGGAAAAATGGCTACTAGTCAAAAGTTAGCACTATTGAAAAACCTCATTTGCTGGGGAACTGAATTCAACAGAAAATCAGAAAAGGAAAAATTCTACAAATGGTGCCCCAGTGAGTTCCAATACCAGAGAAGCCCCGGTTTAATGGAAACTGAGCAGTATGCAAGACAAGCAGAAGCAGCAAGCAGTGCTTAAGACACCCTGTCTTAACTGTTCACTAACCCAGTTATGCATCAGCCTTCATGAAGACAATCAATCAATTTAGGGCCAGTCTCCATTTCTGCACTGACCTCAGCTCTAGGTCTACAGTTCTCCACAGACAAATGTGAGTGAGAGACCCAAAGCCCCAAAAGAGACTAATTTAACTTCTGAGGTGGAGGGCAACAAGCAGAGCATGCAGGCTGTCAGCTGCAGGGCAAGATCTGAGAAGAGGAACATTTTCTACTCCAGCATCCAACACTCAGCCTCACCCTGAGGTGTGAGGTTTTTGGTCTGTGTGTAGAACATCAGGTAGATGCCAGAGAAGGGCGCATCCCGCAGCAGCGTTGCTGTGAGCCCACTGAACATGCCACGAGCCCCTTCGGTCTGATAGATACTCTTCAGGGCTCCATACACACTCCCATAACCAAATCTTCCACTCTGCAAAAGCAGACAAAGGTCAGTCATCCATGTGCCAGGCACACGTTGAGGAGCCCTACACACACTCTGAGGATATAACAGCCAAACAAATGGTAGTGTGAACTTAATGTGATGCCCAAGATGGAAACACAGAGGACAACCTAAGGCAAAAACCAGGTTTCACCTAACTCGGCCTTTAAAAGAATCCTTCAGGGAGGTAACATATGAAAGATGCTACACAAATACTGTATACAACTGAAACTTACAAATCTTAGGGCAAATTCTATTTCATCTTCTTGCCTAAATATAATTTCCTACACAATGTGTGAACTGAGGTGAAATCAGGCCTACATTCCTGCGGTACCCAAGTGGCAGCAATCTTCTCCAGGCAGAAGGATTTATATTTTGCATCTCAAGGAAGGTGTGTGACACCATTAACAGGGGACTAATTGGAAAGTCATACCTCATATCGGGTCTTCACTACAGTCACTGGCAACATGCAAATCCCAGAAACTGCACGAGCAGCAGCACCCAGGAAGACAGACTCCACGGCTGTGGGCGAACGGTCCACAAGAAACTTTTGCTTCATCACGTACAAAGTGCTGAAGTAAATCCCAACCCCAGGAATACATCTTGCAAAGGACTTCAGGAGAAACAGAAGCAGATGAAGAAAGGAAAAGCTTACATAAGACAAAATACACTACCGAACATTTCTGAGACTGTCCAACTTGACAGGAAGCTTTGTAGAAGACAAAAATATCACTAAAGCTAACATGCTGAGGAAAGAAGATAAGGTAGAAATCACTTATGGCACTGACAGACAAGTTATTCAAATGATGCCAGGATTTATTGCATTCCTCAATGTCAGTTTTCTAGGAACAGCATATTCCAAACCAAAATGAAGCTCCTGCAGTTGTCACACCACATTTCCAAAAGTATTCAAACGTTCAGCTGCTCAGGACTGCCATAACCAGATCAGTGAAATTCACAACATTAACTCTTTAAAATAGGATGTAATCTAAATCATGTGGTTTCATTCATAATTGTATAAGAATTGGCTATTTAAATTTAGGCAGACATAATTAGCAATAAACAGTAAGCTTATTTATTTATTTATTTTTACAAACCAGAGTTAGACCAGCCACTTACTGGAGAGACACCTTTCCAGAGCCCCAGAATACTCTCAGTACGAACAACCCTAAAGAGCAGCGTTACCATCCCAGCACGACCAGTCCTGAAAGAAAGACAAGACAGGAACTGAAGAAATAACCTACTTCTGCTCTTTGGCAGATGTACTCCACAGCCACCCCTTTCACTCATATCTCTGTGCATTAACTCGGCAGTTCCAAGATGCTCTTCCTCACCTCAGTCTGCTTTTCTTGGTTGCTCTTTCCAGAACTTCTCCATCACCTTCTGTATCTCACAACTTTTAACACCTGTTAGCGTTTTTAGTTGCCCATTCCCTTAGTTAGCAGCAACAGACTGTAGGTTGACTACACCAAGCTGCATGCATGAAAACTTATCTGACAACCATACAGGATTTTTTTCAGGCACAGGATACACCACAAAACTGCATGGTAGCCACTCCAGCAAACACCAGTCTCTCAGATGAGAACAAATGTTGAGGTTACAAGTTATTCCAGTGGCATTCACAACCACTCACAGACATTTCTGCTCTTCTGGGGCAAAATAACAATCCTTCTCCGTAATACAAAAATCTACCTCCTCTTTTACAAAGCCTGATTTCCCAAATTACAACTCTGAACTCCAAGCCCCAGCCAGCAAATAAGGCAGAAGCCTATGGCGGAGCACCTCCAGGCCGCGCACGCAGACACATCCCCCTCCTCTCACCCATTCACAGCAGGCTGCAGAGTTTGCAGGCGAGTTTTCAGCAGGTCAAGGGGTTGGAAGAGGAGCGTGGAACAAGTGCCACTGATTGAGCCGCACACAAAGGCCTTTAGGACTGGATGCATCTGAAAGAGGAAAACCAGAACTTTAAATGGCCATTTAATTAAGAAGGGCACAACCCTTCCCCTCCACCCTGCACGCCACGGTGCCCCCGCTGCCACGGGCACTGCCCAGCCCCAAACCCGGCCCAAACGCGCCCAAAGCACTGCGCGGCCTGCTCAGCTGAGGCTGCCTTTGCTAACCACAGCGGCTGCCGCCGCCCGGCACTTCTCGGGAAATAACACCGCAGGAGGCACAAAGCCCACGACAGGGTGAAGGTTTTTAAGTGCTTAGAGAGGGTTTGTAAACATTATAAACATATAACGGTGTTTGCTAATGAAGAACGAGTTTCTGCGCCTCTCGGCGCAGCAGAATCACGACAGCCTAGAAAGCACGCACAGATCAGAAGCAGTGTGATCGGGGCACACTCCGAGCCAGCAATGGTGCCCCGAGGTCCGCCCAGGACGGGGCTGGACCCATCCCCCGTCCCCCCCGCTGCCCCGAGGCCGCGGAACGCAGCAGCGCACTCGCGTCCCACCGGAGCGCTGCCCCCGGGCTCTCCTCGGCAGAGCGAGCGAGCAGGGCCCGGCGCAGCGGCCCGGCCGGGCGCAGCCGTACCTCCGCCTCCCGGCCCGGCATCCCAGCGCCGCCCACTGCCCCAGAGCGCGGCGGGCAGCGGCGAGGCGCAGCCCCGAGCCAGCCCGGCTCAGGCCCGAGCCAGCCCCGCCCGCAGCACCGCCCCGCCCGGCGCATGCGGCTCCCGTAACCCTTCGCCCGCCGCGGCCTCGCTCTGCCTCGGCCCGGGGAGAGCGCCGGCCCGCCGGCCCCAGCCGGTTGCCCTCCAGCCGCGTTTGGCCCCGGATCGCGGGTTTGTGACGGCTTTTGGACATTCTACATAGAATCGTAGAACGGAAAAGGGCTGAAATGGATCTTTGAAGTTCATCTAGGTCCAGCCCCTGTGCTACGGGAAGGGACGCCTCTCGCTAGACCACACTGCTCAAGGCTCCATCCAGTGTGGCTTTGAATACTGCCAGGGATGGGGCATCGACAGCTTCTCTGGGCAGCCAATTCCAGTGTCTTGCCACCCTCACAGAAAAAAAATTCTTCCTAATATCTAATCTAAATTTCTTCTTTCAATTTATACCCATTACTCCCTGTCCTATCGCTGCAGTTCCTGATGAAGACTCCCTGCCTGGCTTCCCTGTAGGCTCCCTCCAGATACTGGAAGGCTTCTGTGGGATCTCCACAGAACCTTTTCTTCTCCAAGCTGAACAGCTCCAATGCTCAGCCTGTCTCCATAGAGCAGGTACTCCAGCCCTCTGATCAACTTTGTGGCCTCATCTGGACTTTCTCCAACATTTCCAAGGCCTGAAGTTGGGGTCACCAGAATTTACTCAGTTCCAGCAACTGTACTCTGTATTCCAATGCTCTGTGCTGTATCCAGAGCCCCAGCACACTCCATCAGACATGGGCAGTGGGAAGGGTCAGTTCATAATGACAGCTTTCATGTCTTCCCTCAGTTCACACCTCCCACTTCCCGACAAAACCAGCTTCCTACACCATGCTGTTCAGAAACCTGAGATGTGTCCTTACCGCTGTCGCTAGTGTTTCCACTTGTTCATCCACATCCTGGGCCCAGAGCAGAGGAAGGCTGGCTTTCCAGAGCATTGAAGAAGTGAGGCATCAAAATGAAGAGTTTCAGTATTAGACCTGTGCCAGCTCTGAGACTGTGGCTTCGCTGTGCCTGCAGAGCCAGACACTGCTTATCAACAGCAAAACTGGAGGTGCTGGGAGGAGCAAGTTATGGCTTTGGAAGCTGCTTTTCTAAGAATTGCCTGTTTGCTGTGCCTTGGCCAAGTAAGGAATGACACGTCCAGAACGTCATGCTCTAGGTGTTCCTAGAAGGAAAACCCTGTGTGCAGCAGTAGCCATAATGCACAAACTACTTCCTCTCCTGGGCTCACTTTGCCTTGTGGCAGCCCCTGAAGAAAGAGAGAACATACTTTTCTGAGAAAATGTAACACACAGGCTAGCAAAAGCAATTCCTTATGGACTCCCTCTTCCCTTTGGCAAGCTCCTGTCTTGTTAAGTGCTTCCCTCCTTGAGTGAGTGACTGCCTTTTATTTCATTAACTAACTTTGTCTGCTTACTCATGGAAAAGAAGATCAGCTTGTCCCCTTCCCTCCTAGTGCTTCTTTCCCTGCCTCACTTCTTGCTCCACTGTGCCCCAACACAGGATCAACATGCATCATCACAGGCTGCATGGGAATCCCTGCTCCACTTGCCTGGAGCTCCTCCTTCCCCTTCCTCTTCACCAACTGTGGGCTCTGCAGGGTGTTTCTCTCACATATTCTCCCTCTCTCACAGATGCTGCTGCACAGTGTTTCTGAATCTCAGAGACACTACCAATATCACCAATGGGCTCAGCTTTGCCCAGCAGCAGGGCCATCTTGGAGCCAGCTGTGTGAGAAATAGCTACTCGCTTTTCATAGTTTAGGAAGGTTTATTAGACCTTATCAAAAATACAACAGAAGACTGAATAAAGAAAAAAGGTTACGGCGCTGGGAGCAAAATATTTTCCCCTCCATGTGCTCAGCCCCCTCACAATGGAGGTTTTTCCCTTTTTAACCCTTTACCCCTCCCAAAGTTCTGTCTATCCACCCCTTCTTCACTGTCCAGTGGTGGAGATCTCTTCCTCAAATCCTGATTGGAGGTCAGATGTCACCATAGTGACAAGCCAGCTCTCCCAGATGTGCCAACTCCCATTGTCCCTTGATAACCACGAGAGGGGGTGCAACACAACTATAAATCTATAAACTTTTCTTAAACTGTATACATGATATTTGTCCATTAATTGTGAGAGTCAGTCATGGCATTATCATCTATCACAGCTGGAAGTGGCTACTACCACCACGGGGGCAGATTCTGGCATCTTCTCACATCAGGCAGCCCTGCAGCCTCCTTGTTACTAAAACCTTTCCTTGCAAACCCAATGTATCTGTTATACAATTGATTATATAAGGAAGCTCTCTGGGATATATGTGTCATTTTGCAAAAGCCCCTTTGACTGTTTCTTTTGGCATGTTTCTGGCTGTTCTGGATGGGACTGGGTAAGTAGATTGTTTAGAGGAGTAAGCTTAACTCTAATAAGGCTGACAAACTCAAGTGATGAATTTGAAATGTTTCTGTATGGAACTGGGGATGGTGTGGCTAGATCCTCTCCCTCCGTATCTTTGGGTGGATCAACAGTTGACATTTTTGTAGTTTTCTGGGGCAAAACAGGCTGCAACAGTATTGGCCAAATGGCATGCATCCCAGGAAAGAGCTCATCCAGCATTAAACCGTGGCAGCAACAGCGGTCTCCAGGTTCTTATCTTGCTGTGGAAGCGTTTTCTTCCTTAAAATAAGCCTCATGATGAACGAAGAGGTGAAACAGCACTGCTGATCTCTCACATCTCTGCAGGGATGTGCCTCAATTCTGCAGGAATGCCCAGCAGAGGGAGCCGCGTCCCTTCATGTCGCCCTCCTTGTACTATAATAGCCCATCATCTCTATTTAGGAGATGAAAGATGAGAGGCACGGAATGCCAAATTGCCATTTGGTGGACACATCTTTTCCACACTGAATAATTCCTGGTTATTCAGTTAATTCTTTGGCACTTTAGCACCAACAGAGTTGTGAGTGCCATTTTAAACCTGCATAAGGGCAGTGGAGATCAAGCATCAACACTGCCAGCAACTGCCAGTAACACTGCCTGTAAGAGAAGAGTTTGTTTCTGGTTTTAATTCCTAGTTTCAGGTTTTGTAAGAGTTAGTACCCAGCAGAGCTTGGCTGTCATGGCTTGACTCACACATAAAACTTTGACCTGATGTCACACTGCCCACCACGGCCGAGGAAAGCCATCCACTGCTACACATGCAATAGTTGCAGATTTTCTTGGTTCACAGAAATTTATCCCTCCACCTTTGGGGTGGTGGTGAGTGAAGGTGGACATCCAAAGGGTTTGAGAAAGACAACAGACCATTCCACATGGAAATTCTAGCAGCACATCTATGGACTGATGCCCAATGAGGTGCTGTTTGTTCAAAAACGAACAAAAAGATTATGTGACTTGTTGCAGACAGGTAGAAATATTACAAAAGAAAGGTCTTATTAAATATGGTTTAGGCACTGCTACTCTAGTTAAGCTAGGCAGTTAACACAACAACCTGTTCTAGTAAGAAAAATGAGTTTACACCTGCATAAACAATAGATCTGTCCCATGAGAATCAGTGAAGAAAATATGTAAACAACCCAAGAATAGAGAGATTTGATGGAAAGGTAAAATGCCAGTTATTAACCAATTAATTGAGTGGCAATAAAACTAGTAGCAAATTGGTGTTGAACACAAGGTCTGTGAAAACTGTAAAAAATATGAGTTATGTGAATAAAGAATTTGCTTTTTCTGCTTGAAGAAGCTGAGTCTCATCTGTTTATTAATGCAACATGACTTGCCTGAATTTCAGTAATGCACCAAGCTCTAGTGAGGAGCAGCAGTATTTAAGGAGATAACTCACACTTCAGATGTTGCCTGTTGCTCAGTAGGGCTGCTCTTTCCCCTGTATCTTGTGTTGTGGGGAAGATCGGAGCCAATTGTGGGATGGGAGCTGTGTTGGGTGTGGATGAGGTCACAGTAGGTATGTGGTAGAGTTGGTGGGAATTCAGGGCTGTTCAGGGCTTTATTTCAGTGTTAGTCTGTGAGAGCAACCTTCCCAGTGTGTGTTCTGGGAAGAAAGGTTCAAATGTACTTGACAGTGTTAGGATTACAATTGGACTCAATGATCTTAAATGTCTTTTCCAAACTAAATGGCTATGATTCTATGATCATTTCCTTTAGGTATTCCTGTCTGTGCTTGTGTGGGTGCAGGGGGAAGGTGCCTTCCAAGGAAAAATGAAATGTTAAAGCAAACACGGGGCCCTTTGCCATCGCTGGCTATTGGCAGCATTGGACCATCCCCCTCAGCCATCTTCACCAAAAGTCCTTGGAGCAGGGCACAGACAGCACTACTTTCTCTCTCCTAGACACTGGAACTGCAGAGCAGGGACAGCAGGTGCAGGACATGCAGGTGGGAGACAGGAACACTTCAAAGACGTGGAGGAAATTGCAGCTCTCTTCCACTGGAGAATATAAGTGCTCAAAATGAAAGCTGTGATCACACAGAAGATAAAGCTGATGTTTCCGTTTTGTAGGTGTTAAGTACAGAGGCTGAACTCACTGGCTTGGTTTCATACAACTTTAATGTAACACAGGTCATACTGAGGAAAAGCTATTTTAGGACTGTGCACTGCTACAGTAAGGACCTTACCTGTGACTTGGCATTTGCAGCATAAGCTAAGGTAAATATTGCCAGCCTATATACGCAAAGCTACGCCTGCTTCTTAAAAATACGTGATATAAAGACAGTTTTTTTGCACTCTTTCAGACACAGTGCTGGATTATGGAGCAGAATTTGACAGATCTGCTGGGCAGCGGTGGGTCTGAGGACACATTGGTGAGTCACTCCCTGACGGGTTGCTCTCCTGCAAACCGGGGCCAGTAGCACGTCTTAGAGGTTCAGTTTTTCCTATGGGACACATACTGGTGGTGATGATGGGTATTTAGAAGAAAGCAGTGTGATTGTTGTTCTCTGGAAAGAAACCAAAACACAGGGTGAAAATGTCTTTAGCTGATGGCACTGTACTTGTAGAAGAAGAATGTCCTTGAGGGCAGAGGTAGTGCTAGGAGTGTCCTGTGGAGGATATCCTGATAGGGATGCTGCTATCCATCTTCTTTAATTTGAATTCTTTGCTGGCACAAGTACTGCCCAGGGATGTGGTGGCTGCTGCTTGGGGGTTGGTGAGCAGAAAGGGGGCATGCCACTGCTGCTGATGCATCCCATTTCTGGCACTCAGCTAACTGGAAAAAATGCTTTTCGGAGACGAGTATTAATATGTCAGTTTCTCCCTGGGCCAAGCTCCCTTTCTCCTTTCAGAAGGAAACATAAAATAGGACCCCAAAACCCATATCAGGGGCTCTCAACCTCCTGGCCATGCCCATGTTGTTGCTGGTTTGAGGATGTTCCCTGTCTCTGGCCTCAGTACCCCGCCTGGACTTGGGCATGGGCCATGTCCCTATATGGAGCCAGCAGTAGGGTGCTGCTAACTTTTACCACCACAGCTGTGTTTTCCTTCATCTCCTCTGCCCCTGTGATGCCCCAGGATCTTATCCTGGGTCTTGCAGGGGTATGGCCAATCACTCATGTTCATTTCTCTTTTGCATCTTGTACCACAGTTGTGGCACATCTGTTTTGTCCTTATGTAGCTTGGTGTGAGTTGACTCTTTCCTGGTATATCTACTAATGTGGGATTTGGCTCATATGAATTTCATTGTCCTTGAACAGATGAGTTACACCTCACCAACACCTAAGTCCTCTGCAGCCTATGAATATGCCTTCTACTACTCAGAACTATACATCATCTGTCATCCTGAAGGTATTCCAGCATTTGCATCTACCTTATTTCCAGTGCTGTACTCCATACTGTTTGTGGCAGGCCTCATGGGAAATGCTTTGGTTGTTTGGATTCTGACAGTCTCCATGAAAATCAAGACCATGACTGATGTGTATCTGCTGAATCTGACTGTCTCTGACCTCCTCTTGGTGTTCTCCCTACCCTTCTTGGTTCAGTACTCCATTGTGAGCCAGTGGACTTTTGGAAACGCACTGTGTAAAATCATCAGCTCAGTTTACTTCATTGGTTTCTACAGCAATGTCTTCTTCATAACCATCATGAGCATTGACAGGTACTTGGCCATAGTCCACTCCCTCCATGTCCAAGGGATTCGGACAACTGCCATTGGGTTTATCACCAGTCTGGTCGTTTGGGCAGTTGCCATTTTAGCATCAATGCCAGACTTACTTTTTTTCCAGGAAGTGAATGACAATAACCAGATTAAGTGCCTCCCTCACTATCCTGGTGACAACAATGGCTGGAAGACTTTCAGTAATTTTGAAGTCAACATCCTAGGGTGGCTAATTCCTGTTGTTGTCCTTGTTTTCTGCTATCATAGCATCTTGAAAAACCTGCAGAGGTGCCATACCAAGAACAAGTACAAAGCAATAAAAGTGGTTTTTATTGTTGTCATTGTGTTCTTTCTCTCCTGGACCCCTGTCAACATTGTGCTGTTTTTGGACTCTCTGAGGAACATGTCCATCATCAATGACTGCCACACAAGCCAAAGGCTAGACCTAGCCGTGGAGTTGACTGAGGCACTCTCCTTTGTCCACTGCTGCCTCAACCCAGTCATCTATGCTTTTGTGGGTGAAAAGTTCAAGAAGCATCTATGTGACACTTTCAAAAAATTTCCATGTTTGCTGTCGAACTGCAAAGGCTACGGGGCTTTCAGTGGACGCAGCCCGGACAAGCACTCCTCTCTACACACAAAGTCCTCACAGCTGTCTTCTGTTGGCACTGTCTTGTAGAACTACAAGTCCAAAACTATCATCCTGGACAGGTGGCCTGTCCTAAAATTGAGAAATCCGCAACTGTGCATCCACAGCCATGGACTGTTTGAGCAACCTTTTAGGACATGAAAAGTGGAAGCAGCTGCTTGATTTTGCTTTTATTGTGGTTGCTTTTGGTGTTCTCACTTTTTAGAGGGTTTTTTTTTTAGCATCATCCTCCCTTTCCCTCAGCACATCCTGCCTTGCTTGCTTTGTGAAATTACCAGCAGACTCCCAGACTGCCAGAGCAACATGGAGAGGTACCTTAGAAACACACCTTACCGCCTTCAGACTCAATACTGAAAAGAACTGTTATGTTTCCAAACCCTGGACACTTGGCCATTCCTTTCCTTGTCTCAGCAGAGTGTGTTTGCTTTGTGAGCAGGGATGAGACTTGCTGCAGGAGTGCGAACCTGCTCTTTGAAGGGCAATGGGGCCCAGGCTTAAGGTGTCTTGCCAAGGCCTGGCTCCCAGTTGGCAGATCTGAACAATGCTTCCAGCCCCAGAAGAGCTTAGTGAGTGAGTAACTGGATAAGCAACCAAGAAATAAATGCTGTCCATGTTTTGGTAAAATCAATGTGAATTAATATCTAGGTGTGATCCTGACTCCCCATCTGCTACCAGGGCCTGCACCTTCTTGGCTGGAAGAGTTTGAAGCTGTAGCTCAGAAATGATGCTGTGAATATCAAGGAACAACCCCTAAGGGAATGAATGAGTGCTGTAGGAATGGATGGAGAAATTGTTACCAGGAAAAAGGCTGAAGACTGGAAAAATAGTGGGTGTAAGCTGTCACACATGCCTGTCAGGGGACTTTCTGAAATTTTTGAACTTTTTGAACTGGTAACTGGTGTGCCAGTGCGGTCACTGCTCTTGAGCAGGCAGGTGGGGTTGACATTCCAGTTACTGTTCCAACTTGGAATGACTGATTTTACATATGTGAATGGCTACCCATTCGTATAGATATATCTATATGTGTCTCTATATGTAGAGCTATGTACATGTACATGCATATCTATACTTGCCCATGTGTGTATATATACACAAATACACACTCATATACCCATATATATACATATATATACTTTTATATGTGCAAATACTGTTAGATAATTGCAATGGTTTTCTAAAGCTTCTTGTTCTCTTCTATTTGTCTCTACAAGATATCACGATATTTTAAGTTTTATAATAAAGATACTGTGTGCAGTGTAATTGCACAATCTTTACACCTGAGGAGCCTGTTTCATCATTATTTGTGTCAGCATCTGCATTTTATTCTGTCCTGAACAGATCTACACAACTGATAGTCCTTCCAGCTGCCTCTTCTCTCCCCCCTCTTCAGTTCACCTGCTGCCTGGTTCCAGCAGCAGGATCACTGCCTGGCACAGCAGTACAGTCTCTACTTTTCAGGTGCCTTATTGCCAGCCAGGTTTTTTTTGGTTATGCAAACCCTGAGTTCTCTAGAAGGGGTTTCACAAAATTCAGGGCAAAGCCAAAGGGTGGTGGGCAAGAGGACGGCTCCAACTCTCTCCCTTGCAGATTCACAGTATGAACCCTCTAGAGCACAAATCACTCACCTGAAGCACAAGAGATGGGAATGATTTCTGCAGCCTCAACAGCCTCATCCTGCACCCCTTGAGTGTGAGTGCTTTGGGACAGGTGCTGGAGCCCATTTTCCCAAGCTGGCAAGATAATGATGGCTTTTCTCTGGTTGCTGATCGTTTCTGCTAGGGGACACCTTCCTCTGCTCAGAGGTTTCATTGATTGCTGTTATGTAGCTGTTGGAGTGAGGCTGTGATCCAGGGCTTCCCCACAAGGGCTGTAGCCAAGTGGCATGAGGGTAGCCTAAACATGCAGAGCCTTCTTTGCAAAGTCTTTCACTTTTTTGAGCTCTCACTGGAGGACATTCTGCCCTGCTGTTGTCACAACAGCATCACCTTCTAGCAAGGAAGCAGAAGATGCTTTCTGCAGCATCACCTTCTAGGAAGGAAGCAGGAGATGCTTTCTGCAGATTAAAGGGTTTTTTCTGCCAGAGGCAGCTGGCTTCTGTTTTGTCAGCAACACCAGGAGCTCTGAGTTGGACCTGACCTCAACTTCTCTTCACTGCCCAACTGCTCTAAGCTGGTAATGCTGCCTTCCTGTACAAAGGGAGGGGGTGAGACCCACATCCGGAGAGTGTTTGGCTTTCAAGAGCTGCCCTGTTTCACTCTGGGTGGCCAGAAGCATCCCTGCAGGTCACAGAACTCCTCTGCTTTCTGAAGGGACGAGCCTGGAGCAGTCTGCTGCCCTTCCAATGCCTGTGAGGGCATTGAGAGCAGAAGACATCTTCCTGTATGTGTGCAAGCTGACAGCTTGAGGAAAATGCCAAATTTTAGGGTTTTCCTGAGAGCAAGGATCACAAGAAGCTGAAGCTAAAGCATCCTGCACAGCCCCAGTGCCTGTTTACCTACTTGCATATTAGGTATCCACCACAGCTATTCCACCACAGCTGTTCCACCACAGCTGTTGTATGTCTCCTGCTCATACCTGCTGCTTACCTTCATATTCTGATCTTGCTTTTTCTTTCTGCTGAGATAATGCAGGTTAAAGAGGATTTAGAATGATGTTGGCACATGGAACAGTCAGATGTAATCTTGTTTTAGCTTCAGCACATTATCTTGAAAGAGAGACCCGAGTAACTGTTACCCACATTCAAGCTTAAACCTAAAGTAAATACTTGTTTTCTTTTGATTTACTAGTGTTATTTGTACCAGAGGGTCCCTTCTACAGAGGGTCTCTTAGAAAGATGGAGACTTTGTCTGACACCACTCATGATGCTCTCTGAATGTCTGGATGGAAATGCCTAGATGGGCTGGAGCACTGCAGTGGCATCAGGGGTGCTCATCACTTGCCACACAGCAAATAAGTGCAGCAGTTGTATGGGCGTGTTTAAGGACCATGCTGTTCAACTACAGCAGCAAAAAGTGGGATGTATGAGGACATGGCAGCTTATGATGTTGCTAGATCTGTCAGCAAATAGTGTCAAGTGGGACCTAGCAGATTGTTCCTCACCTCAGCTCTGAGTTGCAGATTGCCACTTTAGCACAAGTAATCATAGTCTGTTGTCCCAAAACAGTATCTGGGAATAAGAAACTAGTACATATCTGGCTTTCTCTGGCATTATGCTGAACCCTCCTTCCCAAGACAATATGGAAACAAACTTATTAAATCCTTGGCAGAATCTCTGGCCTTCAGGTCACTTGTTCAGACCTGTGCATGCAGTCTGAGGATGAGGGTGGGACTGACTTGGTGCCTTCTGGAGGAGCCCTGCCAGCCAGCAGGACAATTCTGCCTATTTCCGTTGTGGTAACATCCAGCTACACCTGGAGGTCAGAACCAGGAAAAACTTTAAGAAGGGGAAAGAGAAAGATTGATGAAGGGTATTTGTGTCCCACTCTTCTCTTAGCTGAAGGATGCTCCTGCATAGGGATGGGCCTCTACATTAGCGTACATGAAACTCCCCAGGCCTGACTCCCCATGTTAATTGTATCATATCCAGGGGAATCCTGTTTTATTTTCAGCCTATTGAAAACACTTTTTCTATATACAGACATATGTATACCAGTTATGAAGCAGCATGGAAATTATTGACTGTGCCAGAAGAGGATCCAGAAAGGTGCCTCATGACAGAAGAAAAAAACCCCATGACTTTAGCTATTCTAAATAGCAAACTATAAAAATAGTTTGCAAAGTTGAAAGGTAACTGTAACTTTAGTCTGAATATATCAGGTTTAACTGTAATGTGTGGGCTGATATTCATATTTAGTTAGCATACCTTAAATGTTAATGTCCCTTAAAGGTAGCGAGTAATACTGGGCAAAGCAGAGCTGCTACTGTAGTGCGTCAGTTTTGACGCATGACTTGTGAGCAGTGTGCTTCTTCTCTAGGTAAATCTGTGTTTCTGCTGACTTGGCTGAAATGCCAAAATGTACGGAAACAGGTCACAGAAATCCCCACTGTGAATACAGAATAGCACTGACTGGGGTTCCTACAGCCTCTGCTGACGTGTGTGTCTGCTGGGGCCTCATCCTGACCCCACATAGCTCTCCGGGCCTCCGTGTGTTCCTGCAGCTCTGCTGTGCTTTCCAGCAGCCAGTGCAGCCAGTGTAATGCTGGCGTCAGCAGCTGGGTCAGATTTACCATGTTGGATGAGCTCTATGCAACAGAAAAGTACCACCAAGCAAACAGCAGCATCAGCTGTGTGACCTCAAAAAACGGTTTTTCCTCCCCATGCTCCAATATCCAGGCAGATTTCCCACTAACATTAATGCATGTGTGATGTGCATGCAGGCTTGCATTGCCAAGACATTCATCCCTTTCTTCACCTGGCACCCTTGGAGGATGTGCAGTCTCTGTGATCCTCCACATGCCTGAGTTCAGAGAAGGTGTGAATGTGCGTGCAGAATGTGGGGATGGACAGATGGAATGAAGGACAGAGCCCTGGCCTAACACAGACTGCCCGGACATTGCAAAAGTATTGATTGCCCTTGGTGTTTGAGTCAGCACCAACCTTGACTGCAGCACGCAGCAAAGTAAAGAGATCCGTGTAGCAAGAAATGTTTGCAAACCAGCTGCCTTTCCTATACAACAAGGAGTAGAGGAAACAGGTCTTGTTCCCTAATGCTCAGGTATTCAACTGGGCTGAGAGCAAAGAGCAATGCTGGGTGGTTTCCTTGGGTCTTTGTCCATGCTCACTGCAAGGCAGGCAGCATTTCCACTCTCCTCTCTCCCTGTGTCTGCATCTGTCTCTGTACCCATGCACATCTTGCACCACCATCCCTTCACATCTCGGTGTCCCCAGCACCAGCCTTCCCTGAAGTGTGCTCAGCTGCAGCAGAGAGAGGGGTGGTGCTGGTGCAAATGTACCCAACAGCTTCAGTTCTCATAAGCAGCACAAGGGAGAGAGAGGGGAGGGAGAGGAGGGAAGGAGGGAGGAAAGGCATTTCTTTATTCAGCATCTTGAACAGCAGCTTGCTGGAGTGTGGCTCTGCAGCCATTCCTCCTGCCTGGATGAACCTGGGAGGGAATGGATGTGAATGCCCAGCCAAAGGCTTCTTCCCATCTTTCTTGGGTCTTGCTGTTACTGTTGGAGCTGACCTCCTGAGCAGGGCAGCCTCATGATGCACTGAGTGATCAGTGTAACTCAGGTACACCCTGAAACAGGCAGGTCCGAGCAACTCACAGGCACATCACCTATCCCAGGGGAGGAGGACGCCTACAGGAGACCTGGCTGAGCCTCTGCCACCTCTCCAGGGCAGGACAGCACCATATCTGTGTGACAGCTGGAGCTCAGGAGCACAATGGGGTCACCAAGGAACGAGTGAGCCTAAGCACTAAACTGTTTCAATGCCTCTGTCCCTTCTGTGACATTTCTAATGTGGGAACAAATGTTTATCTTAATTTTTGATATCTGTTTCAGCTACACTCCTGCTTGTAGAAACTGTGCAAGCATTCAGCTTTCTGTCACTCTTCCCTTCAGCAGTCCTCAGAATGAAACATTTTAATCCCTAGACATAACTTCTCTCTTCCTCACTCTGGGCAATTTCTGCATCCCCACCTTTTTAATGTAGAATAAATGCATCTCCCACTGGTGGCTGGAAAGACACCAGAGCTCAGTTGTCTTGTATCTCTGCAGAACAGTGGCATGAAGATGAAACCCTCTGCTGGGTTTTCTCTCAAAAGTGAGACACAGAAATTACTTCTGTGATTTTTGGGTGTGTCTATGTGTGAGCAGCTGGTGCTCCCATCTGCACCAAAAGCTGCCGGGTGGGCTCTGCTGCAGGGCAGCATGGGAGGGACAGGACGCCGATGTGGCAGAGGCGCACCTTCAGAAGCGCCTCTACCCAGCTGACAGAAAATATGAGAATTTTGGAGAGATTAAGAGAAAAATGTCCAGCAGGGGTCAGTGCAGTCATGGCTATGGTGTGTGTCACGCTGCTGTGCCGAGCAGGACAGCTCTGCATCCCAGAGCTCCTGAGGGACTCAGGGGCTCCATCCTGGGAGGATGGTGCAGGTACCCCCAGGCCACTACTGTTCTCCAATGGCCCTGCAGAGGGGACTCCAGTGAAACTCTTGAGAACCAGGAGAGCCTCTTTTCATAGAAAATCCCCACCATCAAGCTTTCCTCCATGGCAGCAAAAGCAGAGCGTGCTGGGGAGAGCAGCATTTTGATCCTTCAGACTAGACATTTCTTTACCAAGTGCTTTAGTCCACAAAGTTTGAACTTGCCAGTGATATTGTGCAGAACCCTGCCTCCCCAAGCTGACCTGGAAGCAGTAGGAGATGCCAGTGGTGTTGAAGAACCTCTGGTCTTCCCAAATGTTGAAAGAAATGAATTTTCAAATTTGCAAGGCCACTCAGAGGAAGATGGAATAAAAAGAAAAGGGTGTTTTCCCCTCTTTACCCACAGTGTCCCTGCACATACATCCTTTACTCTTGATTTCTTCCTGTAAAATCATTGTGTGCCTCCCAGTTGGGAAAGCAGCACACTGTACCAAGCCCTTCTCAGGAAAAGTCTCTCTGGTTACAAGGGATGCAACGTCTTTTTTGTTGTAGCTTGGAGAAACAAAAGGTGTTTTCTTCCATTGTGTATGGACCTGAATGAAAGTCTTTTCAGCAGCTTCCTCAGAATTTTTTATTCCTGAACTGTCCTCAATATGAATGTGAACAGAGGCTGAAGATGGAGAGCAGATATATGGTTGATGTGGCAGTTGTCTTTCAGGTGGTATTGGTTTCACATCTGTCTATGTTGCACTACAAGTGCACACCATAATAATGAGTAGCACTCTTATCTAGGTTTATCAGTCATAGCAGAATACAGTAGAAAGCCTTTGTGTCTCCCAGGGACACCTGCTGAGGATCTCTATGAGTCAGCTTGACTTGGTTTCTTTTTAATTGAAGCTGCCAGATAAAACTTGTGTGGGTAAAAATTTGGCAAACTTAATTTCTTTCTGAGGGTAATAGCCTGCTCTGTGCTTGGTTCCAGTTAAATTCAGGGCAGCACAGGAAGAAGAGGTTGATGATCACCTTCAGACAAACCCTATTGCTAGGAGGTTCTTTCTACCTGGAGGCAAGCAGTGCCGGGGGACAGCCTCTCCTGCTGTTCCTTCTGGGAAGTCCTGACCCCCCTTCTCAAGGGTTTTGCCTGCAAAGAGCTACACCAGAGGTACTGTGCTGAGTATTGGTGACACAGGAGTGGGTGCCCACCAGGGTGAGGGTGGCTGTGTCTGTCTGGGTTCTGCCCATGTTTTATAAGGCAGCATGGGAGACAAATTTAGATTTGGGTGTCCTCTAAACAACAGCACCTCTACAGACAGGGCGGTGCTGCTCTGATAGTATCAGACTATCACTGGCATTAAGGAAACCTTATTTCAACTTTCTGAATCTCATGATCATCACACAATGAGAACATTTCCTTAGTACCATCTACCAGAAATTATCTTTCTGAAAGTTAAAAGTTCATAATTTGAGAAGTCATAGATCCTACTTTCAGGGTGTGGGGGGAAACCAGCCTTTCGATGTTGTCCTGAAAACAGTGCAGAGTGCTTTACATCTGTTTTTAAAGAGGTCTGCTGACACTCATCAGAGAAAAAGGTGAGTTTTGAAAATCCACTGATCTGGCGCTTTATAATTCCCTACCCTTTAAACTTTACTTCCAGAAGTGTATCTTTGCTGTCCTATCCAGGAGTCAGTTCCCTGATTATTTCCACAGGTGCTTGTCCTGGCCCAGCTGGCTGACATCACTTGCATAATTTGGCTGATGTTGGAGGCCCATGGTTTGACCTTAATTACATTGCTGTGTAGCTGTTGAGGGCGTAACATTTGCTAGATAAAGCATAACACAGTAAAAAACCACAAAATGTGGCAGAAATACCAGAACTGAACTTACATGAAGATGTTTGCCTGGCAACTTGCTAATCAATCCACAAGCAACAGCTCAGGCAACCTGGAAGATACTCTCCACCCCTAAAATCCCACCAAGGTCAGCCTGCCTGAAGACAGCACAACTCTGCCTTTGGGAAGATGGCATTTTACTCTCCCTTGAGTTTTGAGGCAGGGGCACTACCTGGCGGTGTTTCCAGGACTGCAGTCCTTGTGTCCTGGAGGGCCTTGGTATTGGTAGAGCAGCCAACTGGATGCAATGTCTGTTTCTTATAACACAGCCCACTGCACAGCCTCCTGTCCCGTTCCACCCCAGAGGAACTGCTTTTTGTGCCCCAGTGGTGCCTGGCAATGTGCTGCGCAGCATCCCAGCTGTGCTGCACTCATAGCGCAACCCTGAGCAGGATGCTCAGGTCAGGGGCCAAGAAGGGTCCTTGATTTATGAGCATCCCAATATTTTAAACCCTCTGACTCCACTGGGCTGCAGAGAGACATTATGCTTAAAATCTTGTTTACAGACAAAGAAGGGGCACAATGTGTCATAGGTAGAACCAAGAATTTATTGTGAGTGCAATGGCATTCTCAAGGCTCCAATTGTTATCAGTTTAAATCTGCTGGTTGCAGAAGAAGAGGAACTTTATTATTGCAGCTTCAATTTTTTGCACACACATAGTTTCTATCCATTTGTTTTTTGGTGTTATGCTCACCCTTATCCCTGCTCCTTTGGGTCCTAAGGCTGGTGGTTGTGGTGAAGTGAGGTGTCAGAGAGAGCTGTCAGTCCTTGCCTGGGGTAAGTGCAATGTTCACCCTGATTTTCCTTCTGTCTTTTTCCAGGATCTGTTTTGGATTGTTTTTCTATGTTTTCCAACATGCTTCTATACCTTCTCTCTTCACTGGTCTATACACAACCAACAATAGGCAATGCCCCTTATGTATGTTAGATACTAATATTGTTCTCTCTGTTACCACTAAACCTAGTTTTGCCATCTCCAGATCTGCATTTTTTATCTGACCATCAGTGAGTTGTGTAGAGCTGTGGGGCTCCTCAGTGCCAGCCTGTGCCCCATCTTCTACCCTTCCATACCTGTACTACTCTGTGCTGCATCCTGCATTCCCACAGCTCAAAGCCCCTGCTATTGTACCAAACTTGTATTTCTACACATTGTTCTGTGTCTGAGTGAAAAATGTCTCATTCTGCACAGAAGGGGGGAAACTAAGGGGGTGACAGCTTTCACATGCTGTCGTGGCGCCTCAGACATTTCTGTCTCTGTGCAAATCCTGTCCCCTGTAAGTACTTCTGTCCCTTTGAGTGGCTGCATCCTACTTGACAATTTCACAAGAAGCCAGCAGGACCCAAGCAAGCACATCAGTGCTTTCTCAGCTCAGCCCTGAAGCTCAGCCCAGGAAGCAAACACGTTCATGTAGGCATGAGCATTAGAGAAGAGGAAACATACATTTAAATCCAAACAGGCTCAGCTTGAAGAAATCATTGGTTTTCAATGCAGCTATGAATTAAGGTAAGAGACAATTATATTTCCCCTATAATTTGACAGAACCAAATTAAGACAAAATGGTGTCTCATGAACTTAAGGAAATTATTCACTGCTTAGTGCTTGGAACCTAAATGATATTTAATTTGGATAAAGATGATGTGGGTACTGTTTACAAACTGTGAAAGTAAAAAGGGAAGCACTTCTGTTAATAAAGTGAACAGGGCAGATAAATTTTATTCGGTCACTAATTATTTGTGGCATCTTGAGCAAGAGGAATATTCACCCTGGATAGAAATCCTCAAGGTTAGTAAATGCTGATATATGACTAGTGTGTAACATTAACCTAGAAGGACAGACCAAGAAGATACAGCTGTTCTACTTCATTAGAAGATTTTTCTTTGATGTCTGCAGAGATTTCACAACTCACCAGCATTGCTTGCTTCTACTTTTAGTTAGTGAACCAACATCCAAAACATCATTGGCACTGAAAGACAGCCCAAAGCAGAAAATCTGGTAGAGTCAATAGAAAGTGTCTGATACAGACAGACCAGCAAGAGAGCAATGGAAATTAAAGACATTTGAAAACCCTTACCTTTCTGTATAAGATACTTGATTTTTCTGTGACTCAGCTTTCCACGGGAAAGATGTTACATGAAGATGTCTGCTGGTTGGGTGAGACTTTTGGGTAATGCCACAGTGGTGGCAACCCACTGAGTACCTGTGTGATATAAACACAGATCCACAGCAGTGGTTTTCAAAATCTGGTCTGTTGGGGCAAGCCCTGTGTGCAGGCAGTGCAGCCAGAGGCAGGGTACTGGATCATAGGATAAAAGAGGGCAACTGTGATGAATCAAAAATGTTTGGGCAGTGCAGAAGAAGTCCAAAAGGGAGAAGAAAAAGCTAAAATTTTACAATAGACAACACATAATAAATTGAGACTAAATCCCATAAAAAACTTCTAAACTTGATATTCCCAGGAAGGAGCTGGCAACTCCAGAAAGTAAATCTCATCCATACATAATCAAGAAGGTTTAATGTGCTCTGCTCTCTGATGTGATGGAGAAGATGATTTAAAAGATCTCCCATTGCTGGAGAGCCTTCTCTGATTTCTCAGGGATGCTGGGGCAGTTTGAAATTATTGATCACAGAAAGAGGGTGGGGACAGGAAGCAAATAGATGCCACAATAAAGGCAGTGAGAGGACGGAGCCAACAGCAACCATAAACAAGTAAAAACAGTGCTCATAGCTACAAATAATCACCTGTTTTTTGCTGTCCCTTCAACAGAAAATACAAAAGAAATTTGAATGCTGCTTCAGAAGAGAAAGACTGGGAAAAGAAATACTGAAGAAGAGCAGGTAAGTGAAAACACTAGCAAAATGGTCAGCTATACATCTGAAAAAATAGATAGAGTGCCTGAGCAACTGTGCAAGCAGAAAGGCAATTAGGGGAACTTACAGGCTAGATGAAATAACTGTGAAATAAATTTTCCAGGAAAATCCTGATCCTGTCAGTCACCATTGCCAGATGACAGCCCCAAACATCCAGTTCCCTGGGGGCAGCTCTTGGGAGGGCACCTGCACCCTCAGCTCTGCCACTGCTTCCCCAGTAGCTGAGTTAAAGTGCTCCCCAGCCTCTGTGAGGACCAAAATAAATGTTGCCTTACAACAATACTCACCATTTACCTAATTTTCTATCCCCTGGCTGATCCCTGGGAGCAGGGCACTGCTGAGAAACCTTCTCGGGCTGCAGAAGCTCTGCAGAGGTCCCTTGCTTCTGGTCATAGGATCAAGACCACGGTGAGAGACATGGATGCAAATTTGAGAACTATTTCAGTGATTTTTGAACCTCAATTTTAACATGCAGGGGAGACGAGGGAGTCTGAGTCATACTGTCAGGTCTTTCCTAAATGCATGGAGTCATTTCTGAAACAGCTTCACATGCTCAAAAGACTTGGTCACGCCCTGAAACATGAACCTATTCCCTGCTCCATTAAGTATGCAGGCACCAAAACTCCTGAATATCCATCCTGTCAGCCAGCGGGCCTTTGTCCCCCCAGTGCTGAGCTGAAACCACTGAAAGCTTCAGCTCTTTCTATAAATACACCAGCGACCATGGAGGTGAGCTGCCAGGGGCTTGGCAGGACTTGGCCCCCGCAAACCACGCACTGCTGTGGTGAAGCTGTCCCTTCCAGCTGGTTCACAGCAAGTCTGCCTGGTGGAGCAAAAAAACCAGCAAGTGGGGGGATGTTGCTGGGGGCAGGATGTGCCCAGGATGTCTGGGTTCAGTCCCCTGTGCCTGCTTTGCTGTGGTGGCAGCACAAACAGCCTGAGTGAGGCCACCAGCCCGGCCAGTGCTCTGAAGGAGCAAGGGCAAGATCTTATTCAGAATAATACCCCAGTTTTGCTCTGAAAGACAGGTGGTATAGCCCTTGACATTGGCAGAGACATCCAGGAGAAAGTCCATGTTTTTGGGTTTTCTTTGTAAATCATGAATACACCTAATTTTGAAATGATGGGCTAATATAAATCTTATGCTCTGATTACTTGCTGTTACCTCCAGGTATGCAAGGAGCATCATTGAGAAAATACTTTCCAAAACTATGCCCTAGGCAAAGGTGACAGAGACCCTAGGGATTTTGGACTCTGCATTATCTCCTCCTGCCTTCCATGATCAAAATCTGATCTTTCCAAATGTATTTTTCCACCGAAAACCGTTGGTTTAAGTTTGTAGATTTACATGCTTCTCATTTTCAGGTAGTGGTGTCTACTTCTAATTTAGTTTGTGATATTGGTATAAAAACTGTAAAACGGGATGAGGAAACTGGCATTTTAAAAATATTTTTTTACCTAAATACCATTGTAAGGGGATCCAAGACCTCTGCAATATTCAGTCCTGTTCTTATCAGCAGTGGTTTTATCACCTCCTATTTCTGAGTCATTTACTTATGACAATTTAAGAGGCCTAATTCTTTGAAAGCCTCAGCATCATGTTTCTGCCCCTTCAACTTCACCTTAAATTGGAAAATTCAATAACAAAGCATCTCAGAGAACTACTTGCTTTTAAAAAAACTTATCCTCAAATTACTGGGGGAAGCCTCCATAAATTAAATCACCCAAACTGAAAAGCAATTATTAGGTTTGCAGAATTCTGATGTGACACAGAAATAGTCTAGCTGATCTGAGAGTAAATGACAGAAGAAAGAAGAAACACCAAAGGAAGGAATTCCCTCACCTTAAAGTCATGGAGGAAGAACTGGAGGGACAGCAAGCATGTGGCATTGCTCCACACTCACTCAGAAGCTAGGGAAGAATGAAAAAAGCTCTGGTTAGGTGGGAAAATACACAGGTTTCAACAGGGTGGCTATTTGATAACAGCATCTCCAAATTGTGCAGCTTTCTTTCCACAGCCATTATGATAGCCTCACTGCTAACCCAAAACCAGCAGCTGCTCCATGGTTTTCACAGGATCCTGCTTCCTTCTAGAGCTCACATCCCATTTAAGATTTGACCTAGCTGGTGCAGAACAGAGCTCAAAGAGTTTAGCTTTTTCAGTCATTTATTACCAGAAGAGAGTCGTGGTTGTTCAGAGAATTGTGCCCCATCCTGGTCTGCTTCCCTGCCTATCATGGGCTGTAGGGTTTAATCCAGCACCCTCCTGCTGAGCTTCTCCAATATGTCTGGCCTAAATCCATTTCCCAGACCGATATCTTCTCTTGAAGTGAAGACTCTCAGACATGCAAAAATGTCCTTTTCCTTCCTGTAGTCTGTTCCAGTTATTAGCCTTTCACTGTTAAAAATATTAATCTTATTCCTGTCTTGTATGTTTGTGGTTTGAATTTCCCTGCATCACTGTAATGGACATCTAATCCCACTCAAATAATTAGCAAGATTATTTACACATGGTAATGATAAAGTCATCCCTCTTTTTTTCCTTCCCATCTGGAAGCTCTTTTAACACCTGAGGGTTGCATCAGCTTTTCTTGCAGTCAAGTTTCCTTTCAGATATGCCGCCACAGCTGAGACATGGCCTGTGTTGTTTAACTCCCAAACATGTCACCTTGGTTACGTTTGGCTCCATTAGGGCCAATGTGAATCATCTAGGAAGCCCCAGATTAATCAGATTGTCTGAATCACTCTCCTGTAACCCTTCTATCACATGCCCCTGCCAGCTCTCATTGCCAGTGTGCTGTCAGAACAATGATGAAAACACCAAAGAGTTTGTTGCTTTCAACTTGTCATTTCCACAGACATTTTACAAGAAATACTCTGAGTTCAGCAAGGCTTCCTCCATGATGTCTGTCTTTTGAGATCTGATATCTAACTGGTCCAAATCCCATTGCAATGCTTTGTTGGTCTTTCTTTGGGCTGGAGACATGTGTTAACCAAATAAGCATGTAGTGCAAGTCAGAGCTCCAACTCACACAGCTCCCTTTTTCAACCTTGCAATCCCATCAGATGCCCAAACTAAAAATCCTCTTCTGTAAAGCCACACAGATTTGCCTTAGCTGCACTCTGCCCCTTAACAGTTTAAATTCATTTTGCCCGAGTTAAAGGTTAGGTTAGATCAGCCCTCTCATCTTGCTTCCCACTTTCAAAGGTCTGCATGTAGAGGTGGAATAGGGAGAACATCTCCCCACTTCAGGACTGAATGAAAGACTGAAATTTAAGATTTAAAGTAACTGCATTTGGTGGGATGGGCTTGCTTTTGACCCTGACTATCTAACATGATCCCAACCAGCTCCAGGGGCCATTGCCTATGAATGGAACCATCCTGCTCTGAAAAATAAAGTAAGTGAATTACAGGAACTAGCAGGGCATAGGACTAGCAACCAGGCCCCATCTCTGGTTAACGTAATAACCCTAAGCCTAAGTTTTGGGTGGTGTGTCATCTAAACCACAGGTAGAGGTGTCTGTGGCAGTCTAATGATTCTGTGGTAGCTGCTTAGCCAGGCTGGTTAAGTTTTACCCAGAGTGCTATCTCCTCCTAGTTCTCTTTCTTTTTTGTGTTAGAACTGCCACCATAGCTTCAACATTAAATTTGGAGGTGCCTGAGGTCATCCCTGTGCTCCTGCTGAGAATCACCAGCTGGTAAGAAGCAGGTGGGTGTAGTTGCAAATGCAAAAAAGCAAAAGCATTTATCTTTGGGTAGGGTGATGGCAGCTCAGATCTAAGGGTGAAAAAGGGATATACACACACCTGTAGGGTTTCGCATGGGTTCTCACAAAGCCTACAGCTTCTCAGGGCCTGCTGATTCATCAGGCTATTCAGTGTGCATTGAAAACATGTTTTTCTAGCATGAGAAAAGTGTGTAAGCATCACTTAGAAATGCTGACTAAGGTGTGAAAATCTTTCTGAGGCTGAAATACTTTTATTAGCATATTGTGCAAATCTGAAGCGTGACCCTCTAGCAGAGGTCTGGATTTGGTCATTGTTTTCACTTCTTTTAATTTAGTGGTAGGAGCGGCATCACGGGGAGGCAAACTGCTTGTAGATCTCTCTCTTTTTGGCAGTACAGCCTGTAACATGGCACTTGGCTGAAGTGTCAGGGATGACACATGGAAAGAATCTATCTGATATCTAGATATATAAACAGGATTTGCTCATATGTCACCTAGCCTGATGCCAGTGTAGTTTGGAGATTGAAATGCAACTTTTGTTCCGTAGAGGAGTTTGCAGACCTCTCACAATTTCACTTCCCTCTGTATTTCATGGGCTGCACATGGTGGTTGGGTTGAGAAACAGGGGTCCTGGTCTTGCAGACTACGGTCTTTGAGGTAACTGTAAACATGATTAGGAGCAGAAGTGTTTGTGAAGAGTAGGGTGTAAAATCGATGGGGAAATCCGGAGAGAGAGAAAAGTGGTTGAGCAGTTCCATGAGAAGCAGAAGTGAATCTACTATTTCCTGTAGTCAGCAAGGGAAAATATCTGGTGGAGAAACCTCAAAGCCTTGCAGTCCTCCTGTGTCCTGTATACTCTTCAGTTCACTCTGTCCCTTAGGTGAACATTTATTGTAAGCATAAAAGAGAAAATTGTGTTGAAGCTGATGGTGAGAAACCTGTAGTGTGTGCTGCAGTGGACTTTGAGAGGCTGACAGAGAATATGTGACAAGAAAGGGTGGAAGAATGGAGGATGGTCAGATCTAAGTTTCTCTCTTTAAGGTGCAATACCATTTCAACACATTATCCCTATCTGGCATGGGCTGGGTTTTGGGAGCCCTTTGAAATGTGCAGCTCATCTACTGAGAATCATCAGCTGAAGCTGAGCAAAGTGGTATCAGAAGAGCTAAATATTCAAATAGTACTGGTGTCATTGCCTGTGCAGTATGAGTGGTGCTGGAAGGATATTAATGACTGCTGGTAAATGAAATCCAGGAGATAGAGAGTGAATAAGCCACAGACTGCCAGCAGATTCAAACACCAATGTCATTCTGGTAAGTGCAGTCCTTGCTTGCCCCTGGACATGCAATGCAAAATCTTACCCTTCCTGTTGTTGTAGGTTCCACAGGCCCCACAAGCACCCATCCAAGGGTAAAGGAAGTAATTTGCTACTGTAGAAATAAATGATCCCCATCAGTAAGCTAGAGGAGATTACTTGACTGAAAAGGTATTTCAAGAAATATCCCAGCACAAGCAATGTTTCTGTTTACTTCACTAAGGCTGGGAGTTTCTCGTGCCTGTCTGTGTAAATGTTCTCCAGTGAAGGAGGTGGCCATTCCCAAGCCCAGGTTTCTCTCCCGGCAAGGCCCATTCAGAAGTTTTTGCAGAATTCTGCCAGACCTGAGGGCTAACCCCTGGTGGGAGCTGCATTTCCTTATATGTGTGTAATATCCTGTGTCCAACAGAGCACAGTGACTTCTATGGACACATATGGAAACTCTCCAGACAGACAAGTTGTCTTTCTCAATGTGAATTAAGGGAGCAAGCATGTTAAAAATCAGCTTAACTCGAGGTTCTTAGAGAGGAGAGTAAAGCAATGTGTATTCCCTCTCTCCAGAGCAGGGATTTCACACAGCCCAGACAGTCAAGGCAAGCACCACCAAACAGCCCTCTCTGGATGGCAGCAAATGGATAATTAGCAAAGGTGTTAAGGGGATACGAGCAAGCTTCAATCAGTTTTTTCCTCTTCATCTGATGAGACTTCTGGTTGTCACACCAGGAATGACATGTCTGAAACAGGAGCTGATTTGGCAGAGAAGAAGCTGGAGCAGTTTGCAGAAACAGCGTGCTCTCTGCCTGGCATTGCCACAGAGTCACAAGGATAGGACAGGACTTCTGGAGGTCTCTTGTCCAAACCCATGCACAGAGCAGGGCCAGCTGAGTCTCAAGTACTTCCAGAGATTAGATCCCATGACCTATCTGGAGCCCTGTCCTGCTGTTTGACCACCATCATAGCAAAAATTTATTTTCCATACATTAAGTAACGATTTCCCATGGGTATTGCTGTTTATTCCCCTGAGGAAACTTGTCTGTTTCACCTTTACACCTTCTCTCTAAACTCCTCTTGAGACACCTCCTGTTGAGGCTTACCAAATCCAGTGTCTTCTCATAGGCCATGTGCCCCTGCCCCAGTCAGTCACTTCTGCAGCCCCCAGCTACTGCTCCAGGAGTGAAGAACCAGCTGTGGAGCACATAAGCCCGCAGAGAAAGGCATAGGCTCTGGGTGCACAGATGGGTGCAGTAACAGCTCAGTGGCGAAGGAGCTGGGGGGGCTGTTAGAGTGACACTCGGCACAGGAGACTTGGTGTACCCTGCTGCTTTTGCTGCATACATTTACTCTCAGAAAGTAAGAAAGAAATCAGGACGGGATGGCAGAAAATTATGGGTTATTGAGATTATATGTGATGTCTCCTGCTCGTATCTATATCACTCAACAGGGCAGGTAAAGAGATGACAACTCTTTATTTATTTCACCAGTAGAAAATAAGTATCTTGTTTGCAATTGCTATCAGCTTCTGCCCCAGCACCTAAGCTTTTCCAGCTTTGCATCCCTTTAACTCTGCTGGTGTCAGAGGATGGAGAATTGAACTGGGCTGACAGGCGGGGGCTGGACAGACTCTGAAGGCAGACTCAGCTCCCAGTTCAAGTGGATAGATACTGCAAGAGCCGCTCTGCTCATGGGTGTGCCTGCCTGCTGCAAACAGCTTTCCCCATGCTGTGCCCATGCCCCAGAGCTACCAGTGCTGAGACAGACTTTTCTAGCCCACTTTTCCTGTGCAAACCACAAAGATGTTTTCTAGAGTCTGCAGGCACTAATCATTAGTGTTTGAACATTCAGGTTAAAAAATATTTTAAAATTGAGAGCCTGCATTTCCAACTAGCACAAAAATACACTCTTTACAATATTGATACAAAATAAGAGGCCAGAACTTCGCAGCCAACACCAAAAACGATGCTCTGGCAATGAGGCATTAGGGGAAAATGTCAGTATAATCACAGTAGCTGCTTATGGGGAAGATTGTTGTACTTACCACCATGTCATAGAAAACTCTCTTACACCTGAGGACATCTTTATTTCATGTTTAATCTTGCATGGCTTATTTGAAACAGAAGGTATAAAAACTATTGCTGTTGGTGAAATGTGCATTCCAATCACTTAGCTATAGGTGCCAGGAGTCGGAGTAGCTGTGCACCATCAGCCCCTACTACTGAGCAGTGTGTCCATGCTCGCCTTATACTTTGGAAAAGAAGTTTCACCAGTGTGGCCAGCAGTCTGGAAAGCAGTCTGTCTTGTCTTAAAGCAGATTTGGCCTGACCTGCATTGGATGAGGATGCACTGCTCTTTGTTGGCTGTACTGATTATATCTCCTACTAACAGGAGATGTAAACATAGACAGCCTGTGGTCACTGAACTGAGTGCCTTCTGTACAGGCAGCAGGGGATTCCTGTAAGAAGATGTGGCCAAGGGGTAGTTATTAGTCGCAGTTTGGTTATCACTGACCCTTTCTTTTGGTCTCAGCTTTAACAGGGTGGTTTGGCCATGTTATCACCTCCCTGGGCTTCTGCACAACATATCACACTCCCTTTAATCTTCTATAGCGAGACCAAGTAATGGATACTTCCAAGCTCTTTACCTAGCCAGGGAGCAGACCAAATACAGCAACATCTGCACTCCTATAGGATTTTTAATTCCTTGCAAACAGAAATCTTTGCAGAGACTTGAACACCACGTCCCAAAGGAGCACAGATGAAATGACAGGTGCTCTGGGTTTTTGTGTGTGCAGACCAATGAGCCCAGAAGTCACACACCTGCACCTCATAGTCTCTTTGGATTCAGCCAAGGTGAATTCCTGGGTCCAGCCTTACAACCAGAGCAGCAGCAGTCATGAGATGCTTTTAAGGAAAAGGGTCAATATATTTTCTCTTTTTTTGATCATAGGATGATTTTTAGAAAAGCCTCATAAAAGATGGGCTTGCTGCCAGCGATGTCTCACTGCAGACTTGCTCCTCTCTTATCAGCAAGCATCATCTCAGGCCTGGCCAAACTGGGTGCTTTGTACCCTTTCAGCCCAGGGTTGGTGAGAGGGGGAGATGGGGCTCTTGGGGTGTTGACAGGCACCGAATCTGCTCAATATCTACTTGTGAACTGTTGTTTCCTGCCAAGAACTGCCCACAGACCAGATCTTTGCCAAGAACTGCCAAGAACTGCACCACATGCACAGATCTCAGCCAGATCTCAGCTTGCTGCTGCTCCTGCTGCACTTCAATAAGTAGGGGCTTGAAATTCTCATTAATTATTTTTTCTTATCCTAAAGAGTTAACTTTTCATGAAGTACATGTAATAGCAGAGTCTGGGCTTTTGCCATAACATAATTACCATCAGCTCCACAGTAATACAACCCTCACTAAAATAAATAGTGACAAAATCCCAAAGCATGCTTGGTGCAGTCCTTCAGTATTTTACCACAGCATATATAAGATCATTCTAATGTTATTTTCTTTACTCTTTCCATTTTGCCTCTAGCCAGCAAATTCAGCATGACAGAAGCATACGCAGAAACCACAGCTGAATACACTTATGATGAACATGCTTTCTCCTGCAACAAAACCGACATCCAAGAATTTGGGAAAATATTTCTGCCACTATTTTACATTGTGGTGTTTGCTCTTGGCCTGACAGGGAATCTAATGGTGGTTTTTGCCATTGTGAAAGGCAATAAAAAAAGCATCACTGACATCTATCTCCTGAACTTGGCTATCTCTGACCTTCTCTTTGTGATCTCCCTCCCGTTCTGGGCGTCCAACACGGTCCGTGGATGGACCCTTGGGACTATTGCATGCACAGCTGTTTCCTCACTGTATTACATTGGTTTCTTTGGGGGAATGTTCTTTATCACTGTTATCAGCGTTGACAGGTACTTGGCCATTGTCCGGGCAACTTATTCTCTGAAATCCAGAACAGTAAGACATGGCTTTCTTGTAACCTGCGGAGTGTGGGCAATAGCGGTTTTGGTGTCAGTGCCACACTTTGTGTTCTCCCAGCTCATAGAAAATGACTGCATTGCTGTCTTCCCAGAGAAGCTGGAGAACATCTGGCCAGTGTTCTGCAATATGGAGCTGAACACCGTTGGCTTTTTCATCCCAGTCTGTATCATATTCTATTGCTACTGTGGGATCATCAAAACCCTCCTATCCTGCAAAAATCAGAAAAAAGCACGAGCCATAAAGCTGATATTGATTGTGGTGGTGGTTTTTTTTCTGTTTTGGTCCCCCTACAATGTACTGATTTTTCTGGATACTTTAAATCACTATGAGTTATTCACAAATTGCAACCAAATTAAGTCATTGGACTATGCAATGCACCTGACCGAAACCATTGCGTTCAGTCACTGTTGTCTCAATCCTCTTATCTATGCCTTTGCTGGGGAAAAATTCAGGAAATACCTTTATCATGTCTGCATGAAGTACTGTCCATTCCTGTGTTTCTGTGGGCCCTGCAGTCACTACCAGGTCTCTCATTCAGTTAGTTATGCGGAAAGTGTGGTGAACAGCAACATAACCCAGAACACCAGCGACCAGGATGCCTCTGTCTTCGTCTAAAAGGGTCTCAGAAGGAGAAATGTATCGATATGTGTCTTCTGCAGGGATGGCAACCACTGAGGGGTTGCATTTACCCATATGAAGAGCCTTAAAGGCTGCACTGAATTACTGACATGCCTCTAGTTAAGGGTTAAATATTCTAAAACAGCAGAGATTTTAAAAACAAAAGAAATGCAGTATGTCAGTGTTGGACATGGAATGGAATCAAGAGCAAGGAAGAGGGAAAGTAGAAACAAAAGGAGTGCTCTATGCCTAGAAAAGAAAGAGGAGAAGAATTTAAGGGTAGGGAACTTTTTGAACAGTTCCACCATTGGCACTTGTGTATGTGTCAGTGTATGTGCATGTGATACTGATGTACATAGACCTAAACTCATTTTTTATAAGTGAAGAGAAATCTCTTTAATGAATGGTGACTAACTTTTAGGAGAGGAGAATATTTTTTATAGTAAAGGGGTGTATTTTTGATGCTATATATCCAGAAGGAAGTGATTCTGTGGTTATTGATTGCAACAAATGTTTTAACTGTGCTTTCATACGTAATAAAGTCCCACTGTTAAAAAAAAAAAAAAAAAGAGTTATTTCTGAACATGTGTTTAGTGTCACCTGTTCACTCTGTGTTTATAGCATGCAATAATCAGAGCAAGGATCTCTAATTCATCCTTTAGTATTAGAGATGAGCCAGTGGGTGTATCTCCTGATTTCCATGGGCTTGGCCTCAGCCAAATGCCAGAGCTCAGTGTAGCCCTTCACACAGCACATCCCCAAGGGCTCTGACCAGAGGACATCAGCAGCCTCTGGAACAATGGGAACTAGAAATATGGGTTTGGATACCCCTGTGCTTGGTCCAAATACAGCACGATCAAGCTGAGCACGGTAAGTCCCTGCTCTCACCCATGCCCTGCTTGCCACATGTTGTAAACACCAGCCATGACTACACTATCACAGACAGTGGCTCTGGGGACAACACAACCACTTGCCCATGCTCCTTACCACAACCTTCCTCAAGCTTTGGGGCCTCTCCCACCACAGGTGATTTCCCCAGGGAAAACTGCAGTTGTACCCGGACTTAATGCATCCCAGAGGACACATTTCCCATGTGCGCTGCACATCCTCCAAATATCCTTGTTACTCGTGCACTAACAATGCACCGGGATGCAAAATGTCCATCAGACAACTGAGTCCTTTACCTAGGCATCCCTGTCTCATCTGCTGCAAAAGAGAGGAGAATTTGTTGGCAGTGTGGACTAGAGTTAGGTGAATGGAAGAAGGACTGTTGCCAATAATGAAATTGAGATCACCTTACAAGGAAAAATCAAGGACCAGTCTTATAAAACAAGTCCATGACAGTGGAACCCTATTTTTGAACTCTGATGGAACTGGTAATGTACTAAATCTGGAGAAACACTCTCACTTTTGAACTAACAAAATAAAGTTGTCTCAGACTGTCAGGGGGAGGAGTAGGGCCTTTCTTTGTGGACCTTAGTACCACCTTGTTTCCTAGAAAATGCGGAGGAGAGTGTGTCCATTGAGCAATTTCCCCATAATTGCACAAATATTCCATTTTTTGCTACTGAACATTCATCACAATCTACAGTAAAAAAACCCAACTGAACCACTTTTTCCTAAAACTCTTTGTATTTGGTGGAAATATATTCTCTATGCTCAATTTTGTAATTTTCAGTTATAAGTAGGCTTCCAGACTCCAGACTTGTTGTCTAAGATTAAGTGTAGCATGAATCACTTGAAATTAAATTATTTTTCAAAATTCAGTCTGCCCAATCAAGTGATATAAGGCAACTTTGTTTGTCACTCCCCCCAAGAAAGTGGTATTTTAAGAAATGGTATTTTTACAAGGTTTTTTAAATAAATGCTTAGATGTGCAGAAAGAAAGAGGAAGGCTCTGAGACTAAACAAGAAGTTATCAGCCTGAAGTCAGCCTGAAGACAGTGGATTGCCAAACTGAGCAATGCAATCACACTTGGTTTATTTAACTTCCCTTTGATTTTTCAGACAATGGTGAGTTACTGAGTGGGAAAAGGAAAAGGCATCTTTAAATATGATCCATGTGCTGTCTGCAGAATGAAAGGTGGAAACCCAGAGCTTGATGCCGGCTCTCCAGGAAAGGAGAGGTTTTTGCTGCTTTGAACCAGTGGTTCCCCAGCAATGCTACCCATCAGTAGCACAATGCATCCCTCTCCTTCCAGATGCATCTCCCTCTGGCAGGGCAGACTTGCTACAGTGAGTCAGACTGTCTCGACAGCCCTGGGTCCTCTGCAAGCTGCCAAAAACCTTCACTTCCAAGTGAAAGTGCCCCTCCTGAAATCCTGCACTCTTGTCTTCTCTGCCACACTGTGCAATGGAAGACTTCTGAGGATTGCCAGCATAACATTGTCAAGTTTTATGCTGTGAATTTACAAGATATTATGTTTGCCATTTATTTTCATGGCTTTGTTTCTCAATATGTGAGTATTTGTATGAGATTAAAAACTTCAGGGGGTTTGTAGGCGTTTGGCTGCACTGCAAACTGCTAGTTTATGCAGGTTCCTCTTCACAGGAGCAGCGGTAAATCTTTGAAAATCCAAGTGAAAACCAAAATCACCATTTTAATTTTGTTTTTGTTAAGAAGAAGAGTATTTTTGAAATTGTTCCTTAAAAAGCTTTGGCCTCCATGGGACATGCGTGTGCTCTGAGAGCAGCAAGTAGCAAAGTTTACCAGGTCTGGGTTCAGCTGCAAGCTGAGACAGGCATTGCTGCTCTTTGCTGCACTGCACCATTCGAGCCTGACAGAAAGCCCATTGATGTCTCTTTAAGAACTGGACTTTCAGTTAATTGTAGCCTTTTTTAAAAGACACAACTTCTCTTTCAAAACCTCTGCAGCAGGAAACTGGTGTTTTCTAACTGCCTGGTTAGTTTACGACCTGCAAAGCTTTTCTATGTACAGCACTAATGACACATTTATCCTTAGACTGGATCAACACATCCCTGAGGACCAGCAACATCCAGTTCCTCCCCATTATCCATGAGAAAGTAAACCACTCTCAGTATGGGATAAAACCTTTCCAGCTATAATTTAAGGACAGAGTCTTGCTTACTTAGCAAGTCACAATTTACACATAGAAATGCACGAACACTTATATCTATCCATTGAATAGAATTTAGTTGTGCAAAAAGAAGGCTAGGAAATCTCTGGGTTTGGGGGGTGGGTGTTGGCCTTTGGGGTTTTAAGGTTGATGAGCTATCTTTGCATCCTAATTTTTCATTATTATCAACTTCTTTCCTGTTTGAGAATCATGCTGACACTTACCATAAATCTTTTCCCAGCTGGGTTAAGTTTGGGGAACTAGTAAAACATGAATCCAAATGTCCTTGGCAGGTTCATGACTATATTTAATGTTCTACTTAAAAACAGAATAAACAAGACCTATATTTAACTGAACTGCCTGCAGTGAGACACGTGGACATCCGTATTTTTTTAGGTGCCACTGTGAATGCATCTCATTCAGATATTACAACACAGTTCCAAAACAATAGATTTTTTTTTTTTTTTGATTCTTGGGGATTTTTTTAACAACAAAGAACTTTAAAACTTGTACAAAAATCTTAGAAGTGCAGCCGGTCAAAGCATCACATTGGCCCAGGAAATTGCTCAGCAGTGAAAGCTGACATTTCCAACACTGGCATCAGAAGGACCAGTCACTACCCACATATTTCCTTTGGATTCAGCATTTGGTGGGAGTGGATTTGGAGTCCTGGCCCAGGGTAGCCTGAAGTTTTAGTGATGTTCTTCACAGCAAAACTATTAATGAATTAATGGGTTATGGGTTAAATTCTGTTATTTCCATTTTGTCTCTATAACCTTTGTGAGGTCCCTCACTGAGATCTTGTGAGTGATATAAGGCCCTTGTCTTAGCAGGACAATGAGGGAACAAGTCTGATCCATGCAAATCCCAAGTCCTGCTATCACTAAAAACAAATGAGAACCAATCAAAGAAAATCTGATGTTGTACTATCTCCACCCACTGTTGCTTTTTCAGGTTCCATCTGCTAATGTAGTTATAGCCCAAGCATGATGCATATTTGCCAAAGGCCATTAACACACCATTCTAAAATAGCCACTGAATGAAATATTTTCTGTATTAAGAACATACCTAGTCCTGCTCAAAGTTTTTCAGTTTACACTTCTGTTTCTTAACTCTGTAGGACACTCAAAACTCTAATGAAAATCTGTGTTATCCAGAGTTATTATTTTGAAATTGAAGTTCAGTAATGAAAGCAAAAATTGAGAACAATTTCTAACTATTAAAAATCGGTTTCTGACACTTAACCACATACATATAGTTTCTGTTGAAATTTGCAGTAATTCTGCTGCCACTTGTAAGCAGAACTTCCTAATTTACTTGGTAGCCACTGTAAGAACTTGGTTTTCACCATACACACCCAAACCTCAAGGTCTGTGTTTTGCATGGCCAGGGTTAACACATTGTTTTCAAAATGGAAAAAAAAAAAAAATCCACCAACTTTTCCTGTCTGATTTTCTTGTTACACTAATATGCAACACAAAAATGTTAATATATTGCATTTTTTGTTCCTGTCCCCAAAGAAATACTGTGAAATCACTCCCATTGGACATGAGGAAAATGGTTTGCTTTTGAAGAACAATTTGCATTTACCACATTTCTAACCATGATATTTCAATCAGCAGGAAGGAGCACATGAACTTTGTATCACTGAAGGCAGAGGTTGGTGAATGGGATAGAGAATACCAGCAAGGATTCTGGCACTGCTGTTTCACTATATAGGGGATATAAACCACTTTCCCACTGCAGCTGTCATTGGAACAGGCTGTTTCCCACCCCACTCAGATTTTAAGTCTCTGATAAATTCCATGCATTTGTCACTGCCCCATATCCAGTGCAGCACAGCAGTCCCACAACACATAGGTCCAATACACCAGGATAATGAAGGCAACTGAGAAGCTGAATTTCTCCCATGAGGAGTTCACATTTAGCCAATCAATTTGCTGCATTAAAATTAAAGCCAGCGCCACCGAGAGGCATAGAAATGTCAGCAGAGATTGCAGTGGCCAAACTTGCAGGGCACGTCAGAGGACAAAGCTGAAGGAGCAGAGCGACAATGGCTCCTGTGACAAGACAGTTCCCCCTGGTGTCACACACGAGCCACTCTCCCCATGAGGAATCTCCTGTGCCCTGGAGCAGGATGATTCCTTGAAACCCTGCTTGAAACCCTGAGCTGCTGCTTCAATTATTTTTCCAGTCTCCGAGCAGGTCGGAGCGAACCAGAAGGGAATGGTAAATCTGAAACACACCTGGAGCAGGTTGTTGAACCACCTCTGTCCACAGTCCTTTGCCACCCATTTCGCCTCAGGCAACAATTGCTGAGGAGCACAGACCGAGCTCATCGATGCCAGTTTGGCCATGGCTGGAGCACAAGGCAATGGGAGCATTCCCCACTGGAGCACAGGAACCAGCAGCGCATGGGGAGCTGGTAAGCGTGCCCAGGATTTGCTTCTTCAGCACCTCCTAGGGACATCATGCTAGGTCTTCTGGTACAGATGAAGGACCTTCACCTCACATCTTCTTTGCCCTGGAAGGATTGTGTCTGAGGAGGCTCAAAGCTGGCTTTGCCTCTTTTGGGAATGGCAGTATTAGAGCTGACTAAAATGTACCAGGTTGTAACACCTAAATGGCTTCAGAGCCCCTCTGCAGTGAGTCTCTGCTTTATTGTAGTCACCCTCCCCCTTGGACTCATGTCTTAGAAAACAGGTATCCTCATACTGTGATCAGCTTTTTCTTTTTTCTTTTTTGGTTGGTTGGTTTTCTACTCATGTTTTTTGTTTTGCTTTGTGTTTTGGTTTGTTGTTTTGGTTTTGGGGTTTGGGGTTTTTTGTGTTTTGTTTTGTTTTGGTTTTATTGTTTTTTTTTTCCCCAAGGGAGCCCTCATTTGACTCATTAAGGCTCACCCTCACTTGGTCTCTTGTTCAGTTCCTTTTTCTTGGTCCCATTCCTGAGCCTTGCTATCCAGACCCTCCTGGTAGTTCAGGTTTCAGGAGGCTACAGTGAAGGGATGGACAAAATTCAAGGTACAATAAAAGCAACACAGAATGCCCAGGCCAGCGTTTACAGTTCAAGTCAGATTCAGAAGGTGCATCTGTAGAGAGTGGCATTTGTCTTTTTGCACAAGGCTAAGAGCGCCTGGAGCCAAATGTTTCCAGAGTCACCACACCCTCTCACTATCCCTGTAATCACTCTTATTCATGAAGGACCCTCTGCCCTGAGCTCACTCCATCGTTCCTTCTGCCCATCTTAATGTCAGTGCTTTTGTGAAAAACGCCAATCACTTGGGTTTTTTTTTAAATTTTAAAAGTTTAATAGTAGTAATATAATCAGAATAATAAAGTTAGAACAATTGAAATTAGGACAATATGAGACAATAAAGACAAAGAGATACGGACGTCCGGGCACCTTTTTCTGGGCAACACGAGCCCGAAAAAGGACCCCGGTTAACAGAGGATTAACCCTTAAAAACCATCGCCTGTTGCATATTCATACATCTCATACATAATGCATAAATTCCATTCAAACACAGGATTCTGTCTGGTCACTGTCAACCTCTTCCTCTTAATCCTTATGGCGTCTTCCTGTCTGAGCCAGGTGGGAAGAAATTAGTTTTCTGCTGATAAGGGAGCAATAAATTCCCTTTCTCTGATTTAGGTGTCCTGTGGCCTCTATCTGGTGCAAGTCCTTTCTTAAGCAAATATCTTACATAGCATAGGTTCTATTTTAACATTATGTTATAACCTGAAACAGTATTTAATAGTTAATTTAATACTTAAGAAAATTAATACAGCATAACTTTCTAAAATATAATATTCATTTTAATACTTGCAAAAAGCCAATCATAAAATACACATTTTTCACAGCTTTCTTTACATTTCCACCAGAAGGTGGCATTATTAAACTCCATTGGACCTGAAAGTCATTCATGGTTAAAGCGGGGCAAGCAAGTAGATGAGCAAGTACAGAGTGTAAAAAATATGTTTATGAAAAGTAAGAAAAAATTAGTCATTACATTGTGCTGATGGAAGAAACAGTTTCTCTGGGGTTTTATTTATTTGCTGGTGAGCAAATGAAAGTCTGTGGATGTAAAATTAACTACAGGCAGTTTCACCAACAATTCACAAAGCACATCAGAATATCCTGTGAATCACAAAGATGACAGAGATGCTCCAATGAGCCTGTCACAGTTTTATTTTGATAAATCCCCTGCTACTAAAAGTGAACTGAATATTGTATAATTTGGCTGTACAGATTGTGTTGAACAGGCCTTGCAGTGAAACAGCTTTTCCATGGGGTAACAGAGCGCCTGGGCCTTAGCAAACATGGAAAGATTAGTAATCATTAAAATCAAGTATTAGTTCTTTCTCCCTATTGATCCTCTGCAAATACTTTAATTTTTTTAACTAGCCTCCTTTATACTACATCTGCCTGGGAGGAGCATGGCAGGAGGGCTTTGAAGATGTAAATGTTTAGGATAAGGCCAGTCATTTAATAATATTTTAAAGGCTACCAGCAACGGGAGTGTTTGAGACTTGGGGGCACCAACACAAAGCACACAGAACACAAAGCCTTTACACCACATTGTCGTTCCTTCCTCTTATCTAAACTCATCACAAAAGTGGCCTGAGAACACTTCTGCTTTCACCACAGCCTTTTTTTTTTTTCTTTTTCTTTTTTTTTTTTTCTTTTTTTCCGGGAAGACCCGACTTTAAGAGGACCTCATAGTGATGATTAGGTGATGGCTGAGACATTTAGGAAAAGAAAAATTTCAATCTCAGGTATCAGCTGCTCCTCAGAGTGGAAACAGCCCAGACTTCTCACCCACCTGTACAAACTGCTTGGTGACATTTAACAGATCGCTGAACATGACAAAGAAAGCTCCCTGCTGTGCCATTTCACATTTAAGAAGAATAACCTCATCACCCCTAGAAGTGCCCCTGATGTTTTTTGCATCAGTGATTTTTATTTTAAGTAAAATTCAGCATAAAAAAAGACTATTTCTGTCATGTTTGAGGTGAGAAGTTTCAGTTCTTTTTTTTTAAATGAGAGTTCTGTCTATAGCAGCTTTGCAAGCATAGCATGTAGAAAGAAAGCAAATTAGGCTGAGGAAAAGGATGACTGACACCATTCACAGAATCACCAGAGGATAGGAACAGTAGAATGCACAGGACTGGTCCACTGAAAGAAAAAAATGAGTGGAATTGCAGCAAGGAAATAGCATTGAACAAGGAAAAGAGGATTTTGGCTTAAATAATTTCTTTGCCAGCACAAACAGCTATCTTAGCCAAAGAGAATTCATGCATTCAAAAAGATTGAAGTAAATTGTGAGTGAATCACCTGAGAAACAACAACAGTGGTTGTCTCTAAACCTAGGAAATTATTCACTTCCTTTTTAAAGTTCTCTTTCTGTTTTGCTTAGGAAATTTGGAATACATTAAGAAATTACAAAGAAAGGAACTGTACAATGAACTGGTAGCACACGCACTTTGCTAATAAGGAAGAATGGGAGCTACAGATGTGCAAACTGTGATCCAAATTCACCCGAATTGGAAAACAAGAACCCCACAAGGCCAGACAACACACAAAGGAGCTGGGTACCTGGTGGAAAGAATGGCTTGATAAGAAAGGTAAATGTTTGTCCATCTGTGACTTTGGCAGCCTGGATCCACACAATCAATCATAATACCAAGTCTTGCAATAGTTATCCCTTTTTATTTACTGTCATCTGCTTCTCTTGTGGGCCAGCCTCTTCCAACTGAGGACTTGTCTGAATAATCCATCCCTGGCCAGCGCTGAGATCAGACAGAATGGATGGTGCACTGGCATATCAGTGGTAAGTATCTACTATCTACTTAGTGGGTTAGGCAAATGTCTATCTCCAGTTCTTCCTTGGGCAAAACTCCTATGCCTCCTGTAAAATGGCAAATTAATTATAAGACTTGCCATAAAAGATGGGAGGGGCAGAAATAATCTTTTGGTGAAAAGCAAAATTTTTTATGGTATGGATTGTTCCATTTTGCTTTTATTATGTTCCTTCCTGTTGTACTTAATGTGCCCCCACACACACCATCCCATATAAAAGGTTAATCTCCTTCCAGGCAGGCCAATCAGGTTTGGTCCAGCCTGTGATTTATTTGGTCAGTGTCACATGTCCTGATACCTGTTAGTAAAGAGTAAAATGACTCCTTCTCTTCTTCTCTTCCCCTGCAAAACCTTTAGTTTTACAGCACCATCGCTGAGAATGCTTTCCCTTTTCCCCATAATCTTGCCATCTCCTGCCATTCTCCTTTTCTTAGTCTCTGCCAGGTTCTCCAAGAAGCATCTCAAAAAGACAAGCTGTTACAAGGGACCTCAGAGCTCCCCTACTGGAGACTACAGCTGTACTCAGTCCCTTCCACTCTCTCCCCAAGCAATTGCAGGACCTGCACTCACAAGATCTTTCCTCGATTTTCTGCATTGTCTCGTTTGCTCAGAGATTTTTTTTCCGTTTTCTCTCCAGTTTTCCTTGCAGGATCTCCCAGGAACTCTGTTCATCAGAAGCCATCAGAAGGTATTTCAGGATTAATTCACATCCTTTTGATTTTCATGAACTGGCAGATAAATTTTTTCATCTTCATTTCTGGAGATAATTTTTCAGATTTCTGGAGATAAATTTTCAGCATCTGTAACTGCAACCATTTTTCTCTATTTTTTTTTTTTTTTTGGCTGAGCATTCCTCTTTCTGCAGAAACATTCTTGCTCAGTTTCCCTATGAAGACAGCCCTTCCCATCTGGCAATTTAGCATGAAGTGAGTTGGTATTATGGAAGGTGCATTTCCTACTTGAAAGCCTTCCAAAGAAGGACTTGGGGCAAAAAGCACTGTGCCAGGTAGGTGCTTTCTTCAAATTACTGCCATATGGATCATTCTAAACTGGAATTCACATGGCTGCAGACTTTTTCCCTCCTGACAGTATGCCTCAAAGATCAGAAGCGTATCTGAAGTGCAGCATGTGTGCTAAGGATAGGTCTCGAAAGACTGGTGATGATGGTCAACACATCTTGCAAAATGTTGCTGCTGATGGGAAATCATTCCTTAACCAAACAGGGTTCTTAAAGGGTCAAAGAGATTTAGTATCTGGATTCAGTTCTATTCACCTCTTCATCTGGAAATCAAGAAAAATCCTCACTGATGAAATTCAAAGAAGATATCTAGTTTGATAGAGCTGAAAATAATGAGTGGGACAAGATAAGCATGCAGATGCATGGTGGTTTATTGAGGAGAAAAAATTTACAGCCAGAACTAAGAAACATTAATGCCTAAGAAAGCATTGTAAAGAGCAAGGGGTGTTTTCTTCCTGAAAAGCATGTACTCAAAGAAAGATTTCTGTCATAGTTATTGTGGCTGAAGAGCTGAACTTGTGGCTCTAGTGCAACAACATGTCAAAGAAGAGATTAAGGAGGCCCTTAAAGAGACAAAAGAACAGCAAGAGGGACAGCTTCTGGTTTCTGTGAGCAGAACTGATGAAACGGGTACAACATTGTTGTCTGCTTATCTGATGTCCACATCCTCTAAGGACTGCTAGTAAACTGAAGAAAAAATGTAAGTGATCCGCAGAGCAATAACCAGTGCAGGAGGAACATCTCCCAGAGACCAATTTAAAAATCTACAGACACAGCTTGTGAAAGATGACTGACAAGGTCCTTCCCACACAATTGTTTTATTCTGGCAAAACCTGAAACCAGTTGGTCCTGCATTTCATGCTTCAGGCTTTTCACATCACATTCACATCAATCTTTTCAGCCAAACAGAAGTTATTGGGCAGTGTAACAGTGTCAGAGGCATATGAGATAGCAGCAGATGGCATAACTGAACAAAAGCTATACCTGCGTCTGGAATAACACCAGAGAGCAAATAAGAAAACATATAATCTCCTGTGGACAGAGATGTCTGATTCTTCCTACTCTCACTACCACCTTCTGTAGATTTCTTGTTTCTGCTTCTCATTGTGTATTTTCAGTTTCTGCTGATCACAAGAAAGCAGGCTTCCCTGTTGAGAAATGGCTTGTACTTTTGCTTGGCTGGCCTTTTCTGGGAAACAGAGGAGACCAGCACCTGCCAGCTGCCAGCACAGCTGTTCTGTTGGCAGACTCACAACCACCCCGCTTGACTGCCACATGTCCTCTGCGCGCTCTTCTCCCTTCTCAGAAGCCCCCAAAAGACAAACAAGGCCCATCTCACTCTCAGGAGAAATTCATAGAAGCTGCTGAGCTTCCTACCATGACAGAGAGCCTTGGTAAACCTCAGCACTTTGCACGCTCTGCCCTTAGACCACACGCACGTGCGCACATCCTACTTCTTATTCAGTATTCTGACCACTGTTCCATTGTGTGCTGGGCAGTGCTAGGAGGTGGATTTGCTGTGTATACAACTGCAACAGAAAACATCAAGCAAAAAGGTAGCGTGAATTAACATGCCTTCGTTTCTAATGAAGTAAGATAAGCAGAAGTCAGGAAGATCAAGCAATAGTGATTAACTCTTCTACAATTACATAATGCAACTTGCAAGATTAGTTATCTGTCAGAGAAGGACTAGAAACACACTTCCCACACACCCACCAAGCGCCTGCCTCCTCTCTGCTCTCTACCGAGGATTCTTTCATAATTTTTTTTCTGAGATTAAGAAAATAACAAAGTTTCAGTTGAATGAGAACTGAGTGACATCTATGCTTAGTGACATCAGTTTTAATGATTGTTGGATGAAATGAAAATGCTTTAACTTAGTAATCAGTCTCCCAGTGGAAATTGTGGAGGTTTTTTTAACATCATGTGTTTAATTCTATTTCTGACTTAAAGGGACTATCTCTGATGAACTCTGAGGAGAGAAGTAGTTGTGATACAAGTCTAAGGAAGTCAAAGCTTCCGCTGAGAGACACAGCTACCTAGTGATATCTGCGTTTTACATCTGGTGAATACTGCTGTGTGGGTAACACCTCCCTGGCAGAGCTACCTGAAGAGGATCAAGAGATTCTGCACACTTAGAGCAAAGAAGATTCTTCATATCATCTGAGCAGAAAAGACGAGAAAAGGTAAAATTCATAAAATGATTTTGCTCAAACTTTGTTTATCACATGGACTCATGATATGCGTGAATGTAATGTTTTCTCATTTACCTTTTATAGTTGCTCAGGTAATTTTTTAAGCAGTTTTAAGAATTCTTGCATCATCAGAAGTGGGGTGTATTCTGTGAGCATATGTTTTTAAGTATTCAAATGTATTATGCTGAACCTAGATTAATTTCAGGTATGTCTGGGCGCAGTTGCTGTAAAGCTGTCATTTCTACACAACTGGTGTCAAGTAGTTCTGTCCTTTTGACTTGTAAATCACATTAAATTCCTCTCTGTGTAGAATGGAACAGAATTGTAGGCTGGAAAGGTGTCATGCTTGGGAACACACACAGCAGGTCTCAGATTAATGATAATTAACATTTAATGGTATGCAGCAGCAACACACAGGGCTAAGACAAGTAAAGCGAAGAAATTCATTTCTCTTCTGCTTTCCATTCATGAAATGAAGACAAAGGGGAAGAAAATAGCACAGGCTTAGAGTTCTGATATGTTAGGCTAAAAAAATGCCACTTGTGATGTTAATAACACACACAAGTAAGAACAGAACTCAGACTTAAATTTCTGGTATATTAGGCTAAAAGAATGATGCTGTGATGTGAATAACACATACACTCAAAAGTCAGCAAGATATTTTCCCTGTGTTCAACTTACATCACTTAAAACTCTGTATCTGCCTATTAGAAAAGAACATACGTATGAAGATGACAAATTCCTGTTATTCATTTAGCCACTGAAAATAAGCCCTTATTGAAAGCTCATGACAGCTTTCAGTAAAGGTGATTTCGTAAGAAAAGTCTGATGCATATTTATCACTGTCTTCCTATGGTGGGTGACATATACCTGATGGGAAAGGTGGGCGAGTGAAATTCTGAACTGCTGTGAACAGTGAGTTTGCTTTTTACTTTGCTCAGCATGGAACTTAACCCTCTCTGATCTGACACTTGCGGCCCACTTCTTTCACTCCCATTTGCTTTCCTGTCATCCATTTGAACATCCCTTTGTGCTTGACATGCAAGTTGCACAGCGCTGCAAGGACATGCATGCTAAGGACAATACTTTGTTCAATGCATCCATCCCATAATGCTTACATAATATCTGACAACCTGCAGTGAGTCGTGTCCCAAGCTGTCACTCGTGATTCAGGTCTGTGGAGTAACCATGAGGTCTTGACACACTGAAAGTCACTGACATTTTTATATTCTTGCCTTCTCAGAACTGGGGGAAAAAACATGAGTTCTTCAAGTACAGAGTCCCTTGAAGTCGAACCCTCAACCTTTTATGAATATTACGACAGTTACTACGATGCTCCAAAACTATGCAGTAAAGAAGGCGTCAGGAGGTTTGCAGCCTCCTTCCTACCCCTTCTGTATTCCCTGGTATTCCTGGTCGGGCTCACTGGAAACATTCTGGTCATCGTGGTCCTCTTCAAATACAAGAGGCTGAAGAGCATGACTGATGTGTACCTGCTAAACCTCGCCATCTCAGATTTGCTCTTCGTTTTGTCCTTGCCGTTCTGGTCTTATTTCACAGTAGACCAATGGGTTTTTGGAACTCCCTGGTGTAAAATCATTTCGTGGATCTACCTGGTTGGGTTTTACAGTGGGATATTTTTTATTATGCTTATGAGCATAGACAGATATCTGGCAATTGTTCGTGCAGTGCTTTCCTTGAAAGCAAGGACCACCTTCCATGGCTTGATTACTAGCCTTGTTGTGTGGCTAGTAGCTCTTTCAGCCTCAGTCCCCGAGCTTGTATTTAGAGAGTCTTTTAATGAACATAATTTTACTACCTGCAAGCCGAGATTTCCAGGCAATTTCACAACATGGAAGCTTTTTTCCACTTTGGAAGTCAACATTTTAGGGCTCCTAATCCCTTTTATAATTATGACATTTTGCTACTCCATGATCATTAAAACATTAGTTCACTGTAGAAATGACAAAAAGAATAAGGCTGTGAAGATGATTTTTGTTGTCATGATTGTGTTTTTCTTTTTTTGGACCCCCTACAACATTGTTATTTTCTTACAACTGCTGGAATTTATGGGAGTCATTAAAGACTGTCAAGTGAGCAGGAGTCTGGACTATGCTTTCCAGGTAACGGAAATCCTCGGCCTTTTTCACTGCTGCCTCAACCCAGTCATCTACTTCTTCATGGGGGAGAAATTCAAGAAGTACCTGAAGATGCTCTTTAAGAACTGGCAGTTGCCAGGGTATTTCTGCAAGTGGTGTGGAGTTCACATCACCTACCACACTGAATCTACCAGCTCATTCCACACACAGTCTACAGGGGACCAAGATGCTCTGTAACACATTTCAGACCAGCCACTGAACTCAGCAGCAAGCAAACTGACAACAGCAGGGACTTTGAAAAGCTAAGCAAATGCAGACACATTTAACAATAAGCTAGTGCCGGATAATTACTTCAGCTTTATTTGTGCCTCTAGATTTTCCGAGTATTATGACAGAAGGTGTCCCAAATGTGGAAGATTGAGGATGGATGCAAGCTTTCTCTGCTGTGATTACAAATCACTGCTCAGCTCTGTGCAAAGCACTGCACTGCGTGGCTTCTTTTTCACCAGCATCAAGACATTGATGGGCAGAGGTGAGAGAACACCTTGTCATCAGCACATGCACTTGGAAAACATATCCATGTATTCAAGAGGGATGATTGTAACCATACTTTTTTATTCTGCAGTTGATCTGTGTAGGACTTGTTCACTTGTGACTCTTAGGCAGCTATTAGCAGTACCTGCTACATTTAAATGTTTCGTTTCAGCGGGGATGATATATCCCCTGTCATTAAGAAAAAAGGACAAAATATATTCTCTATGTGCACAAAGACTCAAAGCAAAGACATTACTTTTCATTGTAGGTGCATTTTCTTTCAGGTTGACATACATGCCCATATAATGTGTATATATAGGCATTTTGAATTACTTTATCACTGTAATTCAGGATAGCACTTCTGTATTTTAATTAAAATGGAAAATATTTTGAATATTTTTGAATAAAAGTGTTTAAAAAAACTTATTTTCCAGCATGCATGAATAAATTTGAAGCATCTTGGTTAAAAGCATTTATTTTAAAATGAATATCCTTTCTTCCAAAAATACTTAACCCCAAAACTCGATTTTAATTCGCTGGAGATATATCTGGCAGAACAAAAGAAAGTAAAAACAGAGATTGTGTAGAAAGGGTCTGTCATAACTTAGAAACCACACACAGAGACCTTGCATTTGATAACAGCAAAATGCAAACAATGAGATACCCCAGTAGCCGCTCACAGGATATTAATTCATCAGAAATCTGTGACAGGAAGGAAACTCACAGAGCAGTGTTTAGATTTTGGCACAAAAATTATTTTAAAAGAGGCAAAAAATCAGTAATGTGGTGGCAAACAAATTAAGAGTTGAAAAATATGTATTAGAAGATGCTTCTGGTGTGTCTTTTTCCTGGACAACAATTCAGATTTCTTACTATAAACCAGATGCATTCTTTTCTTACACTGTCAGTAATAAAGTGCCTGCATTCAGCCAAGGCTGCAAAGAGCAAACAAGGCATTAAAATGCATCAGGAAAGGGCTGAAGAAGAAATATTAAAATATTGTAGTGCCATTGTGCTCATCTCTCTCAATGAGAGATGTAAGTTGAAGCTCATCTCCATGTGACCTCTCTCATGAAATAAGACTGAAGATAAAATGCAGTACTCTGAATTCTCACACACATGTGTATCCATCATAATTTTGGGAATGCACTACCATTTGCTGAGGATGACAAGCAAGGGTCTGCATTAATGCAGATAATCATAATAGCTGTGGAAGACATGACTTGAAGTAAGATAGAACCTTTATTTTCAAGAAAAATACTATAAATTCTTAATACTCAAAACCTTAGAATCCACTACGTAAATCCCTTGGGGAAAACAGATAGAAAGAGTGGGTTATGCCACCCATCACCTTTTTTGTAAAGGAAGACAAATTTCAAGTGTGAGGTGCTTCAAATTCTCCCAGATGACACTGAAGCCATCATAACATCCCAAGGTGGCACGGCACATCATCCTCACAGCTGGTGATGCTGACAGCAGAGGCACTGGGAACTGCCCTGGAAGCCAGACAGCTTCCACTGCAGCTTCTTTTTTTTTTTTTTTTGTCCTGCTCTGTGATCTCTCTAGTCAGCAAGAATGGTCCTTGCTTTCCAGACTAATGGAAAGGCTGCCTGTTCTAGGCTGGCAAAAATGAGGATCAACAAGGAACAAGCAAGCTGAAGGCTCTTGACAGCTGTGATGTAAGAGACATCCAGGGCAAAGAGTGTTAACAGGGAATGGATTGCAGGCTGATCCAGGTCTGGGCAAACTCTGTGGTGAGGAAGGATGCTGTGGAATTAATGGGGTGCACCCAGCAGCCATGCAGCAATGCCACAAACAGAGGCAGTGCAGAGCCCTTCTCCCACAAAAAACTCAAATGTGCCTCATGTCACCGCTCAGCTTTGTACCCCATGGCCTGTGCACGTTTCCCTTGGTGCAGAGAGTGCCTGGTGCAGCCAGAACTCCTCCCAGGAGAACGTTGTCTTGCTCCTCTGTGCCAAATAGCCTCTCACAATTCTCCCAGTAATATTCACAGCTGCTCAATGCATGTGCTGGAGAGCAACTGAGCTGAGCTGAGCTGAAAGTTGAGCTCTGAGCAGCTTTGCTGCGTTGGGTGCAAAGAAGAGCTCATGTTAAATTAATGGGTTCAGGAAATCAGGTCCTGAGGCTGGAGCTCATTGAACACGGGTGGCTTCCTCCTCTGTCACCTGAACAAACCCCCCTCCCACATGCACCAAGCTGCAGTGGACAATGCTACTCCTCTTTTGAGAAAGGGTTTTGAAATCTGCTGATGAGAAAGGACAAGATAATAGTATTAATACAGACAAAAATAAAGTAGGGATTTTCAAAATGTCACTTGACAAAGGTGTTATTTCAGCTGAACAAGAGTTTCCAGCAATGAAGAATATATGTACAAACCCACTGAACCATGAAAGACGATGGATAGACATTTGAGTGAAACAAAGCTGACTCATTCTTAAAGCCACATTTTTACATTAAGGTTCCTCAGAAGGCCACCCTGCATCCTCCCTTCACTTATGCTAAGCAGCCACAGAAAGGTAGAAGAAGGGGGAAATCAGCTAATTAGATTGAATACAAATAATGATGAAAAGATAACAACAAGTTGATTGGTTTTCATAGCGTGCTTAGGCCACCACAGTCACTCCCTAAACAAAAAGCTGAATTACACATTTGCTCTGGAGCACAGCTTTACCCCTTTTAATCGTGCAGAAGCAGCATCATGGTCAGCAGCCTGCTCCCAGACAATCTGCTCCTCTCAGTCTGAGAGCCAGTGAGGAATTGCAATTCTCCTCCTAGCCTGCAGCTGCTTGTCACTGTCCTAGCACCAGTCTGCACACCTGCTCTGAAGGGGAGTACAATTCCACAGGCACCATAATGCCCCTCTGTAACCAGGATGCTTCTAAACTGCCAGCAGGGACCTATATCACACATTTTCCTGCAAGAGCTCTTAATTCTTTGCAGTTTTATCCAACATCTCTCTCTTAACACCACCAGAGACCTGCTTCATCACATCCTGCCTCATGCCAACATCTCCATCTGCCTTGATTTACAGTTAGAATTCAAAGGCCATTTAATAATATCAATCAAAATAATCATTAAAATAGCACTTAAGGCAATGCCTACTGAAAGTTTAACTTTGCTACTCCAGTCATGAAAGGAGGAGACTGGAAATGATACAATAGTGGTGAGATTTGTAGCATTTGTATAACTGGTAAGACCATTCAAAGGAGAAGGAGTGGTGGTCGTATCTGCAATCATCTTACTGTGACACAGCAAGTGCCAATGGCAATCACAGAGAAATCAGTCTTAAAGCAGTGAGCCCTACCACTGAGGAGACACCAAGTTAGAAGCTCCCAGGATGATTTTCTTTCTCACAGTCATCCAGCAGCAACCCCCATCACAAAACTAGCAACATCCCACCTTATGGGACAGTCATTGAGTCAAAGACACTTCTCACAGAAATGAAGCTCAAAAACAAAGAAGCTCTTTGTCTGTTCCAGGCCAACAAAATCAACTCCTCCACGTTAATGTAGCCCAAATACATGATTGATGAATGGATCACACTCCTTTAGTTTTTGTACTTTTTACTTTTTTTTTTGTTTGTTTGTTTCTCAAGTAATGTTTGAAGGGTTGAAGTTTCTCTGAGTTTTAGTTTCTTGTTTCAAAACAAGTAACAGAACACATCCAGTATAAGTAGCTCTGTAACTGCATAATGCAAGCTCTTTGTGAATTCCAAGTGTTGCAAAATAAAACTACTAAGATGCTGGTTTTTAAGGCACTAAGAATTTTTTTAAATTCCAAGATTTTTGCTTGCTTGAATTAAACAACAATGGCAAGTAATCAAGAATCTGATCTGCAAGAACCAGATCTTTATCCATAGATATGAAATACTCATAAAAAGTATTCTTGGTGATGATAGCAACATGTAAGACAACAGAGACTGAATGAAGATTGACATTAGTAAAGGCACTCTGCTCCTCAAGAGAGACCAGTAGCATAAAATCAGCATTTTCCAAGAAGGTCCAAGCAGCCAAGTTCAGGAAGAGACTTTTGTATCTGGGACAGTGATTGGAACAATGGGTGGACATCCCTGCATGAAAAGCATACTTGTTTCTTTTGCACAGGAACTTTGCACTCCTTAAAGAACATCCATAGGAGTATTGTAGTTTGGGCAGGACAATGGAAGAGAGGGGCCCTCCCTGGCATTTAACCTGTCACCATTACTCACAGAGAGAGCAGTACTGACTCATAGTAACATAAAAGCATCTTAATCAAAGTAAGGAAAGACCACAACACATCTCTGTACTTGCTTATAACTGGTAAACTGAAATTTGACCTCAAGAAAGACCATGACTGCAGGCTGAGTGAGCGACTTGCCTTTTCTGCTATCAAAATACATGGGAAAGCTGCAAAAAGTGCATAGAAGGAATAGAAGGATGGATTTTGTGGTTGCTTATGCCCTCTTGCTCATTCACAAGCACTGGGAATGGAAAGAAAATGTCTGGATGATTGCAGGGGGCAATGACATGTTCTGCAGGCCCTGCAGACAAACAGCACTGAGAAGCTGCAGAGGACAGCTCTGCCTTTGCTACCAAAAATCTTGTTTATGCTTTCTAGAACAGTGAAACACATAGTACGAGGTGTCACACAAAACTCCTCAGTCCTACCGAGAAGGGGCTGAAGGGTTTATGAAGGGAAAGATTCTGGCTGTTTTCTCCTCAGTTCTGTTTTACCAGCCCTGCATAATGCAGGTCACTACTCGCTTCCTTTCCTCAGAAATATTAGGGAACCTCCAAAATCTCCCATGGGAAGGTTAGTGCCTGTCTGCTGATGCTCTGGCTTTTTGCATGAACCTCACATGCCACCACCTCATCTCCACAGTCACATGGAGTCACTCCATTCACTTCCTCACTGGCTTAAGATCACGTTCTCTGCACACAGAGGTCACGCAGTGGGATGACTGTCTTGTCGTGACACTGCAGAGTGTTTTCCTTTTGACAAGGCACTTCCACGAAGATGTCCCTGCTCATTGCAGGGGAGTTTGACTGGATGACCTTTAAAGGTTCCTTCCAACCCAAAGACTTATATGATTCAAAGAAAATATGGAAAGGGCAAATTTTTGATGGCAAGTGTGCTGGCTAATGATAAACATCTTTTAGCCTAAAATTTACTCTTCATTTCAGCTTCACATTAAAATGATTTTAGAGTAAGCCAAGCCTATTTGTCAACATTACTGCAACAAAGTATTTCATTAATTCTGCTCTGAATTCTTATTATAATTTCATTCTGATGGGGGAAATAATTTCAAAAGTCCTCACATAACCAAAAATTGTAGAAAAAAATTCAAGGATTTGTCTTATTTAAATAGAATAAGTCCACCACATTGCTCAATAAGTAGCTTATTACACATATCCATAGGAATGTACCAGAACTTAGGAGAAAAACTACCATTAGAAGCAAAATTTCAGTGAAGTGATGAGTGCTGAAGACTACTGAACAAAAGTATGAATTTTTCTTCTGTGTTTTTTGTTTAATCTACTGCCTATAGTGTAAAAGACTACAGTATTTTATAGACTCCATCAACATGAGACTGAATAAAATTTAAACAATCAAACATCATAATAGCATTTATGAAAGGTCAATTCTTAAGTGATAACTATTTACAATTTGCGTCAGAGACTGAGAAAGCAAGGTTAGTACTAGATACACAAGGTTCTGCTGAATTTTAATTTGCATGTTGTTTTTTTTTCTAATTCCAGGAACGGGTATGCACAGAGGCAGAGCAACTATTAATAGTGTCAGAAACAGTGGGGAAGAAAAAAAGCCCACCTTTTCTCTAAGGTAATTCACAATGAAGGCTTCAGTCATAATACAATACAACTGAATGTGACCTGAATTTTCAGGAGGGCACATGCCAAATTCTTGAATTGTCATACCAGCATAATTCAGTGGGTATATAGAGGCTTCCAGGTTCCTAGAGAAATGTGGAAAAAACCCTCTATAACTGTCAACTAATTGTACATAGATAGCTGTGGAAGAGCTGACACTGCCCAACAACGGAGCAAAGAGGCAGCTAGTATCAATGTTAATTTTAGGAACACCTAAAAAAGTCTGCCATGTTTTCTAGACCTGAGGCCACAAGATTCCACAAAGTTATTGCTTTTGCAAAAGCAAAATGAAACACAGTAAAAAAAAAAAAGAAATTAAAAAAAAAAATCAGTGGGATCCTTCACAATAAAAGCCCCAGCAGCCTGGTCAAGGAATGGCGCGGGGCATGAGTGTACTCCAACAAGAGCAGCGGCTGAGGACCCGGCAGGCGAGACCTCGTTCAGGCTGAGCAGCCAGACGTGACATTTGAATGAAAGTCAGTTTCTCCTCTGTGACTGCAAATGCAGAGTCCCACGCAGACAGACTGTGGTGGACGGGGGCAGAATGTAATTGTCAGCAGCTGTACTTGTGCAGATAATGGTCATGTTTAAAAAAAAACTCCATGTTTTATTAACACCACCTTACTAAATGTCCTCAACTGTCTGCACTGGCTTCCTTATCATGCTGGTGCAGACTTCAACCAGGCAGAAGTAACCTAGCCATATCAGTACCTCTCAATCTGAGTTAATATATCCAAACCAGACTGTAGTACCCTAGTCCATTACTTCTTCCTGAAAACAAAGGAACCAAATCTATTGAGGTTCAACTTTTAGCTTTGCAAGGGATGTTGGTCAATCCGAGTCTTGCATTTGCCACATAGAAATCAAAACTCTGCCTTTGTAAAACAAGGCATTTTGCAGATGAAAAGTACTACAATTAGATAGTATTACAGAAACAAAGATCTGTGTATTACTTGCTAGATTCCTTGCTTTTCTTGTCTCAAGACATCAAGAACCATGCACTCTCATTTACTCACAGCCCAGAAAGTTTAATCTCCTTCCACAGAAGATGAAAACAACTTCATAATGCGTTATTCTAAACACAAGTCTTCGTTTTTGGGCAATTTCTTCCAAACATTTCTCAGTCAATGGGTGATTGTCCTGAATCATGAAGGTTTGAAGACTAAACCCCTACCTCTTTTTAACTTGCTTGTCCAATTTAACTGAGGTTTTGACATTTGTAATCAGCAGGGGGTTTCACCAATTTGCATGAACACACTAAAACAGGTAACAGGAAAAAACAGAACTTCACAAGAAAGGATAGGAACATTCTTTCAAACCCAAACCAGCATCACAATTTTGCATCAAAAGGTCTACAGCCTGACAACAAATGAGCAACCTCCCAAATACACTATACACTATGAAGCACCAACCAAGACTCTTGAGCAGAACTTATACTTTTAAATTATTTCAATTGCTGTACTCGTTTGCCTTGCTGAGCTTTGGGATGTTATTTTTGCAAATTGAGTCATGGCAAGCGAGCAGCTGAATCAACAGTCAAAGCTGAGTCTGTTATACTGGAAAGAGCTTGAAAGCACTGAAATTCTAGCTCAACTTTGTATGAAAAAAAGACTTCACTTTAAATTTCCAAGTCTTGAAACTCAAAAGAAGATGATCTGATATGCTCTACTTCAAGAGAAGATACTGGGCTAGATGGACCTTAGGCAAACTCAGTGCCATTATTCTTATATGAAAAAAACAAAGTTTGTTAAATAAGATCAAATGCAACAAAAAATATGAGCTGGTCTTTGTGTATTTTTAAAGCCCTCAGCCTCTGAGACAAAAGGGTTCTTGTGAGCTGTGCCAAATCCTTAACAAACTCAGAGAGAGCATAAACCTTGGGAATCTCTGAAGGTTCCTTCACTCACCTTGCAGAAGTACAACAGCACGGTTAGGTGTCCAGAGAAGGTGCTTGCTCACCAGCAACCACGGTGAAAGCAAACCAGAGATCATCCAACCTATTGTTTCGTGAACTGAATAATAGATGATGCCTGTCAATGACTGACAGAACCAGCATGGTTTCTGCCTTGCTTGGATAAAATGAAAGACAAGATGGTGATGAGCAGGTGGGGAGAAAGTACCAGCAGAGCTGGTACTGATGGACATTCTCCATTCTTGCAGTTAGGCAGATTTTATTAGGATTTGGATGAATTTTCCCCACTTTCCACATCCAGCCAGGGGAGATGAACCTTTACTAGAGCTCACCTCACTTCTTTCATGTAAAAATTCTTCACTTGCAGCTAAGAAATCTGAAAATTACTACTACTAAGTAGCTCAGCATCATTCACCTTTGCCAGTTTAGTGAGATGCAAGGCCATAGCCTGCAGCTGGAGGTACCAGAAGGGGAAATTATTTTCCTTCCCCTCTCCAATGCCAACCTGCTTAGGTTAAAAAAAAAAATAAAACAAATACCCAAGGACAGCAAAACCAACACAAAACCAAAACCAAAAAAGAAAAGAACCCACTCTTTACCCAACATATTATTATGCCTTCCTCTGTCCTCACTAGGCTTCACATCCAGATCATGCTTTGTAACACTGAATATTCTTTTTTGCTTGTAGCTCCATAGTGCTTAAATATTCCCAGTTACAGCACTTGTTACTGTACCTACAGGAACAGGGGAAACAACCTTCATGCAAGTCAAGTAAGCTACTACTGTGATCTCTTTTCAGTATCTTTGCAGGGACTGAGTTTTTCAGAATTTAAAAGAAAAAAAACAAAACCACAACAAAAAGCCTTCTGGCTCATTTCAGCAAAGGTAGTGTCTGCTCTTGCATCTAAATTACCGGTATCTGTCCAAGTTCTCTTTATTTCCTAGGATGGGTGAAAAAACTTAGTTTTGGGATGGTAATGGTATGTGGTCCCTCTTATCACAATAAAAGACATTAAGAAGAGTACAAAATTTGGCTAATCCACACAGGATCTACCTTTTTATTTTTTTCCAGCACCTCTGAAGCCTTTGAATCAAAGCAAATAGACCTGAGGGGTTAGACTAGAAAAAGTTAAAAATAGGCAGCTTGCTGCTAGCTGCTTCTGCTAAACGTTCCTCTACTTCAACACAAGCTACGTGGACTCAATGCTTTAAACAAAGTCACATCTAAAAGTGTCTCTGGCCACAGTCAAAAGATTCACATTGTCTTGACTTCAGCTTTTGAAGTAGATACTGCTCTGGATCAAAGGATCAGCAAAGCAACACATATGGGGATGCAGGGTAGCAGAAGACAAAAGACATTATTTTGCAGGAAATCATGCTAACACTTTGTGAGTTCAGTATAAGGTTCTTGGGTTCTTCAGCACACTGAATCTACCTATTTATTATGAGTACAGACCACTTCCTAAAATTGAGGGGAAAAAAGCAAAACAGCTTAAAAGAAAATATGTAAAGTGTATGCAGGATCCAGACCCATCTCTTAAAGTCTTCCAGGAAGCCTTGATGGTACAGCAGAGTGTTCCAACATCCAGAAATAGAATTTAACATGGAAGACACAAGAAAGGAGTGCAAATTTTTCTTCTGCGCAGTTTCTATGTTATTCCATTTCTGTTTGCTGTGAAAAGAGCAACCAACACTTTCAGCACACAGAAGATCCAAAGCTCAGCAGCAGGCAAGGCATGAGAAAGGTTACGAGCAAGGTATCAGTTTATTTTTTTTCCTTCTCCTCAGCAGTTCATCCTGTGCTTTGGACAACCCCTTCTCCCATAGCACAGGAACAAAACCAGATCCCACAGCCACAAGACACAACAGCAGTTCACCCTCTCCCAGAGCAAGTGCTTTGGACAGCACTATTGGAGAAGTCCACAGCCAGGGCAGACTTCTGGCTAAATTTAGACTAGAGATCCATAAAGAGCATTCACTCAGTACACCTGACCAAGAGGAGTTTGAGAAAAGGAACCTCTGAAAGAAATTTGAAAGAAAGGAGACAGGCATAAGCAAGCTGGATGCACAGGCATCTTCATCCACCTTGCAAACTGCCAATGGGTGGGTGGAAGGACTGGAGATCAACTCCATTTTAGACAAATAAAGACATATTGAAGGAAAATTTTTCAGTTTCTCTACATGTAAGTGTAAGAGCCTGAATGAGAGATGCGGGACTCCAGGCGGCTCGTAAGTCTTCCCTACTGTGAGAGGAAGAACCAGCAAGTGTTCAGGAAGAATGAAACAGGAAATAGGCAAGAATTTCTTAGCTACAGCATCAGAGGGATGAGTTGTTAGGCATCTGCCCACTCTGGCCCAGGTCTGTGCTCTGGCCCACGTTTACAAACACTGAAAATGCTCAGTTAATATTAGTATAGAAGCATGAGCCCTGCAGAAACACCAATTTCACAAAAATAGTGCATATACTTACAGTGAAAAAGAAAACAGGAAAAACCTTTCAGAACATAGATACTGGCTGCAATTTCCTACTGAATTTGCACTGATACTCAACAAATCCACTCTACTTAACAAAGGTACCTCCAGTTGGAATTTCAAACTCAATTCTTAATTTCATAAGGGTGCCTCATAAGTTTTTTTTCCCTCTCTTGTCTACCAAAAGATCTTAAAAGGCTAAATTATGATCATGTAGCTGTAAGCACAACACCAAAGTGCAAGATAGTGATCTTACCATGATGCTGCCACAGGGTCTGCTATCAAAGTGTGCTGGGGAGCCTCAGGAACAGGTCTGTGCTTCCCAATCCAACTCTATGGAGTTAAATGTGGGACCTTCCTAAGACCCTGGCTTTGGAGCTCTGTATATACTTTCCTCCTGAGGGACAGGTGTATGTGCTAAAGCCCAAAACAGGAGTTCTTAAATATATCCCAAATTCCTTGGCCACACCATATATCCTAGTCAAAGGGGATTGCATTACTTGAAATAAGCTCTGGTTTTGTGAAATGTCTTGACCTAACACAGACCTTCAACATTTCCCCCAAAGCAGGGGAAGGTCACTACTCCCATATTTGATAATGTAACAAGCAACAGGAAACATCTTCTGAAAAGGGATTTTAAAACATACACACTTTATTCAGCAAAAGCATAAGAAAGATCCTTGTGATGTACTTTTCCAACATTTTTCCATTCAGCCCATGGCACCAAGTTCTAGGATAATCTATTTCTTCATAGTTTTGCCTTATCATTGAAGGAGAACCACCAAAGCAGACCCCATTCTTCTGCAGTTTCCAGTTTCTTTTGTCACACAATCTCCCAGCCAGGATTTTGAGGTTAACTGCTACGCCTTTAGGTCACAGCCTGCAAGACAACTTTCTTTCAATTCAGTAATTTCTATCAAAAAGAGATGCTGTAGCACCTGAACCAAGTCATTCAGGAGCTGGTTGCCCTTTCACATCTTTACTAAATCTTCTCTGTGTTACCCTGCACCTCTTAAAATTTCTCTAAATACAGTTAAAAGAGAGATAAGAAAGTAAGAGAGAGGTCACAAAACAGCCTCAGAGCACAAACACACTTTGTGTTGGCTGTGGGCAGTGAAAGTGGTAACTGGCTTACACACAGCAATGATGGCTTTGGTTACTGCTAACAAGTTTCCCAATAGTAAACACTGGAATAACTTGCCCAGGAAAGACTGGAGTCTTCATTACAAGAAATCTTGAAGGCTAGGTTAAAGAAACACACTGAGAATATTTAAGAATATTCATTTATAGAAATGATGTTGCCTTAGGGTAGAGAGACATAGGGCTAGATCAAACCTTTCATCATGTATTATCTGTTAAAATGTTGTCACCTTCTCAGACAGTACAGTAACAGCATTACCTCCTTCAGAGCACACTGCAAACCACAGGATTATCCTTCTTCTGTAAATGTAATTTCTGAACACCTGACACATATCTGTCAGGTAAATAGTGCTTGCTGTCCAGGCAGAAGGATTACTTCTAGTCACTCCTGCAAGTATTCAAACTGTGCAAACAAAAAATTAGTACTTCATCCAAAAAAACTGCAAAAGAAAACAACAGGCACTGTGAAGCTCCCTAAGAGATTGGATAGCAGGAGATTGGAGAGCTGTCTGCACCACAGAATTACAAAAGGCACACAGAGTCTGAAGGAGGACATGGTCAAGTCTCAATCCTGTCATTCAGGGACTAGAAAATGTTGACTAAACTTAGTAAGATAGTGACATTATGAAAGAGTCTCATATATAAGTTAAGAAATATAATTCAACTATATAGCACACTGCCAGTTTTTGTTCTTCTATTTGCTCATTCATCCCAAATAATCACATTTAAATACTTTCATTCATGCATAAACAGGATTATAGACTAAGTCTACAAACCCCACTCCAGAGCTGGAAAAAAAATAAATCTGTGCTAAGCTGAGACACTATAGCTACTCTACAGGTAGATTTCAAAGGGCATCCCCCTACAGAATTATAAGCATTTGCCTACCTTCCAGAGGGGATCAGTGTAAAACTTCTGGTTTTTATTAACTAATTCTGACCAAATACCATACTTGTACTGTCTGCCAAAATCAGAAAACACTGTGCTCATTACCCAGCTCCTGTGCAAGAAAAGCACTTACAAATTCCCAAGAAGATGCACCAGGAAAGATTTGAGCACCCACAGTTTTAGCATTAGGAATATCCCTTCTTGCCAGGCCTTCAGGAGGCAGCTGGCTCCGCCAGAGGGACCATCCTGCTGAACTCTAGCACTTGGAATAGTTCATACAACCGCACCAGATACCAGCCAGGAGTCTGACAATGCTTTCACACCTTGCCTTTCAAAACCAAATTGAAACTAGGCCCACCAGTGCCTTGCCCACTGGGTCAAAGTGAGCCAGGCAACTTCCTATGGCCCCTCTTCTCTTACTCATTTTCCCTCAGTCAGATGGTTTCATTCTGATTACATTTCCACCTTGGACATGGCTGAACTGCATTTGAGGATAAGTTAAAATCACTGACCTGCCCGAGGCTGCAAAGGAGGAAATGCCACGCTGTCCTGTTCTGCATCACACTCAGTCCCAGCAGGACTCCATGCCAAGGCCAGGAAACCTAAGGTAAGTCCCAGGCATGTGGTGTGGGCACAGTGCCCCAGTGTGGGCACAGGCAGGGCAGAACACTCAGCTGCAGCACCTGCAGACACATCCTTGGTAAAGCAGCAGCAACTGGCAAGAGATTCCTCCTGCTAGAGTTGTACTCTGAAGGTCCTTTAGTCACAGGGACCTCCCTTCTGCATACTCAAATAATATCTCCAGCAGCGTTTCCATGTAGGTAGAAGAGGATTAGGAATTCGGGCCACAACTTTCAGCTCTTTCCCATGGACAGGAGACCACTTCACTGAAAGCAGTAAATAGGCATGTATGCTAAAGAAGCTATGTAGAGCCCTACTTGAAACACCTGAAACACATTCTTTACACATTGTTATTGTTATTCTTAGAACTAACTACATGCATGTTTATAATTCTTGATGCAAAGCCTTTCTGCTGGTAATATTACACAGTTGTGGTGAAAAGTGAAGTCTCACAGATCACACTATGTTTTCACAAGTACAATGTAAAGAAGTTAGAGTGAGAACCAGGAGTTCCACTGCCCTTACAGCACTAACTGCCATACAAATAAAAATACTGCCAGCTGTAACAGAACTGAACTTAAATAATACATGAATAGTACTGTCATTCTGCACACTCCAAGCCACAAAACCCATTAGTTAAAAATGAATTCTGTTTCATCCTTTACTTTCAAGGCCTAGCTCTGAGGTAATGAATAACTGATAATTAACTGCATGCAGAGCACACTCCAGGTTCTCCATAGGGATGGTGCCAAGAAAGAAAAAAATCTGGAGTCAGAGCAGACCATTCCAAGAATCAAGCATGTCTGGGTATGGAACACACAGCCCTCAGACCCCGGAACTGACAGGAATGGAAATGTCAGACCCTGACATTTGAGGTCAGAATTTAAGAGCAGAACCGCTCTTTCCTGGATGGGCCACATTTGTCTCCTTTGAAAGCCCATCAAACACACCAAACATGTGGCAGACATGAAGTGGGTGGTGCTCTTTTACACCCTCTTCTCCAGCGAGAGTATTGGTCCTCATCAGAAGAAATAGCCAGGATCTTGCACTGGCCATCTCAGAAAAGGGTGGCACCTCCAGTGTATGTTCAGCCCATTATAGCTGCTTCAATTTTTATTTTGTACAGATCTTTGTAACAGAGAAAATAAACAAGACATTAACAAGAATAACTCCTCACCCACTGAGACTTTACAATCTCATTTCTCCCTTAATACTGCTCAAAATTCTCGTATCTTTTTTTTCCTTCTCAAACACACAGAGGAAGAATTTAATCTTTAAAGAATCACTTTAATAATGTCAGACAAAAATCAAAGGAAGAAATCACAGATTACGAAAATACTTGATTTGATCATCTTCTATTTTTTTAAATACCACCATGGAATTTGCATGACTGACACCAAAATCACAAGAATCAAAAAGAAGATTCTGTCTACAGGAAGTCAAATGTACTGATGGAGTTTGTGCATCTTTGCAAATATCAGGCACTTACAACGAGCATCAGTTTACTGAAACAAAACAATTGATGTGAATTAATGACTAAAAGAGAATTAAAATTCTTTAACTTAAAGCATTCCACTTCCAAGGTGATGGCCTATGAAAAGCAGGTACACCATGACCAATAGGGAAAAAAAAGAAATAAAACAAACAAACAAAAAAAACCCCAACTCAAACAAAAAAAATTAAAGAAAAAATTCATCATTTTAAAACCACATTTCGCAGGCAGGTTAGTCAGAGGTTGTGGTTCCACCAAAGCAGCCTAAATTTCATGTCCTTGTACTTCTTAATTTACTTTAAGTCTTCAGAGATAGCAATTGGGAAGCAGTAAACTGGCTTTCTGAGAGGGGACAGATGCAGACTCCATGTTACTGCTGTTTGGACCAGCTGGGATTTAATGCTCACTTCCACAGTTTTTCTGTGGAAAAGTCCTGTAAGAAGTCAACTGAAATTTTCTGAAAGTCACTTGCATTAAAAAATGAGGCCCGCTTAATGCTGGCAGTAAGCCCAATGAAACTAAAATGATGTTGATACTCCCATAAGGTGATTAAGGAATCTGAAAGTGTCTTGTTTATTGGCAGCTCTGACTTAAGTCCACTTAAATTAAACCAGCAAGGTAGAGGGGGCTGCACACCTTTTGTAGGCTCCTCTCTCCAGTTGCAAAACACAGTAAAAAATAAAAGCATAGAAAGGTTACTGCAGTATAAGCGGAGTACAAGGACTACATTTTTACTAGGCTGATGGAAACATTACCTTCCAGTTGAGTTCAATTTCACAGTCCAAGGCAAATTTCAAAGCTCCAGCTTTTATTTTTAAAAAGAAATTCAATATTTAACTGAGAGATTTAAAAAAATATGTCTTTGAAGAATTTAAGAAGTTGCCTCACCCAAACAACTTCCCTTTTTCGAAGACCCTGTGTTACACGGTATGGTTTTAGGGAAAGAGAAGCAAAGGCCTGAGGATGGAAGATAAAGAAATACTCAAATTATTATGGATGCTTCATCCATAGTTCTCTAACAAAGAGTGGGGGTTTTTCAGTTTCATGCTGCAGGGTTGCATTGATATTAGGTTCATCTACAAATTCTATTTCGCACGCCTGGGCGCTGCAAGGAGAGCGCTCCAGCTCCAACACCGTTATGTTGTTCGGCACCGAGGCAACAAGTACATTCCTTGGAACATAAAGGGTCAGCTGAGGACCACGGGCTGGCCAGTAGCGACCAAGATTAAAGCCATTGATCCAAATTTGCCCCTGTTAAAAGAGAAAGAAAAAATAACAACATTTTAATAATCTGTCAGAGGTGAAATGACAAAATCGACTTAAGCATAACATTCTTGATATAGTAACTGAACTCCCTTCACCTTTCAGTTTGATTGAACATAAGGATAGAAAATCTCTACAAGACAATGCTAATGACAGTCAAAATAACTTAAATTCCCTGAGCACTTAAAGCCATTGCTAATATTTAAAAAGAAAGTGGTAAAATACTGCAGTAATTCCAAATTTGACAATAATTAGAAAAACAACTGCAGGCTTCTTGCACTGACTTTTGCCCCAAGTTTAAGACCAAAACAAATCCAAAAACTGTATTTGCTTGAAGCTAATTGTTAAAAGGAGAATGAAGTCACATAAGAAAAAAGCAGATCATAAGGCTCTTATGGTTCTCTGTACAAGTATAAGACTACACCACCTTGGTAATCCCTGCTCTGTGATTGTGAGGACAAGATACAGCTTGTCTAGACACATGAAATTCTGATCTCTCTTTTACTTGTAATAGCTTGGTCGACAAAAATACTTGTGAAATCACACTGCAATAAAGTACTGTTGTAGTTACAACCATTAAAAGCCTTGGGATCTCCTAGTATTATTTGAAGTACAATGAAATTGTAGCATACAAATTTTTAAAATTGCTTTTTATAGTTCAGGTGGTCAGAACCTGTAGCTCAAAATACTGTACTAACATCATAAGTACCTTAAATGCAAAAGATTAAAAAAAAATGGGCAAGAAAAAAAGGAAAAAAGTCAAAACACTAATTTATCTATAGACACACTGAAGTGACATAACTGCAGATTTTTCCAAAAGTCCATAAATTGGCAGGCTGCAGAATGTTTAGTAAAACTGTAAACTGACTCCTACTGAGTTGAGCTGAGTCTTGGTTCTTAAGCAAGACAGAGGGAGGATATACTGCTGATTTGCATAAATAATTTGCTTTTACTCCTCCAGAGTGTCCTTTCACTGTATATCAAACAAGAGTTTAGTGCCAAGAAAAGGGATGGAAACAGATAACTGCATCCATGTTTCTCCCTCTTGCTTTGGTCTTTGGTAATCAAAACAAAGAGGAAAACCAGACTCATGGTATGGATGTACACTGATAAACATAATAAAATTGTCTGAATCAGTGGAAAGTAGGACTTTTACTGCATTCACTGATTTCTAAAGTTGTCTGGGATAGCTGAAATCAGAATATTTTAACACAATTTACAGAAGCATAAATGTAATATAACAAGTATTGCCATTCAAGCTGTTTTATAGTATTTTTCTAGTGTTTCCTTTTTCAGGTATTTATGAAAACAAATTTTATGAAACTCACAAGAGAAACTTTTTAAGGAGTTAGTAACATACAAATGCAGTTGAGTTATTTCACCTCTGTATCCACTTCCGTGGTATAAGATCCTATCTTGCACTGTTCTGCCAAGGTGTTAATAAACGCTGACCTCAAATGGTTGGTTTTTTTTTTAAATCAAGTTTATCTTTATTCAAACTCACTACTTTCTGTAGTAGGTTTAGAAGAAAACATGGCATGAATGCAAGCTCCCCACACACAAGATGGATGAGTGAGTGTACTCACTAGACAGTGGCCCTCCTCTCACAGAGAATGACAGTAATCTGTGGGAAGTAGGTGTTTACTGTGGGAATCAACTGCACTAGAGTTCTGATGCAGGAGATATCATCAGACAGGTCTCTGTTTCTGATCTGAATCAGTTAGTGGTTGCAGCCCCTTTTTCCAGTAAAGCTAAGAGCTTAAATTTCTCAATTCCAAACTGTCTTTATTAACCTTGCAGTTTCTAAAGACTCCACACTCAGGAATTTGTATACACCAAACAAGCAAATTATGACATTATATCTACTAATAAATATGCCCTAGACAAAATAAAAGAGGGAGGAACTTCATTTTCACTAGCAAGATTTCCTTTAGCAGGGACAGCAATTATAGCCCATGATTCCACAGAAAACAAGAACAGTTCTGATTCCAAATACTCTCTTCTTTTGAAGAAAAAAAAGGTCAAATAAATCTAAATATTCACTCAGTGGCACGTATGCTTAAGGGTATTGTGATTCCTCATGTGGAGGGTGGAGTAAGTTTTATTACTACTGAAGGGTTTAAAAAGCACTGAAGGCAAGCAAGCTACAGCATAGGTCATGACTGTTAATACTGCACCTTTCCTTCCAGGCTGTCTCTCATGCTACATTCCTTGCCTTTGCAAAGGCAGAACCATCATTAGGACTTTAAGTTTTCTTGGTAAGTGCTGCTTCTGTGGTTTTTCAACTACTCAGACAGGTGAATTTTAACCCCTGTTAAGAATCCCACTCCACACTTAAGCAATTTACACAGTGCCATACAAGGAACTAAGGCCCACATACAGTGAGTGGAATTTATACCCATCTACTTTAAAGGCATTTGCTCATTTGTAAAGTTATCTGAAAGTCTCAGTTTCCAGGTGTCTTACTTAAAACTCTCATCCAACCCATATAAAGCTTGAAGGATAAATTTAACAGCCAAACTTAAGTTCATCTAAATCTCTCCCCAGGACTGCTTTACAGGGTATACAAACTACATAAAACAGAGGTCTACATAGATCAGAGGAAAAGATTTCCACCAGTACCTAAGAATTCTCGGACTACCTTGCCATTTTAATAAGCCACTTTGCCAACTGGCAGGTATGGCCACCTCGCCTCCTGAAGAAGATTTATAACTGATAGGGTTCAGCAATTGTGTGACATGCACATATACAGGAACAGGGACTAAGTCAGACTTCCTCATCTAAGCTTAGTGTCAGCATCACCAAGAGCATGCAATGAATCACAGCCTTCTGCATATTGTGAAGTGCTTTAACCACTACAATACTGGCAGCAGAGACAGATCAAAAGCAGCTCCTTCTCCCACTTTATTTCAATAGCAGTAAATTAATTGTTTCAGAAAAGATCAATTTTGCTACCCAACACTGCCACAGGCACTTCCCTAAAGCCTGGAGTTAAACACTTAGGCTTCCAAGAGAGTAGCACTTCAGTGCACACACTCTGCTCTCTGTGCCTCCCACCAGGAGCAGCTGAGCTGCTCCTCACCCATTCTGCATGCCAGTGGTTTCAGACATGGCACTGTGAAAACACACTCCTTCCTGCTCTAGCTACACTCCAACCCTATGAGAAATTCCCACTGGCAAAGATCTGCCCACAAGATTCTCACAGCAGTGCTCCCTGCCATTCAGTCCAGGTACAGATAACCTTCTCCATGCTTTAGATCCATATCTGGGGCACACCATCAGCCACAGAGTCCAACACTCTTTATGCTTTGCAACAGGATCCATAGTTCCTAACACAGCACCTCAAATATGATCCAAGAAAACCTTGCACAACCAAATGCAACACTTCTAAACAGCCTGACAGTTAATCTCTCACTGTTGAAAAACTTGGGTGGATTGGTTCAGTTGTTTTGGTTTTGGGTTTTTTTTTTTTTGGTGATGCTCCACTTTCTAGATCAACACCATGTATCTTTTGAATATGTTTCCCTTTTCTTAATGTTTTATCCCCAGATTTACTTAAAGCAAAGAATCTATTTCTTAGTAATTTAAATAAATTTGAGACACCCACTTCTATGACCAACTTCTACCCATCTAAGAGAGGTGGACTTTGATTGTCCACAGACGTTTCAATAGCTTTCTAAGTGGACTTTGATGTTTTTACAGCAAAAAACTTGTACCTTTGTCCAACCAGGAAAATTGACATAGGTGTCTTGTGGCAAGTCTGGAATCCCTCCAGGAATTGAAAGAGTACCGGTGTAAAATGTAGGTACTTCGTAATTCAGTGCTTTGACAGCAGATGTATTCTGGTGATGAAGAAGATAAATAATGCCATAGTTCACTGCTCCATCTATGTCTAGAGGATAGATTTCCCATCCAACAAGTATATCTTGAGCAAGAGTTAAATTTGAAACTAGACCCTAGGAGGAAGAAAAAAAAAACCACAAAAATGTAATTAGCTGATGTTACTGAAGTTATTTGGGTGTACCTATAAATCAGTCACAAATAAAAACTGAATCAAAGTAACAGCTGGCTGCCAATCTGTGTACTAAGAAACCAAGCATCTGGTCTTCACCAACTTATAAGCTTTTCTTAAAAATAAAGGGCTTCATTTATTCTCTGTGAAAGATCTGTTCCTCTTCAGAGTTTCAGGCTTTCATTGATACACAAGGGTTTTTATCAAATTCTTTTCCTGTAACTGGAAAAATTTCTGTTTTGCTTTTACATGGATATGATTCCAAAACCTGAGGCTTAATAAAAAGGAGAAGCAATACTAAATGTCATTAAGCCTGAGATATCATCACTTGGTAACACTGAGTCACTAACCCAAGACATTAACTTGCGCAATAGCAGAGAAAGTGGTACTTGCTTCCCACAAATCTTGTCCAGATAAGACACAGTATCATAAAATCAATGCACATGCCCGATTCAGTGAAATACTTTCAGCTTACAGCCAGCTTCAAGCCCATGGAATCCCATCTCATTTCTATGGGACCATGTACACAGTGGTTCGCAGCACACCAGGGTGCTTGCACACCGAATGCCAAAACAAGGTAAGGTCATAATTTAAGAATGAAAATAACATCAAGTTACCCCTGCACACACCCTAATTTTGTTACAGTAATAGCTCCTAAAGCGGTGTTTCAATGCAATGCAAGGGGTTGTTTTAACTGCTTGAATAGAGCCTGCATAGAAGCTGGTTTTCAGTGCAACACAAATTATGTTGCAAACATCACATGTCAAACAGGAACAAGCAAAACCACAGTTTCCATGGCTTTGGAGAGCTGATACTATGTGATATCTCATAAGCATTGCACTGTCTCCAAAAGGCTCATCATCTGTACGAGCACTAAGTGGTTTTCTCTTCCTTTACCTAATGCCCACTTTACAGAACAGGAGCTTAGTTTGCTTATGTCAAAATAAAATATCTGCAAGTGTCAAAAGTTAAGTGACAAAACTTTTCTATACAACCTAGACTCTGTCTAGCAATCCGCTGAAGTAATGCACCATAACTTTATCCTGAACTTTCTAACCTGCCTCCCTAAGCTCATCCCAAGGCACTATGAACAGAGTGATTTTTCAAATTACATTAAGTACCTACTAAACATTCTTACTTAGGACTGCATAAGAATACACATTCAGTGATCCTTATCTGGAGAAGATTTGTAGGAAGTAAATACCACTTTCTCTGCTATTGTGCAAGTTAATGTCTTGAGCTAGTGACTCAGTGTTCCAAGATGTGGATATAAATTTTCTGAGTAAAACTGAGATATAGGTGGCAGTGTCTTTTTATATGAAAAGACACATAAAATAACAGAAACCACACTCTTCCTTCCTTTGTATCTTTTAACAACATGACTTAGATCAACAGGATGTTTTAAAACCAAAATCCTTTCAAGATTCCTTCCCAAAAGCTAGATGCCCAGGTCCATTTCAAGCTTAAAAGCGATAAAACTCCAGCCAAACAAAACCCTGAAAACCTATCCTCTTTGCTAAAAAATGCAAAGCTTCACAAGACAGGAACCTCTTCCCCTAATTGGATTTTCAAAAGCACAAGGATTTTTAAAACCCAAGGTATAATTACACCCAGTTTTCAAAATCAACATGAAGGAGAGCATGAGGGATGGAGTCTACAGACAGAAGCAATGCACATGGTCCGAAGCTACCCAAGCAAGGTTGCCTTTTCTACACAGAAAGATCCTACCTTCAGAGGATTATATTCACCATGGACATGTCTCTTAAACCTGATTTCACTCTTATATGGTTAAAAGGTATAAGTGTGAATTTCAGCTCAACCACAACAACTGAGCACCTCCTTAATCCAACCTCTAAACCTCTATTCTCTTACTTTAATTTAAAACTAAGTATACAGGTTTCCTTATCATCTGGCCTGTTAATAAATAAATAAATAAATAAATAAAAGCAATGTCTCTGCTGCCTCAACCTGAAGGCAAAACACTGGGGTACCAGCTTCCTTCTCCTGCCACTCAGATAAAGGCAAAGTACCTTGAAGAGACAGTGCGAACACAGTTGGCACTACTGCTACTTACTACATCCTAATAATATCAAAAATTAAACAAAAAAGACACGCTGTGAACTGTACACAGCACAAACATAATACAAGACTCACCTCTACAGCATTTCTGTCTTTTATTGACTGTATTGCAGCACTGGGGATCCCATTAAGTCTAAAACCAGAAAAGTTTACTTTTTGCCCCTGCCCTTCCTAGTGCTACATTAGTGGTACCTTTGTGGTATGGGGTTTACATGGCAAGGGTTTGTTAGCAAGGGGAGCTGCAGTGGGGACTTTTCTGAGAAGATGCCAAAAGCTGCCCCATGTTAGACAAAGACAGTTCCAGCTGACTCTTGAACAAACCCACTGCTGAGTCCATCAGTGATTCTGGGAGCATCTCTTTGATGACATATTTAAGAATTAATTGAGTTCCCCAGGCTGAATTTGTTTTGACCTTGACAGTAATTTCTGAGCGATCCCCTTGTCTTTATCTTGAACCACAAACCCTTCATTTTATTTTCTCCCCCTCTCCTGTTGGTGGAGGAGGAGTGACAGAATGAGCACAGCCAAGGTCAACCCACCACAGTCACTCATGTATGGAGGTGACAGTCCTGAAGTGTAGCACACACCCAGAAGCACAGGGAAGCTCTCTGATAATTATCTCTAACACCTGGTCAGTCTGGGTGAACTGGCACTTTTGCATGCTGAAGTGCTCATGGACAGCCTTTCCCAGCCACAATCAGAGTACTGCAAGGGTACACTGCTGACAAATGAAATGGGACAAGAAGAAAGATACAACAGTGTATTTATGTACACATACATACATCCCCCCAGCCCCCAAAAGCAATCCCAGGATTCACAAGCCTCAAAGTGCAATCAAGTTCTGGACTAATTTCCATCCCATTTTTGGAGTTTATAGAAACAATTTCAACATTGTTATCTACAAACTCAACTGAAGTGGAAAATCTTGTGGGTGACACTTTGGCTGACAATGTAAATGAACAAACAAATAAAGTTTAAAAGCTGTCTAGCAGCTTTTAATTTCACATTGATTTTGGTGTCCTGGAAAACACAGATGCAAACTAGTGACTAGTTATATTTTAGGTAAAGTTACAGCTGTCTAATCCTGACCTTTTTGCTCTTCCTAATTCAACTCTTTCTTATTAACCTGTGGAAAAGATGAAAAGCCATCACAATCCAATAACTCAATATATTTTACTTACCTTAAAGTCATTATTGTATCTACCAAAGTTGACTCGGCCCATATTCTCTACCAAGATGTCCAGATTCGCTCCAGCCTGCCCAGTTATATTTATCTTAAGTGATTTGTCCCTTTCAAGGACACCCTGAGGTACCTATATGAAATGCAACAAGAAGAAGAAAACAATAACCACTGAAAATCGAGAACGCCCTGTTACTTATTTTTTCAACTTTCATGAAAACATTAAAAGTGACACAGGAAAAGAAAAGAGTAAACAAAATCCCTTTCCTCTCCACCTCCTACATGTGAGCACATGCATACACAAAGGGTTTCTACATCAACATTCACATTTCAGTACATCAGCTGGATGTGATAGTGGGTTTTGATGCATCTGATTCACAAAAGCAAGTTCCCAAATTTAGTCCAGTGACTGAAAAGATTTTTGGCAATATCAGTGATTTAATCATTGGCTTCATCTTCCAATTATGTGTGCAACAATATTTAGCTTTATTTATTCCTATTCCCACAACACAAGGAAAGATGAGCTTGATCTGGACACAAAGGTGATGAGAGTCAATATGTGTCAAATATTAACTAAAAGATTGACTGTAGAATGCATGAATTTATATTAACTGTCATTAAGCAAGGCCAAAATCCTGCTTATGGAAAGAAAGACTAAGTTTACATTCTGTACAATAAACTTTTTTTTTTTTTTTGAAACTGTGGTTAGAAGCCAGTTTCATAAGGTAAGACATAGGCTCAGGCTTCCTCCTTCTTCCACCCTCAAAGGAAGAAATAAGAGAAAACTAATAAAAAAATCTTCACAAATATTGCATAAAGCCACCAACTATATATATCAGTAAAATATTCCATAAACCTAGAATTAAATTCCATAAAAAAAATTCCATAAACCTGCAAATAAATCCATTCTTTAAGACTTTTATTCACCTCAGTCATGAATATGTATCAACATTTAAATATGTCAAAAATGGCAAGACAACAGACAGCCATGTTTTCTGCAATACTAATTTGAACATCTGCTATGCATTGAGTATATATTTCCTCATTTCCCTTATGTGAATAAATATGGTCAGGGTTGCTTTGGTGATCTGGAGAAAGGAGGAAAAAAAAAACCCGAGTCTGCATCCTTGACTTTCATGAAGGGCACTGATGGCAAAAATGAATACCAGCAAACAATGACTTTACCCCATCGACAGAGACATAGGCTCGATCATGGACTCCATTTAAAGGTGAAGACAGTGGCGTTGGCTCCACACAGTTCTTTGGAAGTGTAGTTCTATACAGTACATATCCAAAATACTAGGAAAAGAAAAGAAAAAAAAAGCCCCAACAGAGTAATAAACCAAGTAATTCTGTTGTCTCAATTCAGGTCATGAATTAAAAATATTGCACATTTCTGCCTACATGCCTCACTGAAATGCTAACTTTCATTAATTTCAGACAGTGACTATCACAGACACCATTTCAGGTTAGAGTTTATTTTGACTCTTAAGTAATGGGTGACCTTTAGGTAAACAGTGAAAATCCCTTTATAACTGAGTTTGTTATAAAAAACTTGTAAGTTCACTTCTCACCCAGTGCCCAGTCATAGCCATTCCTGAGACCTTAGCAGGCTGGAGAGTTGGGTGGAGAGGTAAATAACAAACTTCAAAAAAAGGGAAGTGCAGGGCCCTGCACCTGGGGAATAATAACCCCATTACCAGCACAGGCTGGGGGCTGATCTGCTGGGAAGCAGCTCTGTGAAGAAGGACCTAGGGGTCCTGGTGGACAACAAGCTGTTCCTGAGCCAGCAGTGCCCTGGGGGCCAAGGAGGTTGATGGTATCCTGAGGATATTAGGAAAAGCATGGACAGCAGGTCAAGAGAGATGATCCTGCCCCTCTCCTTAGCCCTGGTGAGGCCACATCTGGAGTGTTGTGTTCAGTTCTGGGCTCCTCAGAAAGAGAGGACACAGAACTACTGCAGCAGATCCAGCAGAGGGCTATGAAAATTATTACAAAAAAAAAAAAAAAAGCCATTTAAGACCTGAAAATTAATGCTTCAGAGAGGAGAGAAATCAATGTGAAAGCCTAGACAGCACAGACACCTACATCCACGGGAAGAAGAAAACCTCAGTTGCAAAACAGGAGCACTTTAGAACATGAAAAGGCCTCCAATGTAAAAATCCAGGATACTTTTATACTATTACTTGTGTGCTAGATAAAGTGTAAGACATGACATAAGAAGAGTAATAGCACAGAGGATTGTTCAAATAAACTCCATAAAATTACTGCAAAGTGGCCACTGAAGGAATCTTCACCTGCTTTAGCTCAACAAAGGTCAATGGGTAAGTGCTTCTCACTGGTCCAGAAGGTGACAGTCCATCAAGAATCTCCAACACACTGCCTGCCTGCAGCACAGAAAAGGCAAATAAATGAAGGTCAGTAAGTTTCAGTCCCAATATAACAGCTTGCACATCCAGCCATCAAATCAGAAAGTTAACAAATCTTTACACCATCCTTGCAGATATTTAAAATACAATATAGCAGAGACAACTGATGAACTCTGAAAGAAACATGCCACATGGAGAGCAATGTTTTAATAAAAACAGATGCTCTAATTTTGCTATGGATTCATAAAAATAAGTGACCCTTTATTATTTAACTAGAACTACCCCAGGAGTTTCTCACAAAAGTTGTATAAGCAAACACAACTGCCCTGGATGACTAACACAAAGCAATATATTACCTAAATTTTGCTCAGTTATACTTAGAATCAAGCCAAAATGCCACTGATTCCCACTGAGTTACTCCAGAATCATTCTGAGCTAAGTAGGGATATAGTTTAATTCCATCAAGAGCCATCCAAGATGAATTTACCCTATTTAGTCTTAAATTATTTTAGAAACTCTAAGGCTGTAATTAAGATGTCATATGTAAGTAGCTGGAGTGGTTTTAATGAGACTGGGAGCAAGATTTAGGCTAGTCACACACATAAATACCTTGCTGAATAAGGACTTAGATATGTACAATTAAATTGCCTTTAATTGCCATTATGGAATATTCTACCCTTCTATGATTCTCTCTCAAACACCATCATCAGTTTTAGGTTAGTCAAAATGCACACAATATGCTTAGTGTCTTACAATCTCAGAAAATTAATTTCATGCAATTTTTCATGAAAGATGCCAGTCTGTTTCCTCAGAATTATCGTCACTGTTCAGTAGTTACTACATTTTAGACATTCAAATACCTCTCATATACCAGATTTACATACAAATGCTTAATAAAAAAGAAGAAAAAAAAGGTGTTTAAAGTCATGTAAAACTATACTATAGGAGTACTCACAGCAGTACAAACTTCTGAAGGTACTTCAATAACAGAAATATTGAACTTTTGCAGAATTTACATGAAAGTTGTACTGAAATATTAAAATGTACATACAGTACTTTGCAGTGATGCAACAGAAGCCAGCATGAATTGTCTATGTACACATAATTAAGTCTGCAATTTTGCCTGGGATACAGTTAATTTTCTTCACAGTACTTAGTATGGTGTTTTGGATTCCTGCTAAGACTGCTGAGAACACAGTGATATTTTGGTCATTGCTGAGCAGGGCTTACACAGATTCAAGAATTTTCTGCTTCTCTCAGCAGAGAGCAAGCTGGGGATGCTCAAGAAGCTGGGAGGGAACACAGCCATGACAGCCGACCCCCACTGACCAAAGGGATATTTTGTACCATTGGTGTCATGCTCAGCAATAAAAGCTGGAGGAAAAAGGAGGAAGGAGAGATGTTTGGAGTGACAGGGTTTATCTTGCCAAGACACACAAATTGTTCAAAAGGTGTGTGATGTGGCACTCTGGAACATGGTTTAATGAAGAACACAGTAGTGGCAGGGTTACTGCTTGGACTCAGTAACCTTAGAGGTTTTTTCCAACATTAATAATTCCATGAAGGAGCCCTGCTTCCCTGGGGAAGGCTGAGCATCTCCCTCTGCAAAAGTAGTAGCAAATGAGCTCCTTATTTTGCTTTACTTATGTGTGCAGTTTCTGCTTACCTACTGAACTGTCTACCTCAAACCACAAGTTTTCACACCTCTACCTTTCTGATTCTCTCCCCCACCCTACTGGGGGACAGAATGCTGCACTGTGCTCAGCTGCCTACCAGGATTAAACCACAACAACCATGTAGACACAGATCTAAACAGACTTCTGAAATGAGCTTGTCTTAACTCTAGCTAGGAACAAGCAAGTCATAAGTAAATAAAAGGTAACACTGCCCAGCACTGTCTGGAGGTTGGGTCAGCCTTACTAGCCCACAGCTAAGCAAGTTTGCAGTTGGGCAAGAAGACTGCTGGTCAAACATGGCCTGCAAAATTTTGATGAAAGTAGCTTGCTCTTGTGTTTCCAGTTTAAAAGTTGTACCTGAAATAGCAATCATCTTTCATACAGTAAAATTTCCCAAACATTCCAGACTGCATACACGGTCCAATCCTTATCTTGTGCTCCTCCAAGGGAGCCAGTAATGTTACAGAAATATGCAGGACTTGCAAGGCCACAGGAGAGATTTAGCTACCATGTCTTCAACAAGAACTGTGAAGCAAGAGATGCACAAACACTGAAAAAGGTAATTCATAGAATTGAACAATTCTATGGGCATTAATAGTCTTAGCCCTAGGTGGACAGCAAAACCAGAAACGAATACAAGCAGCATTAAGATGTGGTTGTCACTTGAATGAGCTACTGAGTGGCAATGAATGCTGCTTTGTGCCTTGCTGATCTGAGTATTAGCAGCTTGTACATGTGCCTGCTGGACTTTTTTTTTTTTAGTCCCTGCTACCAAAGGGGCTTCTATTCTGAATATGGTCAACCACGTATTATTCACTCAGGGATCGGGAGAAGGCTGTTTCTTTGAAACTTTGGTAGCTTATTTTTGTTCAGCTTTTCAGTCTTCAGTGGTACATAAAAAAAAAAAACAAAAAAAACCTTCAAGACAAGATCTGGAGTTGCTGCAAATTCCTGTTGACTGCTGCTTAGGGGACAATCAGTACCACAAGAGAAATTTACCAGTAAACTGAAAAATTACAAATACTGTCAGGAATTTTTAAAAACAACCTGTAAAACAACAGATGACTGCTTAAAAAAGGCAATACTTTTTAAATCCTCCAAAGCAAAGTCTTCAAAACACAAGTGTGTAAAGTCATGCATGAAAGAAAAAAGGAATGAAATAGCTCCAACAGGAATATCAACTACAGGCAGCTGTTCACTTAACCCCTTTCTAGCCCCAACACACACCAGCACTGCCTGCTACTTGCTATTGCTTGAGCTCACCACATCCTAAGAACTGAATACTTCTCCAGAACCTATAAATCTGCAGGCTGCTCTGCTAGGGCAAGCACCTGCTTGTGACCAAGCACTTCTCAGAGCCCCCCAAGTTTCTGGTAACCAGAAACTACCACCTGCTCACAAGCCTGCACAGCCACGTGGACACACTGCAGGAACTAAGATTCATTTACTCCCCTCTGGAAAGAATGCTTCCCAAGTTCGGGGCTTAAATCCTTAAAATCTATCATCTTGTTCACACTTCTGGAGCCCACGTACTGTGGTTCTGCCTTTGCTTGCCCTCATTCCTCATCTTCAACACTTCTCTTCTGCATCTATGCAACAAGATTTTTTCCATATCACCTGCTTTCCTGCCTTTGCTCTTACATAGCAATGTCAGTGTTTCCAGCATCTTTTAATAAACTGTATTTTTCCACCCAGGAGGATTCTTTAAAATAAATCAATAGCTCAAAATGAACAACTGTCATCAGGGGAGTTGATACTTAAGGACTGAACTACTACAGAATATCTTGAGGAAAAAAAAGATAGAGAACATCCTGCTCTGGTTACATGTACCTCTGTAAAGTACATCACATGGCCCCTGAAATACTCCAGAGTCTCCTTTTTCTCATCCTTTCTGCAAAAGTGTCAGGGGAGTTGGTTTCCTGGAGTAGACACAATGCTCTCCATGGCAGACTGATTGCTGGACCTCAGCTGCAGATTGAAGACCCACACAGTACTTGTATTAGCACTGACTCACTGCAAACGACATAGCTAGGAAGTTTACTGTTACCAAAGCTAAGTGCTATTATTTAGAATATTCCCTCCCTGATATTCACCAAAATACATTAAGGCTTCTTCACACAAGGTGCATTGGAACTGGTTCCAGCTGGAGCTAGAATGGAGTTGGGAAGGCAGCTTTGGGCTGGCACAAACTCTCTGTGATTGGAGACTCATCTTGTGTTGCAGAGTAACCCAGCAGAGCACACTGCTGCTGAAGCTAAGCAGCGGGTCACAGAGGAAAAGGCCACCTTCTTCACAGAAAACAGTTCCAGAGGCTCTCAGTGCAGATGGCAGTATATGTATAATCATGACAGGAACCTTACATCTGGCAGTTTAGACATGCCATCTGCATTCCTAAAACTGGTGCCTGGAGAGTGAAACAATTCCTCTCAAAAAATCACGAAGTGTAGAAGGGGCAGGTCAGGTCAAAGATGTAATATTTGAGCAAGTTTGGTCATCTGACTCTTCAGAGTAGCACTCATTTCTTGAAGGCATGAAACAGAAATTTCTTCATTCTACTGAAACTGGACAGCCTTATCTGAGAGCCATGACCCATGACAAGATGGGAGAGTCAATATCTGATAATTGGGCTGCCAAGTGCTCACAATCAAAGACAGCAGCCATGGTGGTGGGTGTAGCGATAAGAGCCTATATTTAGTCACTACTGCCAGCTCAGTGAAACCTCATATGGGAAGAAGACACTCAAAGGTTGTTGAAGGTGATATAGATCTCTTTCAACTTCACAGACAAACCACTTTTATGCAAAAAGCTCTTCTGCCTACCACTTGAGCGGAATGACTTGAAAATGCCTGCAAAGCCTTATCACTACTAAATTTTGCAATGCTTCAGCTGCAGAGATGAGATACATCACTAACTGGAAAAAATAACTGCCAAACTGAAATTACTAAATATAAAATCAGAGCATTAGGAATTACACAACAACTGCAGTAATTCTCCATCTCAAAACTTGTATGTGCCCAACAGAAAGAATACCATTCAAATTCACACTTGCAGTCTCCTCTGTTGCCCATTAAACCATCCACTCCACTCACTGCAGGAATCTAGTTCTCAAACGCATCTCACAAAAAATTTTCCTTGCTCCCAAAATGATGGTGCTATGGTCAAACCCCTGATAGTAGTGAGCTGACCAGCTACACCACTACTGTCACATAGGCTGGGTTCTCAGTGCTTAGTTCTGTGTGCTTTTCCTGCAGCAGGAAACTGATTTAATTTCTCTCATCAGCTACAGATCCAGTCAGAAACTTTATCAATAAGATTTTCAAATTTATCAAAAATGTTCCACATTCAAAATTTAAATGCCTGGAAGTATTTAAAATATGTATATCCTACTTTCCTTCCACTTTAGAGGCATCACCAGCTACAAAAGCACTTTGTTGTAAGTCTCATGGTAACATTTCCCCAGCTACATTACTGATACATGAATTATCTTTAACAACTATGAATCTGTTGTGTTAATAATATATTCATTTCAGTTCAGCAAAGCTTCAGGCACATACTGCATATTGTAAACACTATCTTTTTACAGCCAGGTAAGATGCATTTGATCATTTTCTAATACGAGCATGATTCCTAATTCCCAAACTCTGCTCCCTCCTTCCTCAAAAATTTACTTTCAAGGTATTCCTCTTTATTTTGTAGGATATCTAGAGTGTGTTGTTACACCCTCATAAATATTTTTTAATAAAAAGCAAACAGAGAGCATTATGAAAAGATACACAGTGTATTACAGATGTTAATTTACCTTCTGCAAGCGAACCTTCCCGTATGCAAATTTTGGTGTTGTTGGAGGGATAAGACCTTCTGGTAACTGCTTATACTAGAAAGAGAAAAAACACACACAAACAAGTTAAATACAAACACACTTTAACTGAATTCTCACTCTACACTTCACAACTTACAGAATTATAACTTTAGCTAAAAGTAAATAACCTCCCTAAAGGTTACAGCTGCATCTAGTCTTCAGATGGAGGGTTGTTTTTCAAAAGAAAAAAATCTGACTTGATCACATATGGTGAACAATTTTTAACAACCATTCAACATTAGGTAAAGGTAAAAAGTGTAATGAACAAAGTGAACTACCAAAATTCCCAGTGCCCTTGGAGCCCACCTGTGGCTACAGCCTGAGTTACTCTCTCCCACAGCCTTTCTGCAGTCCTCTCCCAGTTCATGGGAGCTTGAGTGAACCTTTACTAATCTGTAAAACAGTATTTCCATCTGACCCTGTGTGAACAACACTTCCTTATAGGAATTACTAGCCTCTTGTGCCTTTCCTTTCAGTGTTACGATATCCCACCACTACCACCTTCTACCCCATTACTGCCTGGGCTGGGGTCCTTGAGAAACAGGCCTGGATACCACAGTTCCATGAACCCCTGAGGTCCCACCTTTAGCTTCCCTCTGTTCCTGTTCTAGACAACTGTCCAGTCACAGGGAAACATGACAAAGAAATGCTCTGACCACCCATCTGCTTCTGGTTGCTTCTTGCCCTATACTTTTAAGAATAATCACCAGAAATCAGTAGAGAGAAGGGATGCTGGGCCTCCACTCACTCACTGCTTTCCTGGACACCTTTGAAGTGTGGCAGACCAGACAGTGGCTTTCTGCCCAGTACCTTGGCCTTCTCCTTTCTGTGCCTACAACCTTCTTTTCTCCTTGCCATCAACCCCTTCTCCCCCTCCTGCCTTTATTTAATAGCCACTCTTCCCATCTGTTCTTTCATTAACTAGACATGGCCTGTCTGCATATTAGAGAAAAAAATTCTGCAGATGAGATAACCATGTGAACAAGCAATCCAAGCCCACATTTTAATAAACATGTACAAAAGACCAACCTTGTGAAGAGTGTCTCCATCTGCAAATTTGGTGACTTTGGAGGGTTTACCTTGTCAGGGTTTTTTTTAAAAATAAATTTAGTTAGGGGCTGAGAGGGTTTTTGGTTTAGCTGGAGCTTTGTGTTTTGTTTTTAACAGACCACAGCAATAAATTCCCAATGCTACCCTGTCAAGTGTCAGGTATGGATGGATGAAAGCCTGATTTATACTTCCAGTAAGAAGTTATTTACTTCTCCTTTGTATTGCAACACAATCAAGATACCCAGATTTAAAGAAAACAAAAGTTGTGCTCACGCAAGAGGAGAAATCAAAAGCAGGAAATTTTAGCCCCAATAGTAAAAATTAAAAGAATGCTATCAGCAATTGAAAGAAACTGTAGACTGAAATTTTTCATTTCATTTTTTTAACTAATAGAAACTGTAAAGGAAGACTTGAATGATGTCCTTGTAGCACAGCAAACACATTGCACACAGTCATTTGTAACAGGTAACTTTATTTTCTTTCATCAGTTTCACCTCAAACTGCAACTGAGTAGATCAATTGTTACAGGTTTAGAATCCACAGGAAAACTTCACTGAAAATCTATGGATGCGCAAATTAAGAAACAAACCAAGCACGCAAAAAAATGACCCAAATGGCACATGAGGTCATAGTGAACATTTCACATCTGATTAAGGCTCTCTCACTGCACTAGAATACTACTTACATCTCAGACAGGGGTCTTGCACCTTGAAGAAAACAACTCAAAATCAGGAAGTTTGTGGATTTGTCTGGTGAGAAAAGCTGTATCAAGACAGGAAACTCCCCTTGGAAAGGCCACCAAAATTATCCCATCAATTTATCCCATCAGGCTTAGGGATAGTTGGTGAAATTGAAGAAAAAAAATCCACAGCAGGCCTTCCACAGTTACAGAGATAAAGGCATTCTCAACCCTAGAGAACGTGTAGTACACTTTGGGGAGATTTACTCTCAGAATAAAAATGTCTTCTAGTGAATAGGAATGTTGCTGGTATGCAACAGGATAGTTACTACACGCCTGAGCCTTGGGATTCACATGGATCCTGTTTTCAAGCCCCATCTGAACAGCCTCCAATGCAAGACTATTCAAAACCCAGACAAAGGTTCCATGTTCTACTTCAGTCTCCAGTTTGTGGAGATAACTGTGCATTCTTACAGCAAGGCAAAGCTGGTCCCACCCACTAGCCTTTGTGAAAACACAAAACAAAGATGTGCTCTTTTGAGTAAGCCTGGTCTTTCGCAGAGGCCCAAAACCTCAACATGAAGTTTGGGTCAGACAGCCAAAGCACTAAACTGCAGCATAGATTGGGCTGACATCAGGCCATCAGCCTAAGCTGACTGAATGGCTGACTGATGCTCCAAGGAAAAAGCTCTGTAAACTCCTCCTCCATCTCTACTCCCAGCCAAACCCTTCCCACCTCCCTCTGCTCCCCTTGTGGCAGCACTGGCTCTCATCCGACTGAGTGAGCTGATGCACCTTACAGACCTTGAGAGAAAAAAAATACAGCAAAAAAGAGAGCTGAACCATGTCAGTGTCAGACCTACATCAGTATCCTCTCCTTTAAAAGGAAGGAGGAAGCCATTGGGACAGAAAGAATAGCTAGAGAGGTGCAAGATCTGCTTTTTGTAATGAGAAGCAGTTAGGTTGGTCTAACTGTCTTGTTCCATTTCACTCCACCAGCTGCAGAAAATAGTATATTGAGGAGCAACTTACACCAACACAAGAACAAGAGAGTTTGGAGTACACCAAGGATGTTTCAAATAACCCTTCTAAAAATGTCCTGGGGACACTCACCATACCAATGACTTTTCTCAAGGTAAAATACTTTTCTGTCAGATCTCCCGCCTCGCTCAGGGGAGCATCATAGTCATAACTAGTGGGCTGAGGCATATAAGGCATATTAGCACCTAGGGAAGGAGGAAAAAGAAAAAGCAATAAAAACAGTGGAAAAGATTTTTTTTTTTCCCAAAGATATCAACTGTCAGAATTCTTTCTGATTACAGCCGGATTCTGCTACATTTTTAGATTCACTGTAGGCCTTAATGTTTGGGATTTGGCACAAAAAACTGTTCCTGAAGAAGGACAATGTCCTTATGAGCTTACACCACTCTGTGAAATATTCTGAAGAGTAACACATTTATCTGTGTTCCAACTGTTTCACAGCACCAAGTGAAGCAGAAGTAGCCTTGGAAAAGACAAATACCATGTGGGTTTGGTACAACATGTTGGCAGTAAACAAAGAACAGCTAGTGCAGTCATGTCTTTTGCCATGGGCAAGTAGGCACAGCTTACTCTTTCACAAAATATATTACTACCTAATTCATAAACAGCCTGCCTCCACCAACAGTATAATTTAAATAATTTCTTACCATTCCAATAGGCAAAGTTAGTCCCACCTATAAACATGTACCTAAAAAGAAAAAAAATCAGGTTTTGCTGAACTGGGAAAAGAAATCCCCCCAAAATTAAGCTCTACTGAACACGCACTTACAGGTTAACGTTAGCACCACGTGCCAGAATTTCATTAAGTGTTTTAGCTATAGTTTCTGCAGGCACAACAGAATGACGGTGCCCCCAGTGATCCAACCATCCAGTATAAAACTCAGAATTAACCTGAAAGGAGGAAGGGCAAAAGAGGAAGGGAAAACATGAAGAGGGAACAAGAACAGAATGCAATGTGAATTAAGGTTCCTAACTGTAAGAGGGAAGGGAAAAAAGGCACCTTGACTAATTTGAGCCATTTTTAAACTGCTATAAATACAGCAAAGTACATACTAGATCAGTTGTTTTCAGCAGACTAGAGGTCAAAGGAATTAAAGGATTGTTTCAATAATTGTACAGGGACGTTTTGAAAACAATTGCTTAAGCATCAAAGAGTATGGATTTCCTGGGAACCTGGCAACAAGGATGTGTTTCAGATGCTTGGCATTCAAATAAATTACGGAATAAACATATTCTCTGCAGAATAGCATACACAAACTGGATGTAATGAAAAATATTTCAAATTGCTTTCTAAACAACTCCTTAGCACAGAGATAACCTGGTACCCTCAATGGGCCTTCTCCCTTTCTCAAAATGGCTTCCAGTGTTCTCACATCCCACTATAGCTTGTATAAAACCTCTAGGGTAGCTGAAAACAGGAAACAACTTCTAATCTGCCCTTTTAATTCTGCTTTTAACTTCTACCTACACACATATCTCACTAACTTGTCTAACCATCCTTAGTGTTTCCGCTGCTTTGTAAACACTTGTCTTAGCAAGGAAAACTACTGAAGCAAAATCATTACTTTTTGAGACTAAAATAGCATTTTCAGAGCAGCAGTTAATGTGGATTTGACAACACAGAGAGAAGCTCCTCTATTCACTTTTTCAGACTTGGAAATTATGTCTTCGTCAACAGGTCCCTAAAATTGTTCAATGCACTGCTGTCAACCCCCCTCTGATTAACAACCTCAAGATTAGACATGATACAAAAAGTTTAAGTGAAAACACATACCAAAGGTCCCTTGGGTTCACTGTTCCTTTGAGCTAAGAATGCTGCTGTAACATTGCCACCTATAAACAGAAAGAAATAAAACTGAATTGCTATAGCCATGATTTTCTGGGTCCATCATTTTATTGAAATTGGTGTCTTATCTCCCTTCCAGCCAAGCAAAAATCATGACAAGAAAGCTGCTCCAGCAAACACAGGAATCAATACTTTTGATTCTGATTGACTTGCAAAACTTATTTTAAATATATACATGCACATATGCATGCCTGCGCATGGGTCTCTGCTTTTGAGACATATCTTTTGAAAACCCAGCTTTTCTCAGAAATGACATCCTGGTACAAAGAAGTCTGAGATGTGTCAGAATTGCTATTGATCATTGGAAAGTCTAAGTATGGGGTTACGTTACCAAGGCTACGGGGAAGAGTAGAAACCAGGCAATCTCTAAAGAGGTCTTTCACTTTTGATCACTCCTAGTGGCTCAAGCCACAGTGGCTGGAAACAACTTCTCTGGTGAGTGACTCACCATTGCATATAGGATACACATGAAGACACCCACAATTTCATTCAACTTGCAAGAAAACAGATCCCTGCTAAGCACATGTGTTTGGCTGTAGAGAGAATAATGTACAGAAGAGGCTGCACATTAAAAAAAAAAAAGAAAATATCTGTCTTGGAGTTTGTTTCTTGTGCCTTAAACCTATTTTGTCAAGTCCATGCAGTATACAAACATTTAAATCCTTAACTCTCCTATCAAAAGGAGACTCTCTGATCTGACTACTAATGCTTAGCCATTCTTCAGACCTATATCACAGCAAGTTGTAGTAGTGTGCACATTTCTAATGATGATCTTCAACAGTATTTTTTTCCTAATAACCTCTGGCATAAAAAGAAATGTATTTGGATGTCTGGATTCCAGGACAGACAGAGGACATTAAAAAACCTCAACACCAAAAAGGAATATTGAAAAAATACAAGGAATCAATGCCAACTATTATTGCAAATTTTTAGGAGATATGTGTTATGAGCAGCATAAATTGGTTATTCATGATTTTAAGGTGCAAGGAAGTGATCATGACTTTCTAACTGGGTGGTCACAGGTGGTTGTTGTATGTTTAAGAGTATGTCAAATACACATAAATGCCTGTTACCCCATTGAAACAAAGCAGGCAAGTTTGACAAGTATTCAAGTAAGTTTGTCCTGCCACAAACACACAGAGCTCAGAATTTTTGGAATCAAACAGCAGTCTCCAACCTGGAGCGAAGTCCACCGTTGCATAAAGACCCTGGAGAGCCCCACATTTCAAGTGAAACTGGCTTGCACCATCAGTTGTGAAGAGCACCACCTCATCCCCAAGATGCAGGCGAAAGAGCTTCAGAAGGAAGCGCAGGTAGTCGTAGTCGCAAGCAAAGTAGCTTCCGTACTCGTTCTCTACCTGCAGAGTAAAAGCAAGCCAGTAAAGCCATAGTCAATTCAGTCTGCATCTGATAACAAAACAGAAAGCACAAGTCAAACCATCTTCTTTCTTTGATAGCAATGTTGAAAATGTCATTTTAACTCCAGATCTGAAGAGTATGAGAAGACAAGACTCATTCCTCTCAACTGTACAGTGGAGCCATCTCTGTGCAGACCTAAGCCATTTTCCTTCAAAATTCTGCCCCCCCCACAAATTATCTACTTAGCTACAGTGATCATAATACAGTCACATGATTAAACTTTGAGATCTATAACCCACCTCCCAAGCAGACCAATAAAACCATAGAACAGGTTGTGAAATGATCAAAACTACAACAAAACTGGACATTCAGAACAGAGACATCTACAAAGGCCTCACATGAACCACAAAGCCCTGAAATGGACTCAAAAGGACTCAAGGAAGAACAACTGTGCTACTACTGAGAGGTACACCTCTTGCCCCTTTTCCAAGGAGATGAACTTTTCAGCTCCAGATACAATAGGTTCCAATCCTGAAGGTTATTTCTGAAAATCCTGTTATTAAATAAGCATCTTATTTCTGCCAAAGAATAATTTTGCCCAGTGTTCTGCTCAACAGACAAAACACACTGTTCAACAAAAATATATTGGGCATATTACAAGAAGGGTCTCTTAACCCAACCTGTGCCAGCCCGGGAGTTTAAAGAAACTGAAATAAAGCTTTATTATGATCAAATACTACAAATATAGGACAATTACTCCCACACATCTATCTAGAAGGAGTTTAGGACAGAAACTACTCACCATGAACATACAAAATTGTGCCCTGAAACATTTACAACTTAAGTTAGGTGCTAAATTAGGCTTACACTATACTGCTTTTGCTTCTATCTAAGGGTATTCTTATTCCCCTTTTTCCTGTCAGATTGTTTCAGGCAACTGTATGCGTTTTGGCTTTATGTGAGAATTGCTACAAACCTCAGATCTAAAAAGCTACACAAGTTCCCTCTATTGCTTTATACAGCTGTGGGAAACAACTTTGACCGAGCAGATGAGGGCTCTCTGAGTCCTAAAAACAGTGGATTCAGTTCTTTAGAATAAGATATTTCATCAGAATCTTGCAGCTACCTGAAACTTAAGAAATACCTGTGATACCACCACCCAAGACCCATGGTATGTCTGCAAGAGCAGCATAAGCATTCATGCTGCTTGGGTTCATCTGATTTTGAGAAAGTTACCTGCACCATGATGATTGGACCTCCATTTTGATAGAGATAAGGCCTCATCTTTGGCAAAAGGACACCCATCCATCTCTCTACTGCTTCCAGGTAATCTGTGATACACAAAGTATACATGTTTCACAACTTTTCTGCCTTTTACTAATTTTGTTTTAAATTATATATGGGTCATCTTTACATAGGGTTCTAATTATGTAAATTATGAACAGCATTTAATGAACAGATTGCTCTTATACTTGAACAAATGTGCTCTTCTACTTGTTCATAAATGCTTCCAGTACAGTTTACTAAAAAATAAAACATTTAAATACTGATGAACTTGGAAAATTATCAAAAGACTTTATTATGTCTCACAGGTTGTCTCAATACATTTCAACAGGAAGACAAATTCAACTGTTGATCTATGTACTATTTTTAAAATAGATAATTTAACCACAATCAGCAGAACTGAAGTTGGATATGATATCTATGGATTTATTCCCTACATTCACTCCAATAAACACATTACTCTCCTGTCTCATCTTATTCTTCCATGTCTGGTCCTTAAACAGGAGCACATGAGAACGCTGTAACTCGTTCTGGATTGCACACTGACCAGCCAAGAAGGATCCCCATTATGAGTGGCTGTGGCAGATCCAAAAACCTCAAAGCTGAAGCTGTATTTTTCTCAAAAATGGTGACAATGATTCTCCTCTTGGCACCAACTTGACAATACCTCGGAAACTTCCTCCCCTACTTTGATCTACACATTTTTTGAATGCACACTTCTAACTAAAAGTATTGAAGATTTTACTCACAAGAAAACTTGAGCTGAAATATGAATTATCTAGTAATGGCCTCAAACAGAAAGTCGCCTTGCTGCTACAGTGTATTTTTAGTGGTCTTTTCTGATGCCTCTACCTGAATCAGAAGACCTGAGAACAATAGATTTCTTTTCCAACAGCCATGCAGGAAGACCTCCCTGGGAAAAGAAAGGGAAACAGTGACATATTTAGGAATCCTAATAAGAATTTAGCCTCTTATCAAGACATATACTGAGACAGGAAAACTGATTTTCTATAAGAAAGTAGTAATTCCTAACGAAAAAAAAAATACAAAGTAAGTTTGTATTGTAAGAAGTCATTCAGGATGCATGGATTTTAACACACTGCACCAAGACTGTTGCCTAAGGATACATCAATGAGTAAGTCTGTCTACTTTAAGAAATACTTGCACTACATTTACCCTAGAAGTGAGCTGTTACAAAAGGTTGTATACCATGTCCCATTCTGCACAGATGTAAGGTCCAGCTCTCAGGATAACAAGCAGTCCAGTGTCATTGGCAAGCTGCAGGAAATACTCTAGATCTTTGCCACCAAAAAAGTCATAGGTGCCCATCTGGGGTTCATGGTAGTTCCATGGGACATACCTATTAAGAGAGGAAAATCACCTTCCATTAGGAAACTGAGACTAAACCAGAATTCTGGAAAGCCACTATTTGCACCACCTGCTCCACAGATCAGTAACGCTACTGATCCTTCTGATCAGTAGAAGTCAGGAGTAACTCTCTGGCCTTTCTCCTGTCAGGTATTTCATATGGCAGAAGGCATTAAAATTAACACTGAAATTAGGGTTATGTCTGCAGGAGTCCCTATCAGAGCAAGAACAGGTTCTGGTAGTGCCATTGTGAAACCATGATGCCTGTTCCGAAATTAAATAAACAGTTTTTAAGCTAGCAAGGCAGCTGGCAGCTGTATAGTGGTGGGAGGCTGATGAGGAGATGAATGTGGTAAACCACTCATGAAGAAGGAGGCCAAGTACGAGAGCAAAACAACATGTGACCCTGCATGAATGGATCACCCAGCCTGCACAGGGAACACCAACCAGGCCGACAGGTCTATGCTGCTGCCACTGCAAAGAATTTGAAAAATGCCTAAGCCTCAAACAGTATTGCATCTAGGCCCCAAAAGTTTTCATTGACCAGGAACAATGCAAGTTCTGGAAAACCACCACTGGAAGAACAATTAAGTTAAGAAATGTTAAGGTGCCCAAGAGCTTGGACAAAGTAAAGCTTGATTTCAACAAAGTAATAAAGGTGCCAAACAAGCAGATCACCGTTTGAAAGAATACCTCTGTCCTACCTCTAGGACTCAGGAGACCAAAACCTCAGCACAGAATATCTCACAGAAATAAAATTTAAAAAACCCCACTAGGTTGCAAGACAACAAAGAAACAGTAATCTACCAAATACCATGAGCAGTGTTGTAGCTGATGATCCCTGCTTGACAACCGTGTTTTGTTTGCCATGGTACTAAGTGGCAGTCTAGCACAGACAGACTAAAATCAGGGATTAGTACAACCCAAGCAAGGATTCAAGGGAATGTGAAAACTCATTCCTCTAAAATTTCTAAAATTCCCAAAACTGTGTCTAGTCAAGCAAAGATCCTCTAAGGCAACACTCTCCTTGCTGCATGGGTTTGTTAACATGTTCCACATTTAATTTTGCAAAAACCACCCAAGAGGGAAAGAAAGTCCCTAAACCAATGTTTTCACTAAGGAAGAAAAACAGGAACCCTCTCATGAGTACACTACTAAAATGGCCATACACAGACAGACATGCACATGAACATCAAATACCAAAATTATAATCTTTCGACCTTTGTGAATATTATAGCATCTCAAATGCCAGAAATTTTAAGCCTCTGTTTGAAAAGATAAAGCTTAAAATTTGAGTGCCAGGATGGAGTCAAAGCAATGCACTCAGACATCAAAATGCAGATTTTTCCCTCTGTGTGGTATATTTTATTTCTGTGTCAAGCTGCTCTAATTGTTTCTGAAGCATAATTAACTCACTTGTAAAAAAAACGACATGTGCATTTAATGAATATATGAACCATGTGAAAACATACTTATTGAAAAGTTTTATGAACTTGTTCAGTAACAAGTCTTAAGGTTTAAATACACTTAATACTGCCTGAGGTGAGGATGAAAGGGTTACTCCATCTCTCTTATGCTCAAGAAGGAAGAAGATAGATAAATTCTTCCAGAAAAAGTTTTCATTGATGTCACATGCTTGACCACAACACTGGAAAAAAAGCAGATTCTAGCAGAGGAAAAGGGAAGAAGAATAAGAAAAAAAAAAAACAATTTGAAACTGTTGTTTTATATAATGAATCATGATAAAAATTTATTTTAAACACTGGTCTAAAAATTGTTACTAAGACACTTTAATCCCCCAATATATTTTCTACTGCTAGTGATGGTCTCAAATGGAATCATTGAAATTGTTATCTTTAATGAGTATATTTGTTACATACCATTGTCAAAATTTACGGTGGGTTGTTAATCCTGTACTGCTTTAGCTACAGAATAATGAACTTATAAAAGAAACTCCCATCATTTTCCAAACTTGAAATATGGTATTTATTCTGTATTTGAGTTTACTTTCCATTTACACACAATTTCTAAGCTTCATGCTATAACCTTCCTTTCTTTAGAAGTCACAGCTTTCCTCTCCTATGTCAGAAATTATAAACAGGTAAAAAATCACACTTTAACTTCCTTAATGTACAAGATAATTCTCTCTGCAATACCAGGGAGGGGTTTTTTTTAGTAGTGTAAAATTAAATAAATTGTACTACTTTCATCAATGAGCATGCTAGTTAAATTACTCATATATGAGTCCTTAGAAACAGTAATTTGTGTTTAAATTTTAAATATTCCATATTCTAAACAGCAGATCCTTCATAAAAGGACTTTGTACACGTTTACACCTTTCTGTTTATTAGTCAACAAATAGAGTAAAACAAAGAAAATGCTCAACACTATTTAACTTTCTATGAGCCTGGATTCTTCCAGGAAGCATCTCCACTCATCCTGTATACATCTTCTGCCCCATCTAGTGGCAATTGTTTATCTGCTCTGTGCAAAACAAACCTCAAACCTCCCGTGCTTTCCAGATGTCTTCACACTCATTTCCAGCTGGCAGATACTGCTCAGAAACTGAAAACAAGGACAGTTACCTGTGTGACCAGACACCTCTGCTGAGGTGGGGAGTGAGCTCCTCAGCATCCTCCTCCACCACCTTCTGGGACATCACACCAACCACAACATTAAATTTCAACCTGCTCTTTAGAAGGGGTAAGCCTTGATCTCTTAGGCTTTAATATAAGATCAAGCTTACTGTTATCTGTTTTCTTATGTTCTGTTATTGCTTAAGATGTTACCAGGTGCAGACAATTACACTCATGTACTGACTTCACCTATTCCAGAGACCAGGAGGAGCTGCTGCCTCAGTCATGAGCTGAATGATGCATCAAGGCACAGACAGCCTTTTGGAAAAAAGGCTGCAGAGAACAAGAAGGAGAACATGTCTGGTTGGCTTTATCCACAAGGTATTTACAAGCACAATCCCATAATATAAGGATCCTGCTTCCCTTGAAGTGGTAAACCTCACTGGGAATGCCTTGATAAGAACAAGGACGGTTCCCATATTTCAAATTATAGCAGGACCATTCCCTGTCTTAAGAAAAAAAAACCCCAAGCAGCAAAATCACAGTATTCAGAAGGAGTCTCAAAACTGGGAGTCCAACTACCACATTCTGCCATAAAGTCTGGCAGTGCTGCTGCCAATTCATTCCACAATAACTTCACAAAATTTGTATCTCTATCCCTTGCTAGCAGTATTACTGATCCAGGAACAAGTATGCAGAAGCAGAGAAAACAAAAACCCAATCACATAGATCGATTTCCATTTTTTTACCAAAATCACAAAAAATTATGGAGGATTTCTTTGGGATAATATGAATACTTATAGCTTTATCTTAAATAATCAAGAGCAGTAAGACTTGATTATTGGCAAATTTCAAAGAAAAACAAAAGGGGTTTTTGGTCAGTGGGGCACTTTTTTAGCATCAGGAGAGAGAGTGATTAGTGTAAAATGGAAAGACACATGGATTTGATTCTTGCAGAATATGCAAGACATAGGAGCACTTTCTGCTTCTAAAGTACACTTTCAGATTTATCTTTCACTATGGTAGAAAAAATCCAGATGTGAGCAATAATGGGGCAGAAAGTTAAAGATTCAGTCGGCTCTTAGAAAAACAAGAGGAGACTAATAAAGCTGTTATGATGTGATCCAGCAGCAACACCTAAAGCCACAGTTGCCATAAACACTTGCCAGCTGCACAGCACCTTTTGTGGCAAAACAGACACAGCCCAGCTCTCCCAAGACCAACAGAGTTCAGCTGGCACCAGCAAAACAACAAATCTTCACGCCTTCCTGCACAGCAGAAAGATACTAATGCAAAACAGTAAAGCAGAGTAAGAGGTCTCAACAAGGGGAAAAAAACAGAAAAGAAAGAAGGAAAAAACCCACCTTGATAGGGGGGGGTTACAAATGAAGAGGGAGAAAGCAACAAGAAAAAACCCAAACCAGCCCTGCAGCAATTCTGCCATTGAACAAAAGTGACGAGGGAATGGAAAAAAAATATTACTATCTCAAAATGCCAGTGATGCATCAGAGACATGAAAAGGCAATTAAAAAAATAAAAAGAAAAAAAAGGGATTGTTTGAAAAAGCTGGAAATTAACAAAGGGCATTGAAAACACATGGGTGTTGGGAGGAGGAGGAAAATTAATCAGAGACATAAGGGAAGTATGAGACACTATGAATCACAGGAGTCACTGATCATAGGGTCAGTCACAGGCTGACCTTCTAGCCAGACACCAAAAGGCATAATTTTCAGGTCCACTTTAAATTACTTTTATTTCAGCAAAAAGTAATTACTTGGGCAAATCCAGCAACCTGAGCAAGTGTGCTACTTAATCCCCTTGCTCTTATTAATGTGAGCAAAGACAGAACTTGATTCCTTAATAGAAAACAAAAAAAACAACCACAAAACCACTCACCAGAGAGTGACTGCATCATCCCAACACCGGCAAGAGTCTTAAGATATGCAAAAAAACAGAGAACCCTAAATTTGGAAAAATTCAACTTTTTTTTCTTTCCCTGCTGTCTGTTCTTCACCTAACTCTGACTAGTCTCATCCCCAAGTGTACAAAGCAACCATGCAACTTGCAGGTCTAACAACAATACAGGTTTCAAGGGTGAGAAAGGAGTGGTGGTACAACACTCTTACTGAGCCTACAGGCTCTGCACTGTCAGAAGATGAACTTCTTACAGCACAAAAGCAGGTGGTTTCAAAGAGAAGCTCTAAGCCTTGCAATGACTTAAGAAAAGAAAAGAAAACAAACCTGTTTGGGAATTACAACAAATTCCTGAAAAGACTGTGCCTTACACATGACCACTTCCCTTGTCAATGAAGCTATGGCAAAAATAAGAGAAAACCGATTTTTTTTTTTTTTTTAATTTGTGCCTCATCTGTTGAATGAAGTACACAACCAGGTAGAAAAGACAAGAAAAATGGACTAAGGGTTTTGCACACACACACACACACACACACACACACAAATTAAAGCTGTTTAAGCTTTATTTTTTTTAAAGAAGTACACCTAGTTCCCCATCTATTTATCTAAATTTAAATGCTTCTGGTGAAATATCTTGAAATAGCTTTTAAGTGTTACTGCAGTCTTCACCAACATTTTCAAGGCTTCTGGGTGATACCAACCCAGGCTGTACTAACAAGTTATTGTCTCCTCACAGCTAGTCTGCCTTTTGACCAGAGAGTACAGTATCCCTGGCAGAGGCAGAGCATGTACAATTGTTCCATAGTTGCCAATGTTCATAGTCCAACAATTTATTTCAGGTCACATTTGCACCCTAGGTTGTGAAGCCAGAGGTGTTGCCTATCATCAAGGAAACAGACTGCTGGTTACAACCTGCCCAGCTGCCCCCATTTATGTGGTCAAAAGTCATCCTGTATCACACTTAACTTCTCCAGAGCTTCCTCACCTATTACTGGAAAAATAATAAACAAGTAACAATGGCAGCATTCCTCTTAATGACTTCTCAAACAGCTCCCAGGACCACAAATCACCTGGAAAGTCAACAGCTACTCACGTTTGAATGGCATCAAGCCCTGCCATCTTCATCTTCAGCAGGCGGTCTTTCCAGTAATACGAGGGCACCCGCGAGTAGTGAATGCTGCCGGAGATGTAACGGAAAGCTTTCCCATCCTTGACAAAGCAGTTGGAATCATAATCAATCCCAAAACTCCTCTCAGGTATATTCTGTAGACAAAAACAAAACAAAAGACACAATATAATTTTTTTCTGCCTTGAAAGACACAGCGAACAGGTTATACAACATCTGTGGGTTGTCTACAATAGAAGATACAATGGTCGTAAAATAAGAGATGGTGAATGACTTTCCTTTAGCTATCTATAGCTCACCTGAGCCTTAGCACAACAAATCAGCAAAAGGGAGCCAGTGTAATGTGTCACAGGATTAAAGAACAAGGAAACTAGCAGATATAGTTCAAAGAAAACACACTCCCTCCTGAAAAATGGAGGACAAAATTGCTAAGCCAATATGCCTATCCCTAGACTGTCATTAAAAAGAGCAACTGAGATAACACTTTACAATCATTTCAAGACTACAAACTCCAAGGAGGAAGACGACACCATGTTCCATCTGCAACAAAGGCATTATTTTACAGAAAACACAAAAAACGTAGTGGAAAATGTCCTAGATACACATAGGAATTCAAAGCATTTGCTAACAGTGAACAGGTGAAATTGTGTGGTGGATGTGTACCAACAGGTATGAGAGGATACAGCAAGAAGCTGGCAGGGAAACAAGAAAAGCAAGGAGCTGCCAAGTGCTGCACAGCACAGGCTTTTTATGCTCTATTTCCATAAACATGGATCCATTCTTAAGATTACTTAACTTTATTAAGATAAATAAATCTTGATTCAACAAAGGTGTGGGCCTGTCAGGTCTCTCCAAAATCAGGACCACACAGAATTTGGAAATACAAACCAACTGCTCTGGAATACATGTAACTCAAGGGTTGGGATTCTCCATAGGAAATTATGATGCTATAGTAACTCCAGGCTGTTAGACCTCAAGCAAACTATTGCTGCAAAGGATGTACAGGTACGGACAGCTGCTTACTTCCTGTTCAATTTAAATGTATGTGACTTTTTCCTGATCTTTCATTTATAACCTGCATCTTGATGGCTGGGCATGCTGCACTAGGATGGAATTGTTCCATGTGTACCCATGAAGGAAACTATTCACCCTTACAGACACCAAGCAGATGTTTCACATTCTTCAAACGTTTTTACTCTAGGGTGCTGTGACAAGTGCAGAGCTAAGTGCTTCAAAATGATCATGACTACGTGGAAACTGAAACCAAACACAACAACACAGAAAAGAAACCAAAAAAGTCACCACTATGGATAGAAGCACCTTACACATTAAAAGGCCATTATCCTGGAAATAAGGAGAGGCAAAATAAATTGCTGTGGTGTCCCTCTGTAAGGGGATTTTAACCTCCTCATTCAGACTAACCATATCAAGACGTCTAGGGAAAAGACCGTTCCATTCATGGCAGAGAACTGTTGAGATCAGAAACCTAGGAAAAAACTGTTTACATGCCCTCAGGGACAGACACTCCTGGCAGAGAGCCATGGCTATCTTAAAACAATTAAAGGGAGGTGTTAATTATGAAAGTGGTAATCATTGAACCAGTTACCATTTAGAAGTCAGGTTTTTTAAGCTGTGACCATAGCTGTAAATCACCTTCCCAACACATACACTTCCTGACACAGTGGTACTACATGGCTGAGGAGAGGGAGGAAGCTACCAGAATACTTCAAATTCACCTCATTCATCATCCATTGTAAACAGACTTCCTTCATGATCAATTCCTCAGCATCACTTCATTGTCAGTGGATGATCCAGGGCTTGCAACAAAAACAAGAGAGTTCTCCTCATGAATCTAAGTCTGGATCTGCCAATACTGTATACTCACCGTTGTGAATATGCAGGGAATTCATTCCCACTTTGTCTCCCTAGAAGATGGGGTAGTGGCTTTGCTTGTTTGGTAAGCAACACAAACAGCACTGTTTGGGGTCCCACTGCCTTCATACCAAATCATATCAGTGTCCAGCTGAAAATTCAGATCCTTACAGGCAATGGTATCATGTTGCATCTTACATGCTCAGAGCATACTCACATGGAAATGAGAAGAACTAAAGAATTTGTCCTTGCTTAAATCAAGCAAGAGTTTATTTTTGCAACCTTAATGCTATTTCAAAATTTTATAATGTGCATGTCTCTTGACACAAAATTTTTCTTCCCATCTTCAACACATGACTATTTATCAGTAGCAAAAATCTGTCATTCTGCAAATCTACAAAACAGGGGTGGGTTTTTTTCTTATTTAGAAAGCAAACAAATGCAGGTACAAATCCTCTGTCTCTGAAGATTTTTAGCCTCTCTTAGACCAATCACAGAACACCTCTTTCTCAACCTCAAAGCTTAAGTATCAAAATTGAGTACCATAAAACACTAATTTTCTGTTCCTCCCAAAATATTCTCTTAGTAACCTTTCTGTGCCCTCTCAGTGGTCCTTTTCTCTGCATCACCCTCACCCCTGCTGTCTGCACCTTTTTCTCCTAATAGGCTTCAGGCAAACGTAACAGTGGCCTTTCCCACTTTCCACCATGACTCATTTAGCAGTAGGGGTGTAAGAGTTTACAAAACTAGTCAGGTTTATTTTTGGTAGCTTTTTGTTGGTAAATAGAATGAGTGTGTTAAAACTATTCAGCATGACTGCTACAATACATACTGGCACAAAATAAAAGGTCATTAGAGGCCTCATAGTTGATTATAAGAATAAAGTTTTATTAAATCCCAACATTTAAAGCATTTGTTATACCACAATTTACATATTTTCCAATCCATTCTATAGTAATTATATAATAAATATAATTTTCACAAAGTGACAATACTATTATATTCTGCTATTAATTCTGACATTAATTAACTTCTCCTCAGCCCCCAATGAACTGGCCTTTTATAGGACAAAATATATATGTTCATTTAGTTAAGTTCTCCAGATTAAATACATTACACACACACATAAAATTTACAAAAACAAATTTAAAAATTAAAAAATAAGGAGCACAGCAATTTTTCTTCATCTGAAATACTGAACACAGGTCTGCGTTGAGTACATTCAAATCAAACTGGAAAAAGTATAGAAAGAACCTTGAGGGACAGATAGAGACTGCTGATTAGAGAGATTACAGAAACGGTTCATTCCTTTTATCAAACAGAAAGTTGATCTAGGATACTTTCCATTCATAATTAAAAAGCAAAATAAGAAAAGGCTTTGAAGTCTTTTGGCACAGAAAGAAAGCATTTTAAGTATGAAGTAATCACCAGCAAACAACCTTTCAGAGGGAGAGATACAAAAAAAGGTGCAAGAACTAAGTTACATCAGGAGAACTCAACAAATGTATGAAATGACAATATGACCACTCCTAAAACGATGCATATCTGCTTCTGGAAGGATACATAATTATCTTCCAAGAGAGGCACATACAAAGTAATGAAGAAATTCTGGGATGGAAGGACCCCTTCAGCGATGTTTTTGCAGACACTTGATCAGAATGAAGAGAGATATAAAAAGGGCAGGAAAAAAAATGTAAATAATACTAGCAACTCAATGAGAAACTGACACGATCTAAAATCAGTCCCACAAATGCCTCCTGTTGAGGAAACTGGCTTAACAATTAGCCTTCTTAACACGGTAAGAACATTCAGTGCAACAAGTGTAAAAATCCTCCTGGACTACTGGCCAGGTGAGAATACTCTGCACCACTAAACCCAGAACACAGCTCTTAACTGAAGGCGAGCTGACAAGTAACCAGAGGGTTACAGGCAATCAAAACTCCTTCCTTACTCCTTCCCCATGTGACACTATGCCACCAACTGCAAAAAGCCTCAGATGGATCCCACACGGACAGTGGGCAGTGTTGAATACACATGGATACTTTAGTATACTTAAGCAGATATTATCACACAATCATAAAAAAAAGTTTACAAAATTATAAATGGTGGGAAATAGAAATTATCTAATCTGGCAAGCAGAGAGCATGGCTGGTAAGGTATTCAGTCTTTCAGAAGAGGACTGCCTTCTCCACCAATTCCACTAACCTTTGTGACACATTTAGAGTATTTCTCATTATTCCTCAGTAAAAATGTAAGATGTTTGTACAGAGGAGTAGGATACAAAACCTAGCATAGGAATTAGAAGCTCTGCCTGGGAGATGTTCAGAGTGGATGAACCTGAAAATTTAATTTACAAAACCCCTACACTTTACAAAGCCTACAGTACTTCTCAAACACAACCCTACTTATCTCCTTCAACATGAGAACAGAAGCTGAAGAATGGAACCAAGTGTATATGGTTGTTTGGTTCAGGATCACACAGGAAGGCAGGAAAAGACTGAACACCACAGCTCTGGTCTTCCATCCTCAGTTTCCTGGATAAGAACCACTCTCTTTTGTCCCATGCTGCGGGTCTGCCTGAGGGAAACACGGGCACTGGTGGCCAGAAAGGCAGAGCAAGGCAAACCCTGCGGCTACAGCTGCAGACTACAGAGGCAGAATTCCCTGGCTCTAATAGTTTGTGGTGTTTCATGCAGCAACAATGAGGTGGGAGAGAAGGGGAGAGAAGATGCACAGAAGTAAAGTATTTCATTAGCCTGGACAAAAGTCACACATTGTTTTATATCCTGGCTTTCTTACGTGAACACAAAGATATAGAAACAAGAATGTTCGTATCAATTATTCTCTAATACCTCAAATTTCCCATAATTATGTTAATTTATGACAAGCTTTTCTATGAAAGATGGGAAGAAATCCTCCATCCCTCATTATCCTGTAGCAGTTACTCTCCTATGTGCCCATCAGACAACCAGGACACTGACATGCAAACGTTCTTAGGGAAAGTCACCTGCTGCAGAATTTAGTCTCATTAAAAGAGGATATAATTTACTTAAATATTAAAGCCTTTAACAAATTTCAAGCATTAACTCATTTGCATTGTTTTCAAATAGCATCTACTTGCTCTTGCAAGAGAAAAATAATGGAGGAGAAATTAGGCATAAAGAAAAAAATACAAAATGAAGACAAAAGACACTGAGTATTTCAGCTTTGGAATTAGGGCCTTATATAAGGAGGTACTGTATGCTCAGACAGCAACAGATGTTAATTTTGGAATATTCCTCATTTGCTTTTATTATAGCTATTTTCAGTAAACAATTACTTGATGCCCAGCTATTCTGGGAAAAATGCCTGAGAAAGACAGCTACTTTCACCTTTTAGTGTCAGTCTCACCAACTTTTTTAACTGGACAAAACTGAATTTCAGAACTGATGCCTGGCAACTTATAGTACTAGTAAGCACAGACTTGAAGCCCTGGTGCATGCTGCAGACAGTTAGCAGGATGAAAATATCCAGCCTCAATTAAAAAAAAAAAACAAACCCTGAACTATTAAACTCTTCCTTTCCCAAGCCTCCTAGAGTTTACATACTCAGTGCACACACTTGCAGGCCTTTCTGCAAAGCATGCATATTGACTTCACTGCACAAGCTCAGAACTTCATCTGCCTGAGATGTGATAAGGCAGCTGCCTGATGGATACCAAACAGTGGAACATGAAGTAGCTGCAGGACACAGGTATTACTAAACATGCACAGGACACATTATCTCTGTGACATCAGTGTTATCATTAAATGCAGAACCTCAACAATAATGAACTCAAAGACGTAATTACTTGTAATTTAACATGTCCCAAATTTGTTTCATAGGCCCAAGATACAGTTAGTGTTTTCTGCTCAAACTTAACAGAACCTGCTGAAGTTCAGCCCAACACATCTTCTCTGGCTTCCCTGAAAAAGGATTTGCTTTCATAGTAGAAGAGCCAATATACTGGCCAAAAAAAAAAACAAAAAACAATTAGAAGTCTGTCAAACGGAAAACTCCTCAAGGAGAACGTAGAATAATCTCTGTTATTTCAGCTCTGCTGCCCAGCCTCATGGGTATTCCATAGTACATCGTCCCCGGGCTGACGTAGACGAAGGTATTCTGCCCAACTTGGTACAAGCCAACAAAGAATGGATTCAGAAGATAAGCTCCAGCATTTAGAGGGAAAATCTGCCCTCCATGAGTATGGCCAGAGAGAATTAAATTTATGTCTGGTCTCTCCTGAAGGGCCCACTTTGCAGCAATTGGCTGATGAGCTAAGAGCACTATTGCATGCTCACTGCTACAACCTCTGAGAGCTTTTTTCAAATCCATGCCATGTCCCGAATAGCGCAACACATCTGCTTCAATATCATCCACACCAGCCAGGCAGAACCAGTCAGAAGTGCTCTTTGGTGAAACAATCTTCACGTTCTCGTTATGCAATGGCTGAATGTTAAATGATTTTAACAGCTCAAACCAGTTGCTAACATCTGAGGTGTAGTACTCATGGTTTCCTGTCACAAAGTAAGTGCCCAAAGGGGAATCAAGTTCTCCAAGAGGCTCAACAGCAGGTCGTATGATCTTTGCCTCAGCATCAGATAGATCCCCAACAATCACGGTGATATCTGGTTTTAAAGCCTTAACCATTCTCACTATCATGGCAAGCTTGGTCTTCCCAACTGTAGGCCCCAGATGGATATCTGAAAGCAACACCACTTTCAGGTTGTTCATTGTTGAGGGCAGCTTGTGAACTGGAATCTCCACTGAATTCACCGTAGGGGGCTGGGAAGCATTTAACAGCCCAACAACAGTCAGCACAACAGTCAGCAAGACTGCCAGAACTGGTTTCAGTGCTGTTCTGTTCTTGTTGCCAGTGCCTGCCTTAGCGCCTCTCCCAGCCAAGAGCTTGTAAGCCTGCTCTACAGTGCCTAGAGTGAAGAGGAAAAAGATCAGAATAATATAGGCCCCCAAGCAAGTGTAGGCAGCTAAAGAAAAGAAATAGGGCTCTTCTGCAACAAGAAATAGCAATGTAAAGAAGCTTGAATGAGCCAAAGCTAGAAACATGAACACAGCTAATTTCCACAGCATGAAACAGAAGGAGCTGGCAGCTGAAGACCTGGTGAACGTGGTGACTGTGCTTCTCCAAACATGAAGAGATCCCATCAACATGAGTGTATTAGCAAATAGTGCCATTTGCAGCCTTAGAAGCCAGCGCCGTGTCCTGAAATCAAGTTTTTCCGCCAGGTAACTCCGTGATAGCATCATGGAGAAGAAAACCACTCCTGCAGCCACTGCAGCCTTGGCTTCAATGGGCAGTTGCTTGAAGGAGATCATCTTTGCTTCCAGACTGTTCCCTTCTGTTCTGCAGAAGTCTCCAGAAGTCAACAATGTGGTTATGAAGGGATGCCTTGGGTCAACAAAGCCTGCAACCAGGAACCAGTATGAGCCGCTTTAAAATATTACACACATTCCCTTTTTCCCAGACTGCAATAAAAGACTGTTACTCTACATAATACACAAGATACTGGGTCATGCAGAATCACTGTCACAATGACATAAAGGAGATGTCCTTTATGTCATTGTGATGAAGTGGAGTAAACCAGACAACAGAAAAGACTGGATGCTGGAAGCATCCCCTTCCAAGCTCCTTGTCTGCCTCCCTCAATCATTTCTCCCCCACACCCCCTCTTCTTTTAAACACTTTTTTTCTCATCAAGACTTCCTAATGGTAGATGGCAATACATCACAATGTATCACAACAGGGATGCAATGAGTCCTGGGAAAAACCATTATAGCATTTGTAAATCCCACACACGTTCTGGGACTAAGTTGCTTCTGATATTAAATTAATACATGATTTCTGTTCTTCTTGCCAAGCAGTTGGCTCCATCTGAAAAGCAGGCATCGCCCTACATCATTCTTACCAAATGCAAGAGTTTCTACTAACACATGCTACAACAGCAGTGAAATCCCCACTGCAACAGGTGCAACTGTGGTCCCAGAAACTGCAGATGATCAGCAGATATCCTTGTCTGCTGTTGTGAATCAGATTTCTCCAAAGCCCTGCAAATCAGTAGGATCAGTGAAACTCACACTGTGTCTTGCTACTCACTTCCAGCTCACTTCCACTGCATGTAGTTTTCCAAGACTCAACACCTGTTCTAGTATACCCTGGTCTAACAGGATGCAACCAAGTTGAAAAGAGATTAAAATACCACACCCTGCTCCTTTAGAGGGGAGCACAGAATCTAATGCACGACTGGTCACAGACTGGAAACAAACAAGCAAGCAAGCATTCAAATCAGTTATGTTTGAATGGTAGCAGAATTCCCTGGTTTGCTCTGTATTTTGCTCAATCATGGTATTTCTATTAATGCTCAGGTTGCACATTTCTATTTAGAAGAAACCTATTATTTTATTTTAATCATAGATGAAAAGTTTGGGTAGTCTTTCATAACATACAACAGAGACTGTGTCTGACATAATAGTCCCATAACAGCACAATTATTTTCAAAACACTTCCTGTCTCTCAATCCACACTTAGAGAAAGCAAGCAATCATTACAGCCAAAAATATCCCAGAACTAGGGCACAAAAGCAGCATTGTAGGGCTCAGCAGTGAGCCTAAGCCCAGAAGTCTACAAACCCCAGTTTGCCTGGTTACTTATCTGCTGCATATGTCCTCTCAAGCTAATTTAAAATAACATTAGCACATCTGTGATGACAAGACCCTGATCTACTTTGAGGACTAGACCAAGTTTCAAAAAAACCCCTTCCCTTACTGCTTGTGTCAGGGAACTGTGGGCTGACAAGGGAAATTGTGCCTGCCAGCCTCAGCTCCTCAAACCCTCTCAGTTGTTACTAAACTACTCTTAAGAAATAGTGCTATTTTGCACATATGTCTCTACAGGAAACACACAGAGCTAGGAAGATAAGAGCACAAGAAATGCCCTACTGATTCAAGTCCATAGGTCCTCCAGGCACCATGCAATACTCTGTCTGGACAACAGCAGTTAGAAATGCTGTTTAAGGAAATGACAGGACCCTGGCCACAGTCTGTGGTCTGCTCCCTCATACGTGTTCAGCTGACCCAGCTGCTACACTAGGGATGTTAGAGGGAAAAATCCTTGCACAGTCATTTCTTGTTAAAAACGGATGTTGGAAAGTCTTGGATGTTGCTTGTGAGCCTGACATATTTAAATGTGGCAAATCCATTTTTTTCATCTGTTGAGTACTGTCTGGTTCTACAACCTCCCATGGCAGAAAATTCTCAAAACGATGTATTTTTACAGTATTTTATCTGCTTGAAACGAACCTATTAAATCCCCCAAAAGTGCTAATACTACCAAGTTTGAAGAGTATTTGTTCCTGCCTGCCACCTTCAAAATTTTGGAAGACTCAGCAACAACCTCACCCCTACGAAAACACACTAACTGTGACCCAATCTTCCCTTCCATAAGGTCTCACGTGATGTTGCTCTATTTTTCATACATCTTTAACCACCCGTGCCCCATCCAACTACAACATCTACCACGGTCATAGCATCACTCTGCCTTCAGCTCGAGGCATAAACCACGAGAACTGCGGAGCATGAGGATTCATCCTTAGGCTGTGGTATTGTGTGCCCCGGGACAAGGCGGCTACAACAGAATCTGTGGAGAACAGGAAAAACCTCTTTCCCTCCTCTCACACACCACAGGACGAGCATGTTTTCCCACGGGATCTACCAGCAGTGTCCGTACCGGTTCCCCCACGGCCCCGGGTTGCTCAGCGAGGCCTCCGCGATTCCCGGGCGCGCAGGGAGCCCCGGCGCCGGCAGCACCGCTCCGGCCGGGCGGCCACGCCGGCCACCACCCCCGTTAGGCGGCATCGCCAGCCCTTCCACACCTCCAGCGGGCCGGGAGAGGCCGGCCTGCTGGGGAGAAGGGCACCGACCCCTCCCTGCCCCGGCTCCGGGCTCTCCCCCTCGGCGCAGCCACAAGCCCGGCACCCGCGCCCCGTGCGCCGCCCACGAGCCCTAAATCGCTCATGCTTTAAAAAAGGACCGAGGCGAAGCGCCTTCCTCCAGCGGCGGCAGGAGGCCCCTGCCAGCCCTCCCTCCGCCACGCCGGCCCCCGCGCCCCTCAGAGCCGGCCCCCGCTGCCCCGGGCGTCCCTGGCGGAGGGGGAGGCGAGGCGGGCACTCACCGCCGCCCGGAGGAGCGCGGCCAGGGCGGCCAGCGGGAGCAGGAGCCGCAGCATGGCGGGCGGCAGCCAGGAAACGGCGGCGTCAGCTGACGGCTCCGCCGGGAAACGGCCGGCGCAGGACGGGCATCCCTCCTCCTCCTCCTCCTCCCTCCGCACCGGCACCCGGCAGCGGCGCTCCACCCCTCCGAGCCCGGCCTCCTCCTGCCCTTCCCTCCCGGGACACCCCCTGGCAGCCCGTCGGGTGCTCGTGAGGCCCTGCGGCTGGGTGCGCTGCTTGCCGTGTGTCAGCACTGCCTGCACAGTCAGGAGCTCACAGGAGACTTTGGGATACAACCTCCGATGCTGAATGCATCCAAGCATTTCTCCCATACAGAAGTTTCCAAGATGGAAAGGTCTTGCTGACTTTTACCTCCCCTGGGCAGCCCATCGTCTTGATGGGAAGCACTGGGCCTGGGACCTCTCCTTCCCATGTTAAAGCACTGTCATCCTCTTTCGGGAGCCCTGCACTGAAATCAAGAGACAGCCGCCAATGCTGAGTACATCTCCAAGGATTGCTCCCACGCAATAGGTGCCAGGACAGAAAGCTGATTCTGGCCTTTACCTCCAGTGGTAAAGGAGTGGTTTTAGACCATCATCTGCAGCACCACACACACTCCGGCTGGTCCAAAGCCAAGGACTTGCCCCAGCTCCCTAGAGGAATGACAGAACAGCCACAGCCTCTGCCACCTTGGCTGGGCAGAAAGGCAGAAAGAGGCATTTTCCCAGGGGACCTCACTAACTAGTTCCCAGAGCGGCCTGAATTTTGCTCATTTCATATCCAGAGTTGAAGTTTTGCTGGCAGTTTTCCTCCTGTCAGCAGAGATTTTAAACTTGATTGCCTCATGGTTGCAATGGCCAAGAAAGCCGCAAATCATCACTCAAGAAAGTCACAAATCATCACTTTGCCCACAAGTCCCTCTCTGTTAACAAGCAACAAATCAAGGAGGGCACCTTTCACAGTCAGTTCTCGTAGTACCTGTACCAAGAGGTATAGGTGTTTCAGGAATCCTATGGACCTGTTACCAGCTATTTTGATTTACAAGTACTTAATTGCTTTAAGACTAATTTGTTGGTGTTGCCATCCTGGCTGGGTGGCCTATAGTAGACTCCCACAATCACACACACTTTATTTGTTTTGTCCTTTAATCCTTACCTGGAGGCTCACTTCTGCCAGTGACTGTGCATCTCTGGGGCTGAGCCAAGGCTTCTAAGCTCCTCTTGCTTGCTCCTCATGCTGTGTGTAGAAGCACTTCAAATGCAGTTCTTTGTACCCAGTGCCTCGTGTAGCCAGCTAAGGATCTCACTGGCGCATGGTCTCTCAATCTTTGGTGTGCCATTCCTTTGCTCATCCCAGGTGAGCCTCATTTTATCCCTTTGCCCAGCACACTTCTGCAGGGAGTTAACTCAGGAGTTAAAAGTATGAGCCAGCCTGCAGCATGAGTTACAAAGCCATTGGTTCTTCTAAAATAGTAGTTGGACCTGAGATCTGTGAAGTTTTTCTATCCCTCAGGAACAGATGCAGCCAAAAGGATGTTTACTCTAAAATGGGTACTCCAAACTAGGCAAGCAGACACAGGCAGCTCCCAATTTAATTAAGAATACACAGCACAGGAATATGAAGACCTGACAGAAATGAGAATGTTTAACACCAGCCTTTGGGGTCTCGTTTGTCTGTCCCCGCTTGCCAAGTGCCCTGTAAAAGGAGCTGCTGGTGACATGGCTCTTTACAGGAAATGCTGAAACAGTCCATGCAAGCAAATAGGAATTGGATTCACAGAAATATGTGTGTATATATATATGTGTATATATATATATATATATATATATATATATTTGTGGTAGAAACTTGATAACTGTGTATCTTCAGTACCTAGACTTTGAACCTGTCCTATTTTTGTGGAGGAAAAGTGTTGCTGCCCTTAGGGTAACATAAATAATCCTTTTTTTCCTTCAAGCTCTGTGCTTGCAACCCATCCTTATAGCCAAAACTGTCATTTCTGCTATTTTTAAGAGTTTACCTGTGCAGGCCTGGGCTGATGCATTTTTGTGATGGATGTTCTAATTGCCAGGACCATTCAGAGAGTTTTCAAGCTGGTTTTTTCCTTTAACTCTCCACCTTTCTGAAGAGAAGGAAAAGTTTAATGACTGTGGACCCATGCTGGAACAAGAAGACCCTTTTGTTTCCTATTTATGGAAATCCCCAGGGACCCCTATGGGTAATCTACATAAACAAGTAACCTGTCTGGAATTGCAATCAGAGGCACTGATCTCACTGACTGCAAATATCCTCCTTATAGAGGACAGTGAGTTGCAGCCACAACCTCTCTCCTTAATGGATCATCTGAGGAGTTATTGAACCTCTCAAGCAGCCTGCTTGGAATGAAGCAGCTTAATGTCCTCTTTTTACCCAAGGAAAGGAAAATAGGCATGTTAAAAGATAGATTTACTGCAAACATGGTGCAGTTTTCACTGTGAAAAAAGGAAACTTAATGGTCAGGCTCAGAAGAGGATATAACCCTAAGTTTTGTTTTGTTTCTGCAAAATCTTTCCAGCTAAGTAAAAACTAATGTTAAATGAAGTACTTCTCTGCCTATAGTACCTGCAATAAATGAAGAGCTTTAAAAATTATCCCCAAATTATGCTTATGCACCTCAAAGTTAAAAAGAAGACAGAAGAAATGCTGGTGGCTTTAGTTTTCTCACTTTAAACAAAACAAAAAACAGTGTTTCACTTACAAGTTCTCTTGATGAACATGAAAGCAATATATTTGTAAGGAAAACAGAGATTCTTAGTTTTGCATCAATATGAGCTGAAGGGAAATCACAAGTTATCTCACAGTGCATGCTGATACTGCAAGAACTGACTGCCTTGTCTCTGGTTTTGCTTGAAAGGATTTAACTATGGATGACATTGAGTGTGCATACAAGTCAGGAACCAGTTTGGCAGAAATTTGGGAAGAGGAGCTAACATGCACACTTTTCTGCTTCTGTTCGGATTCTTGGGGGCAAAAAAAGCTGCTGTTGTCAGCAACACTCGCTTAACAAATGTTGTGTGGCAGAAAAGTGATGAACAGGATGAGCAGCTGCCTGTGTTCTGGTCTGGAGGTTTATCTACCCTGGGGGCTTTTAGTACAGTGGGACTGACTCTGTAAAGTGGTGGGTTAAATTATACTTATTACTTTGCTTCCAGGGAGAATTAAACTAAGTCTGATTAAAGTCACTTAAATCCTGAACGTGAGGGTTCACATTCATGAAGGAGAGAGCAAAGGATGTGAAGATCCTTTGCATCAGAGGCTTTGCTCATGGGCATGCCTTTACCCTACTGCAGTTAATGTAGCTCTCCCAATGCTGAATCAGCTTGCATTATACCAAGGGCCAAACTAGCTTGAATTAAGGATAATTGCCATGGATCCACCATCAGGCAGCCATTTGCAAGCTCAGAGTAACTCGTCCCTAATCCCAGAGACTATGCCTGTGCTTTCACATGTGCTTTCCTTAGCAGGTGCCCTGGGTTTGGCTGAGATCTACTCCCCCTCTTCTGCTTTTCTACAGGATGGCCCAGGAGGTAGAAGAGGCCAAGTCCTGTACAGTGGTATCATTATACACACCTATTCCTGTTTCATGAGGAGTTTCAAGATGACAACCAATTATTAGAGATATGCAGACACCTTAGGGGAGATTTTGCAGTGAAGCATCCTGCGCTCCTTCATCTTGGAAGGAGATGCTTTGCTGCTGACATGAGCATGATGCCAAGTAACAGCAGAGCCCAACCCAAAACCTAGCCAGAATCACTGTTTTCTCCATAACTGAAACTGAGTCTGAACTGGAATTTGGAAATTTCCTTGAAGTCTCAGTCAAATGAGCATTGGTCACAGCTGAACACCATGATTAAAGCAAAACCTCATGGTGCTCAGACTTCCTGCAGAGAGGGGAACTTAAATCAGCATCATTTGCATGCCAGCTTACCAGAAAGAAGACATAAGATGTGCAAGTTCATACTTTTATTAACCGCTTCTCACTGCCTTTTCAAAGTCTTCCCTGCCACACTCTTCTGGATGGTTGTCACATAAAGATGTGCCACCAGTAGGGACTTCATGGGACTGCCTGCCATCCTGCCCTGGGTCTCCCCACTTTCTGCAGCAGGAATAGCCTGGCCTTTCCTCTTGAAGAAGGTATACTTTTGGTTTGCTCCCTTTTGCTGTTGTTTGCAAAGCACCTGGTGTTGCAGGTCATGAGACAGACCCTGCGATCTTGAGTCCTGCCTGCTGGCAGCCTTGGCAGGCAGCAGTGGGAAGCTGTGACCTTGGGTCAACCTGGAGAGGGCAGGACTAGACCTGGCTCCTCATTCCTGTCCCCCTGTCTCCTAAAAAGACAGAGGAATTCAGTTCTTGTTCAAGGGTACTTTTTCTCCCCAGTGAAAGTGTTTTGCAGCAGGACACATCCTAAGAGCAACATCTGATTTGCCCTGTGCTAGATGATGTGCATGAGCAGAAAATTGATGGTATGAGACATGGTCCTTTTGGTATCAAAAGAGCTTACAGGAAAAAAAAAAACCAAAATAAAAATAAAAGAAAGAGAAGATTACCACATGTGTTCGAGCCACCTAATACATGAAAACCGCAGAGTAAGCAGTCTGTGACAGGTCTAATCAGGCTGAGGCCCCAGGAGCACACACTTAGCTCAGCCTACAAAAAGGTTAATTGTAGGTGTAAAGAGCAAACATCACATGCAGAGTGACTCCTGCGTGCCACATCCAGGCTGGCCCCCCTGCAGCAACTGTCCCCTCACTCCTCCACTATTTATGTCTCTTTCCCATGAGCAGCCTCCATGAAAAAGGAACTAAATTACAAATCACCTATTTTTTTTTTTTCCCCCACCAAAGTGACCCAGTTACAATGATCTTTTTGTTTGCAATTTCAGATAGGTCTGACAGCTAGAAGAAAATAACATAAAAAAGCTCCCTGGGGATACAGAGCTCTGCACCCTTCACCAGATGCTTCAATGACATGTTAGAAGTGAGTTCTGGGGACAAATCAGGAGTTCACTGACTTGTGCCAGCCATAGCCACAGGTACTTTTAGTCAGCCCACAACGAGAGGGAAGTCAGAGCATGAACATGGGCCATTTCCCCATGGAGGAGGTTTGGCTCCATCTGCTTCTGCTGTGGTTTCTGCAAAGTAACATCTCGGTTACGTGAGCTGCTTTTGAAGGGTCTGTGCTAGTTGAAGGTCCCCAGTAGCACTGATTCACCTTGTGTTGTTACCAGGCTTCATCCCCAGGCATTATTCTGGACAAGCTGGTGCAGAACATGTGGAATACTTAGGTGCATTTTTCTTGCATCGAGCTCACCAGGCTCAGCTACCTTTTGTGATGGTGAACTGACTAGAAGAGCAATCTACAGCAGAAAAAGCTCAATATTTTTTTGTTTACTGGGGCTTAATGATCAGCTTTGCAAGCCAACAGCAATGTGCACTGTGCCTAAACTCACAGATAAGAAAGAGAAGTTGCAGGTAGAGATTAATCACTTGCTGCAGAGGATGCAAACATTTAAGATTGCAAAGTACTACTAAAGCCAGGTACTTTTCCTTCTTAGTTGCTAGATAATTTAAGATGAAAATTTCATTTTTTCTCATAAATCTTTTGCAAGATACAGTACTTTTAGATTACTTTTTACATGTGCACACTTGGGAGCCTACAGCTTGTTAAAATTAGATTGCAGTGACTGTAGTGCATCCAAAGACTTAATCAGCACAGTGACATAGAGAAGCTGCAGACCTAATGTAGGCTAAATGTAAATTTGTAAAATGAAAATAAGTAAATAATTCAAATCAGCATTATCAATTTCTGTGTGGTTTGTTCATCTTCCGGCCAGAGTTGTTTCAAAGAGCTGAGGTTTTTATTAAAGGTAGAAGAAGAAGAAGTATAAGGAAGAGAGTCACAGTCCTGCTTCAGAGTTGTTTCAAATCAGTTATTTTCCCCCATCTTTCCTCTCCAGGATACAGAGCTTCTTTCAGGACTGAGGAGCAATCTGGCTGAAGATGGCAGCTGCAAGTGTTGTGAGTATAGAGCTATGTCACTATTCATCCCCTTTTCCTTCCCCCCCTCTTTGTCTCTATCAGTTTTCTGCCTCTTTTGAGCCACTGGTCCGTCCCAATGTAGCAGTAACACAAAGACTTCTTCACCTCTTTCCAAGTTGGGCATTTTGCCTTTTATTATATGTTTGAAGCCAAGCAAACTATTGTTTGAATTATCTGACAGACATAATGCTTTCACCACCTGCCATTTTAATAACTGAAGTTGGCTGGATGTCGTGAACTGCTCTTTTGTGAGTTTTTCACTCAATGGGTCATTTTTAAAAATCTCTGCTGTGCTGCATACTTCAAGCAGTCAGAAATGACCTGTTTCACTGGTATCCTTTGCACTTTCTCATTTAAATGGAATACATTAAGCATCTTCAATTGCATCTGGTGGAGAGGGGCAAATGTATGCTTTACTGAGCTTCTCAGCACAAATTTACTAGATGTCCTATTGCAGGTCACACATCCTGGCAAGAGTAGCCTGGATTACTACAGGAATGACAGCATGGTGCTATCCCTGTGTGAGAACCCAGTGAACAGCACAGACTTCATGTGTGACAAGAGGCAGGTCAGGCAGTTTGCTCAAGCCTTTCTGCCAGTGTTTTTCTGGCTCATGTTCGCTGTGGGCACAGTGGGCAACACCTTGGTCATCCTTGTCTATTGCAAATACCACTTCAGGAGGAGCATGATGGATCTGTACCTGTTGCACCTGGCCATCGCAGACCTCCTGCTCCTTTTCACCTTCCCCTTCTGGGCCAAGGCTGCTTCTGATGGATGGATCTTTAAGGACTTCATGTGCAAAGTTGTCAACAGCATGTATAAGATCAACTTCTATGGCTGCAGCTTGCTTCTAACCTGCATCAGCTTTGACAGGTACATCACTGTAGTCCAAGCTATGAAAGCTAAAAATTGTAGGCAAAGGTGGCTCCTGCGCAGCAGGCTCATGTGCCTGGCTGTCTGGCTGACATCTGTGAGCCTGTGCATCCCAGAACTCATTTACAGCCAGAGCACACAGGTGGGTGACGTAACAGTTTGCAAAATTATGTACCCACCAAATGTCAGTGTGATCTTCAGAGTTATGGTCCTGGCCTTGAAAGTCATCATAGGATTCTTCCTTCCGCTCATTGTCATGGTGATTTGTTATGCCCTTATCATCAACACCCTCCTACAGGCCAAAAGATTTCAAAAGCAGAAGTCACTGAAGATCATCACCATGATTCTTACCGCTTTCCTCCTCTCTCAGTTCCCGTACAATATTGTTTTGCTGGTCAAAGCCATCAACACCTACACGGGGGTGGTGCACAGTTGTCAGGCTGCCAACCAGCTGGACATCGGGCTGCAGGTCACCCAGATCATCGCCTTCCTCCACAGCTGCCTCAACCCCTTCCTCTATGTCTTTGCTGGCGAGCGGTTCAGGATGGCGCTGGGCAGGATGATGCAAAGCTGTGGCTGCTGCTGGAGCAGGGGCCAGGAGCCCTCCTCTGCCTGTGACAGCCAGGAGCACAGCTCAAACTGGTCCTTTGCCATGCTGGGGGGGCGGCGGGTCAGGAACTCCCTGATCCTCAACACTCACTGGACCTCCTCTGTTATGTCCCCTCCTTGCAAAGTCATCCTGTAAGTTAGACCTCACCTTCTCCTCTCCAGAGAAGCACCAAGCTCTTTGGAAACCATTTGTATACCCCAAAGATTATCCCAGAGGGGCAGAAAGGGTTGGAGGCCTGCCCTTGACGTGTAGGACCTACTGAGGGTTGCTGGCTGAGAGAACAGGAAATCTTTGGCAGATGGGAGCAAAATGGAACCAATGGAACCATTGCTATAAACAGAACTGATAGATGTCAAAAACTATCTTCGTGACAGCTGGCCCATCTGCAGCTCAGACCACAACCTGAAATATCAAGTCTCACTGCAGGTGATAAACCCAGCTATGGAAGCAACAGAGGCAGATGAAGCATTCTGTCCATAGGAAGCAGCAGAAGGGGCTTCAGCCTTCATTTGCTGTCACACCAGGTTCCCCTATGAATGTGGCCTGACTTGGGAGCCCTGCCAGAATCCTACACCAGATCCTGTCCTGTGTAAAGGAGAATGGCCTTTAGCTCTGACACTGGTTTGTAGCAGTGAACAAATGCTGCTCTCTGTGCCTGGGCAAATGCAACTCTGTTTGGCTGCACAGGTGTTTTTTCTTACAAAGAAAAGCCAGTTATTCATGTACATAAAGTGGGCATTGCAGAATGTGGTCTGTCTTTCTCCTGTATTTTAGCTGTGTGATGTCAGGTACGATGGCTCCTGTTTTGATACTGGAGTCAAACCCCTCATAATAACGAATTGAGGGCTTTGGAGACATTGAGTTGTCTGTGCTGGAGATATTTGTTGTATGGTGCAAAGCTGTCATAAACCAGACCACAAAAGCCAAACCAATGGTTCAGCTGACCATCAGTTATGCACCAATGTCTTTGGAAAATATATTCAACCTAGGACCAGCAAGACAGGGAGTAATTAAGTGTCAAACCTGATGAAATTTGGAACGAGATATCAGGTTGTGGAGGCTGCCATTCCCAGAAGCAGCGTGCTGTAGTGCACCCCAAAACCTGAGCCCACAGGGCATCATTTATCTGTTCCCCCTTGCTCATCCTCTCACAGGAACATGGCCCCACCTGTCCTGCCTGACCGCAGCCTGCACCTCCCACTCTTCAGTTGCAGGATGTAGTGCTCAGGAGGCTTTGTTTTAAATAATCTCATTGAACCTGATTTGCTTTCTGGTGCTTAGGTCTTCCAGGGAAAAAGGGTTTTCACTGTGCATTTATCATTAAAGTGTGTTGATAAACAAGAGCTTTCTGCACAAATTGGTGCTGCTTTTCTAGCTAATAGGGTATACCTAGGCAGATGGGGTTCAAGTTTCATATACATTTATTAGGATTTTTTCTTTTTACCTTTTCCTTAGAAAGAAAAATGGTCAAAGATGTATATAATTTTCACTGTATGTATAAGAAGGGTATGGGGGGTTTTTGTAATTTGTGCTCAGCAAACAGAAGCCAAAATTAAATAAAGGCACTGCCACATACACCAAGGAGATGAACTAGTTGTTTCTTGCCCAGACATCCTTCCCAGTTTGGATCCATACACATAACCTGTTTGCAATCACAGCATTTACCCCTGTCAAAAGAGGCCAAAGGAGAACTTTGCTAAGAGGGTTTATTTCAAATATCTAACCCTCGTGGTGTGGAAGCTGCAGCTGAGAACGCCGCAGGCACCTGAGCAGGTTTAGGCTCCTGAGATGAGGGCTGGTCTGCAGTCTGGGGAGGCAGGGCAGATTTCTGGGGGCAGGGGAGGAGGGACCACATTGGGGGCAGATGCTTCCCCACAGCAGCTCAGTCCCACTACCCCTTCCTGAGGCTAGGGATGACAGGGCTCTTACTCAGAGGGCTCTCCTGGCCCCCAAAGAGCCCTTGAGTTATGCAAACAAGTAAGTGTGCAAACCTTAGCTGCTGCAAACTCCTCTTCCCTGCACTACGTCTCACCAGCCTCAGGAACCTGAACTTCGTGGCCATCTCACAGAAAGTAAAGCTTCTTCAGTCCCCAAAACGCAGTGAGAAACATTCATGCTCAATCAGCAGGTGAAACTGCTGAGGGTGGTGAAACAGCAATGAATTTGCAGCAGTTTGGGGTGACGGGATTGTCCCTGGGTCGTGCACATCCTGCTCTGAGTCAGGCTGCTCCCATCACTGTGCTAGGGGAAGCTGGGGACCAACCTCCCTGGGGGTGGTTTTCCCTCTTGGGGTTGGTTCCACCATGGCTGCCTGCAGTCCAGCAGCTGCTGGTGGCTCCCCAAGCTGCTCTCACCACACAAACTGGAGCAAGCTGCCTCCCTGCACCCCTCTGGCTGCAGCCTCATCAACAACCCTTCTTCTTGGTCAGCACACAGCAGGGACTTGGCCATGGAGGTGTTTTCTGCCATTACTTCCTCCTGCATCTGCTGGGGGCCTCTGTCTACCAGCAGCACAGCTCCTTGTAGTCAAACCCTTCTTGGACTCCTCTGTCCCTCTGCCCTGATATTTTACTTGGATCTATCCCACCACAATCCCTCTTGTGCCTGGCTAGGGTGTCCCCAACCTTCACCTCATGCTCTCTTCCAGGATGGGAGGTTTCCTCACAGGCAAAGGGTATTGCCTCCCTTGCTCCACGAGCAGTCCCAGGGGGCTCTGCTCATGTTTTACACACAGTTCTAGCAGGATGGGCACCCAGCAGTTGCTGGAAGTCCTGGGAGAAGTCTGAGATCTTCCATAGCTTGGGTCCTTTCCTTTCTCTTTGAGGCCAGTTTTTCCTAGGTGTTCCCAGTTTTGGGCTGTAGTCTCCTATGCTGTTGCTCTTCTTCGAAGAAGCAGCTGGACTCGTCCCTGCCCCAAGTGCTGCATTGTCACCATGGTGCAGGCAGTCACGTAGCACAGCACCAGCCTGCCTGTGGTACAAAGGGAGGAAGCTGGGAGAGCCATGGGAAACTTTCACTCTCTGCAGGCAAACATGCCTACCTGGTGCCTGCTCTGCCCAAAACAGAGACATCTTTATAGAAGCACCTCTTCCAGAGAGCAGGGAAGTGACAGAAAGGTGTGAAAGTACAGGAATTATTACTATATTTGGACTTCAAAGCATCCCTGTGACACTTCAAGGACTAATGCAGAGGATATGACAACCTTGCAGCAGCTTCACATGTTCCCCACAGAAAAATGCTATCCTCTGTGTGTGCCAAGGCCTTTTCTTGGGGCACAGAAATATAAGGCAGAAGGAGGGTTTGGAGAGCCTTTCCACTAGCACCAAGGGAGGGGATATTATCCAGGATGGATAAAAATGCATTACTGGAGATGGACACAAAGACTTTCAATGGCTGCAGCAGTTCCCTGCAGGGCTGAGGTACAGCAAGGTATGGCCACTTATACATGTACTGGCTATACATAAAACTCACTCTTTGCAGGTTCCTCATACTCCAGATGAGCCTTTGCTGGAGCCTCTCCTAGAGGGAAGCTTCTGAATGTGGAACCACGACTCTGGAGATGCTCTGAACCTTCTATTGGTAATTGTAGCTTTGAAATGAGGGGATGGAATAACATAAATTTCATAAAACCCCCAAGTAGATTATACAATTATAGATTTATCTTCCACACAATGTTATCTCTACAAGGTAAAAAAGGGACAAACATTCACAATGATAAAGAATTTTATTCTTAAACTCCTGAGGTTAAAAAAAGGGAAAAAAAAGCATCAAGAAAAACATTCCAATACAACCATTAACATTTCAGTAACTGTACAGACACTGGTACACATGATTTTTCCCGTATCTGGAGCAGGAAGTTTGATGTGAACCGGGCTTGCATTTCTTTGGCAGTTAAGACCAAAAGATGCTTTTGAACAAGTTACAACCTCAGTGATTGAGCATAATTAAAACTAGAATGCAATTTCAGTTTTAGGAAGTCAGGCTTTTGTTGTTTTGCTATATTTTAATATGGTACACTCTTGTGCAATATCTCTTTCATTTTTCATAAAGAAACATTGAGTAATGTTGAGTAAAGGAACACTGTCATTTTCTTGAAGAAGCTACATTCTTTCCTTTGCAGAAACCTCTTTGTAATAAAAAAAATCTTACCCTTTCCAGCACCCAGAAAAACATCTAATTACTTATGCTAATCACAATGTATAATCTAATTGTCCTATGAATGTGACACCTCCTTCAATTAATTTAATGATCAATTAAAAATATTTTTCTCTTTATTTCATTCCTGCAGATAATAAAAAGCCCAATTCAACAAATCACCTGAGCACCTATAAATAAACAGATTTTTCAGCATTGCTGGCATAGCTCACATGAACAAGAATTTTATGAATGGAAGAATGAGGTGCTTGAATGAAATAATCTCTTTCACAATTAAATAATGTCTTGCACAAGCCTGCCTTTGTGCAAAGTCCTTTATTGGAGTTTCCATGATTCCAGTAATGAACCGTCTGGGACATGTAAACAACAGGTCTCTACTAATGTCAGGTTCTTTACTGTCTCTTCACAGCCTTTTCCAGCATTTATGATGGGATTAGTGCTCCTGGGAAGCTTCTTTGAACAGCTGCACTCCTGTCCACTTTCACCTTACCAGCCTGATGTTTCATCATTTGAAACTTTTTCTCCTTAAGGATTGTCTTTGGTCAGAAACAAACACTTTCTTTTCATCTTTAAACTACAGGTTCTGACTCCCACTCTTAATCTTCTTCCAGAAAGAGAAAAAAAAACCCCAATAAAATTATTCTCAAAGGGCAGGAAAACCTGAAGAAAATACTCAAATGCTAAATGAGAACAATGCAGTGGATTTACTCCCCTTCTCCCAAACATAGGCTTCAGCCAGTCTCAGGACTGTTTACATGAGAGACCTCCACAGAAACATCTGGCATATTACATGGAGACAATTATTTTAAGAGCTACATGAACAGGGGCTTAAAAATATTTGCCACAGGATAAAAATGTCAAGAACTGGATGTGGAGAGAAATCAAGAGGCAAGGCTGTCAAATTATTTTTAGTAGAGAGACTTCAAATACTTTTTAAGAGAGATGTCATATTTTGGCTGAAGATACTTGACAGTGTCCCTTTACCTTACATTTGGCATGTTAGAAAGATATCCCTGGTATTAGGGATTCTAAGTAAAATTAGTATTCTAAGTAAACAACAGCAAAATGTTTTTAAAAACCACACTTAAAAGCTTAAAAGAAAACTGCAGCAGACTTCAGTAACAGCTCAGTGAAATTGCATAGCATATGGTACACAGTACTCCATTTTTAAGCAATAAATAATCTCTTCTTACCTAATTAAATATAAAACATAGCTTCAGGACTGAAATATGCTGTAATTCATGAACCGATCCGTGCCATTTATTGCTGTTTATTGCCCATGTCAGTCTCTCGTCCATCTCATTTTCATGCACACAACCGGGTCAGGGCTTAACTACACTGCAGCCTTCAGGAGCTTGCACCTTCCACTAACCATTCTGCCTGGCAGAGGGTTGGGAGAACACCAGCATCATGGGGAAAAAGGCAGCTGAAGGCAAGGGAATGCTATCGATAAGCCAGAGACCTAAATCCTAGGTGCTCCATGAAAAGTAGTCATTTTTTCACAATCTTTTTCAGGATCACTGTATTATAGATTGTTAACAACTGGAACAAATGATGAGCAACCTTTAGCTTTAACTGCAATTATTTTCTTTTCCATGATCAGAAATTTCCCTCAGCCTCAGCTGCTCCTGTGTAAATGTCCAACACTTGGTTTGTGATCTCCACCTTTTAAACAGCCAGTTCTTTGGGGTGGGAGATCCCTTATCGTTATTGGATTGGACCAGCAAAACATAAACACCAGCTGGCCTCTCCTAACCACCTTCCCTAGCTGAGCTTGTTCCTCCAATTTCCTCTTCTTGCTTTTACAAGTTTGCCCCTTTCCTCTCTCCAAACCATTTGCTGTAGTTTATGCTTGCCCTTTTTTCTTCTTTCCCCTCATGATTTATTTTCTGTCTCCCACCATGACCCCTGTATGTCAGCTACACCTGCCACCATGTCTCCACAGGGTTCCTCACAGGTTTTGCTGGTCTTCTACCAACTGCTGCACTAAAACCCTCCAGGTCTGAGGTTTCTTGGGAGAACAGTAACATGAGAAATCAGACACACTTAAATTATGAGGAGGGCTGGTTGGGAGAAAGAGCTTTTCTTCTTTCTCCTGCCAAATGTTTTGCCATTCTATTGGAAGACAGGTTTTTTTGTACAAAAAATCCACTTTCAGGTATTTTGAAAAAAACTGAAATTCTATATGGAAAGCAGATGGCTTGCATAGAAGTTTTGTATAAGCGAGAACCCAGCCTTCCCTTAAAAGGCAGTGTTAACAGCCCCCAAATCTGAGATGGAAAGTTAGCAGTTGGATAGGGCAACTGCAAGGCTTAAGAAAGGGACAGAATGCACTAACACCACTGGGAAGAGAGCTCACCAGGCCTGGATATGCATTCCATTTTGGATGGATATTTTGAGACCCGTCAAGCATTATTGCTGCCTTCCACATGGTCTGGAGAGAGAGATGCTGCTGATCTCCTCAGAATCTGTGCTTTCCTGTGAATGCTGATGAGTAAGGTGCTAAGGCAGGAAAAAGGAATGCTCCTCTTCCTGATATCACTCAGTGAGCAGTACTTTATTCCACAGAGGATGTTCTGTGTTCTGCCACTGGTGCTCACTGTAGGAACTGGGTTCCATGGGCTAACGTAGAGTATGGTGAGCCAAAGTGAAAGGAGCTGCTGCTTCGTGTTTATTATTTTGTAACTGGTATTCAGTGCCAAAGCATTGGAAAAAGCCAGTTAAGACTTACCAAATCTTAGCCCAGAATGTATAAAACTCCTATGGTTTGCTGCTTATAAAACTTGGAAAAGATAAAAAATTCTAAATGGATTACAATAATTGTGAAGACTGAAGTATTGCATAATTGCTGATCTGACTGTAAGAGCAGTACAGCAGAACAGAGATGGTTATGTTTACACCTCAAGAGGTGTAAAAATAGGCATTTTTCTTTAAATTTCCTTTTGAAGGATATTTCTGGAAGAAAAATAGCTAATTTTCAGCAGAAAATTTCAGTTTACATTTAGATACCCCCACGTTTATTTTTCTCCCCACTGAAAAAATATTGGTTATTATTGACCTGTTAAACCACACAACATGGCTTTTCAGCAATCTGTACACAGTACAGAACCATTAGTGTTCCTGAAAAGGCTTCTGATTTTAGTGTACACATCTCCTCTTAAGTGCAGTAGAACTATTGCATAGTTTCAAAGTCTTCAAACACAGTGGTAATCAGAATGCTTACACAAGTACATAAATAATAGCATATCTTAAAAATTTAATTAAAAATACACAGTATAGTAAAGGCTATGGAAAATCACTTCCATCATAGATGACAGGTCGCTCAACAGCCAAGTGATAAAACACTCTTTTTGAGATAAATCTGTTAAGGAAAGAAAGAGAGCAAAAAGATCACATTAGCTGAAGCCAACAAAGAGGGGAAGCCTTAAAAGTGTATTCAGTCTTTCAATTCACTGTTGCCAAAAAGTATGCCTGTGCAAGGGCATCAGGTTTGTTGTTAAAAAGATTACAGTCCTGACTGAACTGTCTTGGAATGAGTCACCAATGACTTGCTTACTTCTGTTAAGAGGTTCAGAAAGAAGAGTAGAATTCTGCTGTAGGGGTAGGAAAAAAAACCCCAGACAAGAACAAGAACCAAAACTCAGTCTTGAAGACCTCTTGGCAAGCAAGGAAAATTTTCTTATACTTACTTCTGAATGGCAGAATAATGGTATATCTGATCTGTTCCACGTCCTGTAAAACCAAGCTTATTTCACCTTTCCAGGACCTACCTAGAGAATGTGTTGTCAAATATCAGGGTGTAGATTCCAGCGTTTCTGACTTTCACCTGTCCTCTGATAGTTTCCTTATGAGAGTTGCAGCGAGTCATAGGGATAAGAACCTGGAATTCAATACAAATCAAAATGAAGTTTGCTATTTGCCCTATAAATTGGCATTTTATTTCAGAAAGCCTTGATTTCAGCCACCTTGAAACTCCCAAAGTGCATCTATGCCTGTAAAACTAATTACTCTGATTAGCATTAAAAGCTCTCCCAAACTAAAATCTCACAGTGATACATCTGTTTTCCTTGGATTATATATTTACAGCACTAACCTATGACTATTCATCTCTGCTTTAGAGATAGAATCAAATCCTGAACTTTTAAATGTTAATCTAAGAAACTTTAATAACTTAATCAAGTAGTATATATCCAAGAGCAGGATTTAGCTAAATATATCTTTTAATATACATTTTTATACTCCCCGTGTATAAAATAAGCTTTCTCAGCAAATCTTAATTTTTTATCTGAGCTTACAGCAAAAATGTATGTATCTGTGGTTCTATGTGTGTCTTGCTGTAAAACTTTAGCACAGCTGTCAGAAGAGCAGTTGACATGGATCAAGGATGACCCTATTCAACACAATGTTTTACCACAGAAATATATCAAAACAAAAGCAGCATTCACACTTCATTCAGCTTTCAGATTAAGAAAAAGAGATATTTTACATGGAGTTAATAACTGTTCAGTGAATTAACACACTTATTCCCCCAGTAAATCACAGTCATAGAGCTCACCCTACCCCATGGAATTAAACCAACAGCTGCCTTGTCTTCAGCAAAACTTTGCAATTAATTGAGTAAAACAGATTCACTTAATCTGTAATCCTCATGAAATATGGACAGCATATATAAAACCAGGTACTTTGGGCACTGGCAAAGAGATTTTGCACACCATCCAGGCACTTAAGTATATGCTTCATTGTAAGAAATGTAGGTAAACCAAGAAATGAATCTGTTTCTCTGTGGCTTCCTCTCAAGAGCCTGGCAAAACCAGCCTTACAGAGTTTACAAATTAAGTGAAATTGAGAAAAAAAAAAAAGAATTTTGCATACTTGGATGTTCAGTTTTGCTTAATAATACTGGGTGAATTTCAGATGCAACCAGTAGAAGCTACAGGGCTTTTCAACTCAACTTTTGCAGGCAACATTAAAGATGTAGCTTTGCCTTTAGCAGAACTGCAGCTCAACTGGAGAAACAAATCCTTAATGCATTAGCAAGTGGCATTCTGGTGAAGACCTCCTAGCAATACTTGTCAATTCCTGTGGGCTGGATGAGAGTAGAGCAGTACAACCTGTAAGGTAGTACGGAGACAAAGGCCTTACTTTGCACTGATCCAGTGGCGTGTCTTCGGACTCTTGGTAGACAATGCTGAAGGATATGCTTTTGGGGTCTGATGAGAAGATCCAGCTGATTGTTAGTCCCATCTCTGTAACAGTGATGGGAATGATACTGTAGGTGCTGGATTTGATGAACAGCTCTCTGTTGCTTTCTCCAAAATTCATGATCTCTTCTACTGTAAGGGGTAATTTCATCCTGTGACGGAGAAATATATGATTACTTGAAGAGATCCAATCCACTTACTCAGACAAAACCACTAATCATTGATTTTTATTTTCCATCTATTTCAAGTAGTCTCCACAGTGTATTTGGGACACGTCCACAAGATGCATGAAAATTCAGCCTCAGATGAAGGTAAAAACTACAAAAAAGCTGACTGATATTAAGAATCTTCACTGCTCTGGCACGAGTGCATTTTGTTCAGCTATTTATCTCATGTCAACTGTAGAAAATCAGTGCTGTAATAAAGCTTTTTAGAGTTACTACAGATAAGAAAGGAGGGCTGCCCTCTACTGTTCTTTTTAAGCAAAAAGTAAGTGACCTGGTTTATTCACCTTCCTAGTTGAATATAAAAATTTGCACAGGAAACAGGAGGGATCAGGATTACAGAGGGGACAGGTTGGTGAAATGTGAACAGCAGCTCTGTTCTGAAGCGCTTAATGCTACATCTGGGTCTGCTTTATCCAACCAAGCTGCAAAAAACCTGACTCAAAATACTTACAGTTAAAAAGGAAACTCTTAGCATCTAGATGATGCAGAGTCCTACAGCATTAGATGAGCTGACTTCATTCTGGTGTCTGTTTAAGACTTTCATCAGTGAGACCGTGAAGCAGAACACTTTCTTCAGGGGAAACCTGTAATTTCTAAAATCTGTGGGATCTCACCCACATTACCCTAACTAAAACTAATCTCATCTGTCACTCTTCAGGCCAAATAAACTGTTTGCAAAAAAATGAGATCAGAGTAAACTACAGTCCTGTCGTGTCTCAGGTGACCTTTGATTTTAATAAACTAAATGTCATTCTTGGTTTTGCCTTACAGCCCAGTTATAATTCCAGTTACTGCTTCATTTACCTGGATCTCTGAACAGCAGCAACAAGTTTGAAACATGGACTGATTTATCTACTTCCACTCACAAGTTTAAAACCTTTCCCATTACTAAGGCAAAATTTCAAAGCTAGGTTTAAAGGGACAGTGAGCAAAGGTGAATTTCTCTAAGTCGTGCATTTCCACACATTGGATTCCATTCTTGGCTGTGCAAGTGACATGCTGTACCACTACTGCATGTAACTAGGAATTTCAGAGCAGGACACGTGCAGAAAATTGTACATACAGTACACACAGAGCTTGAGCTGAGGCTTAGACAAACATTTTATGCTATGGCATGTATCAACCAGAGCAGGCAAAACAGATTCTGGGAAGTCACCAATAAATAACAGATACATTAGGCCATGAATTCCCTGCCTTTGGCAAAGTTCCAACTAGAGCTGCATCCCTGACTTGCCCTTGCAGTTTCTTTCAGAGACTGTTAGAACTGCACAGCCTTTTCTCTAAACCCCCTTCATGTTGACAGCAATTCCTGCAATAAAAATAGGAAATGTTTTCTCATATGATGTGGACCTACATCTTTCCTGCTTATTTCCCTGCACTGCGATTGAAGAGAGAGGACCTGGCTCATTGCTGCTGCTCTGTGTGGTTGAGTTACACCCTCTCATCCTCGTCAGACCAAATTCTACCATGGGACACAAGTGAGCAGCTCTTCGAGGAGCCTGCAAAACTTGTGCTCACATAGCTGGTATCTGAGCTCAGCCTTTATGCTTTCACCCATAGCAATGAAATTGTTCTGCTTACATAATTTCTCCTGACTTCAACAAGCATATCTCAGCATCTTGAGCAACTTGCCAGTCTTCGGATTCATCGAAAGTTGAAGAATTACACGTGCTGTTTCTAGAACAAGGAAAAGAAGGAAAGTCATGATTCTCTGAGCAGTATGTGATGAAATACAATCTGCGTGCTGATGCCTTCCTAAAATATAAATGTTTTGATAGTCCTGATACCAAATTCTAGGATTCTTAGTTGGCCCATTCTAGTGACAAAACTGGGCAAAACCACAGCCCCCTTCTGCTCATCACTGTGCACAAATGTAAATCTGTTTTTATCCTGGTTTCATGAGCTAAGAGAAATACATAAATACAGCCAGAAAATCTTTTCTGCAATCATAACATAAATTTCTTATTGAGATGATGACAGGTTTTGAAGATTTTCTGGCAGGTGGGAACTTGAGGGGCAGACACAAGCAAAACAGTCTCCACTTGTCCCTTAAACAAAGCTTGCAAAAGGATAAGATGTCTCCCTGGATTTAATATGGGAGGTGTTTTACAGACATATTATCCAGTTCCTTACTCTGACAATTGTACACAAAACATATTCAATTGCTGTAGAATTGCTACCATGTGTCTTCTTTTTGTACAAAAAATACTGCATGATTCAAACACAAACACACCAAAGATACTGTTACAAGATGACAAAGCAGGATGTTTCCTCCACACCTTGATGTGTCCCAGAGAACAGTGAAGCAGAGGGAAGAACCTGCTATCCACTCCTTACCTCAAAAAAGGTGTATGCTCTGGGTGAACACTGAAGTAGCACCAGGTATGAATTACAGGGCTGGACACAGAGAGAAGGATGAGTTTGAGAGTCAGGGAACAAACGCTGATAATTTCCAAGTAAATTAGAGCTTCTCTGACTGATTCTTGTTTGGTTTCTCTGCATTCCAGAAATTTGAGACAATTAAGCTGTCCCAGAAAAATGCCAAGGATTCTAATTTACAGGGCACCAGCTGGTTGGTTCCTTCCAAAAACCAGTGGAGTCTAATAAAATACGTGCTTCTGAACCATCAAGTGCTGTAATGCCCCAAGAGAGCACAACTGCCACACCTGCTGTAGACCAATTCTCAAAATCAATGCACAGTTTAGCATTTTCTTTTAAATCCAATGGGACATTGCTCTACAAGCAGCACTGCTGAGCAGAAGAGCATGAGAAAATATCTCCTTCAGGTGGTTATGAGCAGCATCTGAATATACTGTGTCACCAACATGCAATCACATGCCAGTTTAGTGCAGTGACATTATGGTTTGGAAACTGGACGAATTTACTGTTATGACTGCAAATTAAACTGCACCCACTGTCTATACATTTCCTGAACTCTTGATATTACTATTTTATTCTTGCAGTCTCTTGAACACCTCTTGACTTCTTCAGACACACCACTACTGTTAATACCCTAAAGTGACAGCTGGGATGTGCATGGGAGACTCAAAGCTGTAATTAAGTGCCAAAACCTGAGCTGTAACCAGATACAAGGAATGTAGGCATGAAGTATTTACTATGTGTTGTTCCATAAAGGTTAGTACAACATCTGTGCAAATACTTACTGATACGGATAATTTCTTGTTAACTATCTTTATACAACTGGATAAGAAAATTGATTCTGGAATAAAAACCCCAAAACCACAAACTAGAAAATTAAACTATAGCTTGTAAACCTACACATACATTTTGCTTGCACAGTGGGAACAGCAACCAGCTTCATGCTGTGATCCACATAAGTCTCCCATCCCACCAGGTTAGCCACACAGCTTTAATTTCACAGCCTTGAATTCATGCAGAGCAAGAGAACTACACAATTACAGGCTTTCCAGAAGTGTCAAACTCCATGATTTCCTACACAACGCCATAAGAGTTCTTGATTTAGTCCATTAATTTCATCTTTCATTAGGAAACCTGAAATGTAAATTAAATCCCAGGACCAATATATGTTCATGTTCTTCTCTAACACATGATTTTCCTTATTCCTGCTGCTGCAACGCAGTACATGGTTAGGTGGTTACCTTGCCACTTGGCTGTTCCAACCAATACATTCACCACACATCTAAGGCTAAGGGAGTGCTAAGTATCCTCATTTGTGTATTAAACCAAATTGCCTATAATCACAAAGAAAATCCTCCTTCTCTTTATGATATCTCACGGAGTCTAACAGTCTAAACTAAGGTCTGGTAGGCTATAATATCAGAAACAGTATCATGATTCAACTGGAACATTTTTCCCCTGACAAGAGAATTTATTCTTGCGTGACCCACTCACCCTTTGTGTTAGCACTAAGGATATTCCTACAGTTTGCCAGGTCCCCAGATTATAAATATGCAGCCTCTGGTGTATCTATTTAAACAGTCTGTATTATTTCACTTCTTTTTCTTTTTAAAAGTGAAATGAAGTGGGACGAAAAGCAGAAAGAACTGATACATGGAAAAGACACTACAGCAAGAAGAGAACAGCTCTGATTCAGCAAAGCCTCAAGACATGGATTGTTGGAAGCTGATAGAGCATTTTGAAGAATTATTGCCTCATGCTGGTCTTGTCCTTATGCACTTCCTCAGGCACCTGCTGTTGGTCAGTGTCCCTAAGGTGGATGGCCTTGTCCACTGTGCCTGTTCTTATACATGGAAAGCATTTCTTACAAATGATGCTAAAAATACTATGGCCAACATCATAAATGGCTTGGGGAGTTAAAAGTTAGAAGTCACTTTTAGAATTAAAACCTGAAAAAAAAAATGGTTCAAATCTAAATTTTCTGTTTTCATAAACACCTGAGCTCTGAGAGCTGTAGCTACATGTCAGAGGTGTCGGCTTCATGTGGCTGAGCAGTGAAATCCCAGAAGCCATCTGCCTGTCAGCAGTGCAATGATTTCTGGAGAGAACTTCTGTCATCCAGGTGAGAGTCTTACCGAATTGTGTGAAAGGCAGAAACCTGAAACGGAGACTGGAGGCTGTACAGAGCCCCTAACAGCTGCTTAGCCCAGCAAACACATCTGAAAATGCAAAGAAACATCAAAGGCATTATGCTGAAGTGCACCAATTACTCCCTGGGCCTGCTGTTATCTAGCAGGTCAAACCCACCCCAGGCACCCTAACTTATTTATTAGCCTTCCTCTACAACCCAATAGAGAGCAGAAAAAATGGAAAGAGGACACTAAAGGATCAGAAGAAAAGATACCACAGACAGCCCTTCACATGGGCAAGAAAAGAGGCATCATTTGGGATGGAGCAAGGGGGATACAGCGCTCACTGATTTTTAACAGAGTGCAAGACAGTGTCTTGCATGAAGGTGTATGGGTGGGAAAGGGATGGAAATATTAAGGGCAAACCCTGACACGTTGACATGGCAAAGCATCACACAGACAATTGCAAAACTACACAGAAAAAGATGGATGGACACGAAGATTCATCACTGTGTGCTATGGGTCAGATGCTTACTGCTATAAATGAAATCCCAGCTATTTCTCAAAAAAAGTATCTATGACTTAACTATGCTACGTCCTGTATGAAACAAAGAAAAACAACCAAGAAACAATACAAAAGGACTCCCCTGCCTTAAAACTGGTCACACTCTATTAGGGATTACCAGGGTGCTTTCAAGTCCCCTTCCCAGCAGGAGGCAGCAAACAGAAGACTAGAAATCAACACTAAAAATACTGACAAGCTGCTGCCAGTATAGCCCAAATACTGCAGCCTGTAGATCACCAAGGCTATAGCCACCTCTGTGGGTAACACTAGTTAAGACACCTTTGAATTTTCTTTTCACAAAGTTCTTTAGAAGCTGTTAAGGGAAACTCAGACAAAATTATAGGAGAGATACAGCAGAAGCAGTTTCTGGCCTGAGTTTACAGCAGTATCGACCAGAAGCCCCATGTCCTTTCAGCAGAGCTGCTGCCCAGCCCTCCCTGCCCAGCCTGCAGCCCCACAGAGGCTGCTCCATCCCAGAGCCTGCAGGTTCCCTGCATCCAGGTTGGTTTCTGCATCCAAGATCCTTCACAGATCTACAATCAAATGTTCTTCAGACTGACCCAACCAGGAGTAACAGCTACTCTCTCAGCCCACTCCTTATAGGGGATAAATTCACACAACCCATATGTTATCACATAGCTTAGCCACTGCTGTGTCATCCTCATACCTTATTCTGCATCTCAAAATAACTCATAAAAGCAGGTGGTTATCACAACGTATTGCTCCGCTGTTTGACAGGAACAGTTTGTGAATATTTAGCACCTTGCTCCCAGTTTGTTTCTTAGAGGCAGAGAAATTTCTATCACATGCAATGAAGCACAAAGGAGAACTCAGTTTTAAAAGAGCATTACACAGCCTTACATTTCTCATGTCAGTAGTGTTCTTTCAATAAATGATACTGCAGAATCATATTTGCAGAAGTAAGACAAATTTGGTGCTGTTTTTCTTTACATGCATTTACAGGCACCAAACTCAAGCAGTCACAGATACAAACTCACAGCTCCACAAGTCAGAGTTCCAGAAGTACTCCAGCTACAGCAGCACAGGCTGCTGCAAACATCTGCCTGTGTGGGCTCATTTCTCTCAATAGTGTTTCCCTCTCTTGCAGAACCAGGGGACTCTCGAACTGCTGTACATTAGAACTCACCGGGTGAGGCCTTTCAGGCAATCTTGAATCAGAGGTGAGTTCTGCTAATCTTATGCAGAGTAATATCTTTTAGTAGCATTCATCTCACAGAAACATGGTGTTTGTAGCTCAGAAGAGAGGGCATTTAGCTTTTGGGCTGAATCTTTAAAAAGCCAATAAACCTATCTTACAAAAGTCTTAATTTACCAGGTAAACAGCTTGCAAAGATCACTAGTCTTGGGGCTGTTACTTTATGTGCTGGCAACATCCCTGACTGCAGGGCTGTTGAGTTAAGGAGAGGCTTAAGGAATTAAGCCTCTCCTTAACTTGGAGAGCTAACACTGCAAAACCCCATCAACTCTTGCAAGGGAGTGTGATGGAAGGGGCTGACAGAGAATTTGTGACACCTCCCTCTGAGAGTAATACAAATGTAGTGCATTAATGAAAATCCTCCATGTTTCAAGTAAGTCGCTTGAAATGGGGAAAGGAAGAAGTGCTGCCATCTGATGATGTGACTGACATCTAAAGAACAAGATGAGGCTTAACTGAAACACAAGTTCTAAAGTACTCATTGAGACTCAAATCCTGACTTTTGGGACAGGTCCAACCCAAGCCAAACAACTCTGATGCTCAGAGTCTGCAACCTGAGCCTAAATGGCACATTTGACAAAACAAATTTTATTTCTCTCATGGGTTTCTCCAGCAACCCCAATTCAAGCACTAAATCACTGATGTATTAGAAAGCTTAATCCTTACACTGTTTCCAGAAGCCTCTTTGTAATTGTCTTTTGAGTATGCTTTTGAGTCCCCATCAATATAAATCTAGTAACAGATGATGTGTTCAAATCCACCAGCTGTTGTTTTTAGGTCCTGACTGTCAAGACAATCCTCTTCAGCAAATAAATAGATTTGCCTTTGTCTGTCATGGATGCTTTACTACAACTCTTATCTGTTAGCACTTAGGATTTTGTCTGTCTCCTGGGTGCATTAGAATTTAATTATTTGCTGAGTAAAAAATCTCAATATGTATCCTTCCAGGCTGCCTTTACAAAGAAGGCAACATGGCAACTACAGCTAGTGCTAACTTTTATTATACCTTCTCCCTCACTTATCCCTATGAAAACAGAAATGAGAATTTTCATATTAATAAGAATCTTCCTGCCACATATGTATTTTGTTGTTTTCATCCTTGGCCTAGCAGGAAATGCACTGGTCTTTGTCATACTAAGTTTCTACATGAAACTGAAGATGCTGACAGAAACTGACAGTACTTTTGCTGAACCTGGCTATAGCTGACTGGGTTTTTCTTTGGATGCTGCCACTCTGAGCATACTCTGCTGCTCAGGAGTGGATTTCAGGCACTGTGGCATGTCATGGGGCTTGTATACACTTCAATGTTAATTCTAATGTCTATCACCTTTGACCAGCTTATTGCTGTTACTTTTGCCACCAAAGCACATGTGTCAAACCAAACAAATGACATGGGGCAAATTAATCTCTGTCTTGATCCGGGTGATCTCACAAGCATTTGCTGCACCACACTTTGTTTTTTGGGAGGTGTTAATTTTGATAATGAAATACATCAGGAAGAATACCCAAACTGTCATACAGAACAGGTTCTTGAAGTGATCCAAGTGAGTCTTGCTTACTTTATTCCCATGCTTGCCATGATCATCTGCTACTCACTAATTGTTAAAACCTTACTGTGTGCTAAAAGTCTTCAAAACAACAAATCTATAAAATATTTTCTGTAGTTGTCCTGTTTATTCTTACCCAGATACCCTATACTTTCTTCAGATTGATAAAAATCATAGACTGGAGCTTTAAATTGAACAGCAGCTTTGAATATGCAATTACCATAACAAAAGCTCTTGCTTATTTTAATGCCTGTCTTAATCCTCTACTTCTTCACAGGAATGAAAATCAGGAAGTACTAACACAAAGTTATTAAAAAATCAAGATGTGCCAAATGGTAATTTACAGCTCAACAGTGGCAAACCATCAAAGAGGAAGACTCTAAATCTTTTACTGCTTTATATAGTGCAGATGCCACAAACATGTACTCACTATAAAACTGCCTAGAAAATCTGACAACTATTTTTCAGCTTCTTTTTTTCTGTCTGTTTTGTTTGTAAATGTGGGGAGTCTGAGTGAAAGAGGAAATACCATTACTAAAAACATTGTGATCAGCTTAGAACCAACCTATTTTTATCATGATACTTTTTATTGCCTCCTGCTTTTTCAGTCCAAGCTGGTAAGTGAGTTAACAGTGCAGATCTTCAAAAAGTATAAAAAACAATGAGATAAAACTCCACTTTTCATGACATAAAGGTAATTTGAATTTCCTGACTCCCAAACCTCTTGCCTGCTGGTTTTCTATGAATGGTGTTTGTTAATGAAAGCTTTTATGAGTTGTTTCAAATATATTACATATTTTAGTTCAGCCCATTCACTTAATGAGAATTCCTGGGTTTTAAACATATAAATTTCAATTTTCATGCTGAGTTTCATGTGTAGTTGGGTTTTTTTGGATGTTTTGGGGTTTTTTTTCCATCTAGGACAAGGTCTGTAGACAAAATCCTTTAGCATTCATCTAAAATTTCTGTGATAAAGTAGCGTTTTCATTTGCCTTTCACCTACTATCAGGTTCACGGTCTGAGTGTCCCATACACATCTCTTTATCTTATAACAGAGCTCATGTTGCCAGAATACCAGGCCCCTTGTGAACACCAGGAATATCATATCACACACACATGGGTTCCAACACTGAGCAGTGTTTCTGTAGATGCAAACTCTCACACCCTGATTCCTCACACATTCTTTGCATCATGACATCTTTCCAGTCTGTTTTTCCTGGCACCTTGGTTCCCTTGTCATTCAACTGTGGATTCCTTTGCTGTTTTCCAAACTTATTCCACCAGTTCTCCCTTTCCACCTCTGGTTTTTCACTTCCCAGTTGGAGGGAAAAAGACGTGCAGGAGGCAGAAAAGTGTGCAAAAGCTCTTGCACAAAGTAGTAGAGCAGGTGTGGAGACTGGAACAGGGAAAAGAAAGAAGGGATGTTGCAGAGGAGCAAAGGGAGGACTTTGCACAGCTGTGGGCTGCTTGCAATAAAGGCAGGGTTGGGTGTGGCCCAAAGGGTCAAAGTTTGCATTACACATTTGAAATACCAATTTTAACTGCTTCAAACCATTCTTGCAAAAACCACACTCTCTGGATGTTCCTTTACTCCCCATTAATACCCAGGCCTTCCTATAAGAGCACTGCAGCTCAGAGGAACCTGACCCTTTTTGGCAGCAGTGTGCCCATCTCACCACTTTTCCCTTTAGGAAACAGCTCCTTGGGCAATCCTTTCCTTACTACACAATTTCTTGTTTCTCCCACAGTGAAATATCCTTAAAAACAAACCTACAAAGCAATGTGGTGTGACTGCATGTGTAAAGGTGCCATCTCAACACACAGCTGAAATGCAGGCTTTGCCAACACAGGGCGGCAAGAGGTGCTCCTGTCCCCTCTCCTTCCTGGCTGGTTCTGCACTGGGCAGGGAACACTTCAGACAACATTCACTTCCCCCTTTCAGCTACACCGCACCCTGCCCAGCCACGTGAGTTGTAATTAGGCCAGCAAAGAGTGTTATGAGTCATCCAGAAAAAAACCAATCCAAACCAAAGCAACCACTATGCAGACAGGCTGAGACGTTCTTTCTACCACTACCAAGATGTGAATAAACTTTGTTCCTGTACCAGGCTAGTGGCAACTTTGGGGTTTTTTCACTCTTCTGCTGTCTATGACCTTGATTTAGCTGCTGCAACATTGATTACAGGCATGTTATGCCTACAACACATAAAAATGGAAACACAGTGCACTGGTTTATCCTGGGGCCCTTTGTTTTTTAATACAATATGCAAATGTACTTTAGAAATAAGAGTTCAAAAATACAACACCTCAAAAGAAAACCCATGCACCTTGAAGTAGCAAGATGTATCACAATTGCACAATTAATCTCAGCTTCTCACATTCAAGATTTTGATCAGGTTGGTCCAAACGCACATAACAAACCTGAAAGGATGAAGAAACTGCTGCTTAATTCTAACCTTTAGGAAATAGCTACTTCAAGGTCAGCCAGACTTATGTTTGTACAATCTTCTCTCTTATTCTGCCACACACCTCTGCAGATGATGACTAAGGCGAGTTTTAATTGATTCTCAACTGATTTGTACCAATAAAGGCAGACTCTCAAGATTTGCTCTTATGAAATAATTTTGTTGTAATTGTTTCATGTCACTTCAAGGAAAGAACAACAGTGGCAGGGCTAAGACACCAAATGAAAAATAGAGTAAAAGTACAGTAGGCACCAAAAGGGGGACAAATAGGAACAGGAATGTCCTTTAAGATAATTCACTGCTTTGAGGACCAACTTGCATTTTTAGTCCAGCAAGGACTCACACCTAGTATTATAGGTATGGTCAGTGTGAAAAACTCTGCTGTCAGACAGAGAGATCATAAGAAACTATGTCAACAAAGCATGTCAATTGCAGATCTTCTACTTGGACAGCCAGCCTCCCTTCTCTTCCCTCTCATTTTCAAAGCTCCACCAGCTGGTTTAAATCTCTGGCAAAACCAAAATAGCTTGGATTATTTTCAGCAGATCTCAATAAAGAAGTTTAGCTGGAAAACTGACTTATTTGTATGCCTTCCTCAGAACTGCATCTAGCAACCACAATCTTGGATCCTTTGTGTGCTCCCCAGACACTATATCTAAGAAAATTCTACTCCAAATATTCAATTTAATGCAAAGAGAACATTATTGGAATGCCAGTGGAGACTATGGAATGTTTCCACCTAGAAATCAGGCCACATTTAGCTGGACACTTTAGAAAGAGAAAGAATAAAGATGATAAGTCTATATGAAGTTCAAGGTGGTCAGCCCAGTACAGCCAAGAAATCTGCAGCAATCAAATCAGTAGCTCAGAAAGTCACTGAACTGCAGGTCCTTGAGCTGTGGGAAAAAACACTGTGGAAAATTTTTAGTACATCTCTCAAGGGCTGCTGTTAAAGATAGGACAGAGGGTCAGCAGACAATACAGTGGCTCTGGCACATTTACTCACAAACAACCCAAGTATCTCATGCTGCACTTCCTGCTCCTTCCTGTGCTAAGTGACATTCAAGCTTTGGGTACAGGTGTACACCTCACCACAGAAAGAAGTGAGAAGACCTGTATGCTGTCACAATCAGCACTGTGCCATGCTGTTTTTCTTTAACATTCACCACAGGCATCGCACCATCATCTGACTCATGTATCAGTTTCTAGATCTCTCCCATAACACAAACCCACAATCAACAAGTCATCTGCAATGCAAGAAGGCCATTCTCCTCTCCAGTGCTCACGCTAGTGAGCCGGAGCCTCCCAAACGTTACACGTGTCATGGGAAAGGGCAGGTGTCATTTGTGCTCTCTGTAAAGAATGTCTCAAGTTCAAAGTACAGCCACAGTAAGACTCACCCACCTGTTCATGAAACTGCTAACAAAAAGCAACAGAGGATAAAGCACTATTTCCTGGCTCTCCTGCTTATAATCTCACAACAAGGGAAGCTGGACAACCTTTAAAAGTTTACATGGTGTAAGTAAGTTGTTCCACGGGTGCTCTTCAAGAATAGTATCCTCTTGTTAGTGGCAATCCTTCCTTTCTGCCTGAATACTTTGTCAGACAAGATGAATTTAGACCAATCTTGAATTAAAACAAATGGTGACCCACACTTATTTCTCATCTCCTTGTTGTTTTCTTCAGAGCTAACTCACCTGTAATATACCTGCTGCAGATAGCATGAATTAAAAGAAGTAGTACACTTCACTTTTTTCTTCATAAAACAAACAAACAAAAATTCCCCCCCACAAACTGTCCTTTTGAAAAACAAAGGCAATACTAAATTCAGTTCATTCATGTCCACCCAGCACATGATAAGCTGGAATACACTGTCAGTGTTAACTGTCTACAAGGTAGGCAGAATATATTGAAGGTATTTACCAAGAAACAAATATGTAGAATTTTGAAAAGTCTTTTTACCAAATAAACAACTCTGTACTCTCTGTCTTCAACCCAAACTGCAAGTCATTGTGGTTTATACCGGAAATGTGTCTGTTGGGTGCAAAGAGTCTAGGTCTGCTTTCTCAGCAGCAGATTATTTACTCTGTGACTATTTTCAGTTCAGCATTTAGATTTATCCTGTCTATTTTTTCTGCTTGGAAGCAAAACAAGTACATAATTTAGGTGAAATTTCTCTTTTTGTTTTTTCTTCTCAAAAGACAATATATTTTAAAGAACAGAATTTTTGTAAAACATTTGAAAATATCTGAACAATAGTAAAACAATATTTTGGCTAAAAAATAGATACAAAGGAAAATATAATACTACAATGTTATTTGCAAACCAAGTATTTGGACATTCAGATGGCCTTAAATCCTTTTCATTGGTAATTTAGGTAGAATTAAATATTAAAATATTACTGAAATCTGCACTCACCCCCATTTTCTTCAAAAAGAAAAGAACAAACTTGTTCCAGATGTAGCTACACAATTGTTCTTTTCTGTAAGCTGTCATTTCTAAGGTAGTAAGGAAGTCTACAGACACAGAGAGCCTGAATGCTGACTTTAATGGTGACAGCTGGCCTGATGACAGCACAGAGCTGGGACTACTCCCCTGTGTTGTGGCGAAGCAGGTGGAGAGAGAGCATGGAGTGGTTTAGATTTACTAGATTGAATGCTGACTGTGCAAACAGACCAAAATGATCTTGTGTTGTTCTACTGAACACGTGGCCTGGGAACAGAAGTCTTCACTTTACTCAGAGGTTGACTGCTCTCACTGAATGGGAGAAAAGAACATTCCAAAGCCAATCCCAAAGAGTCCCCTCTTTGAGAAGCAGTGTTTACTCACAGATCTGTCACACTTTGATCCAGAGAGTCTTTTTCCATCTGACTTTCATTGTGCAGAGAGTCTGATTCCTGTACTTGGCACAGCTCCTCATCAGTGATTATATCAAAAGCTGCATCATCTGGTGGTTTAGAATCTTCATTTGCAACTGTGCCGAAAAAAACATGAGAAGAAACATGAACACTATTAGCTGGTTGTCTGGAAAACAAACAACCAAAACTCTTAAGGGGGAAGTCTGGGCCATTCCTCTTCATTTACAGAAGCATTAGATAACTATTAGAACTAATGGAAAACCTTGTCTGACTGACACTCATTTAATACATTAATGTTTCTCTCAATATCAATTAATTTCAAAGACAGGGTCAGTCCCACCCTGAAAACACTCCATGACCTCCTCCAGGTCATTGGAGCAGGAGGTGACCATGTGGTTTTTTGGAGACTGTCAAAGAACCGTACTTATTTCTCCATAGCATGCAAACAATAAACTAACCAAAAGCCCTCTCAGGTGGTGACACAGGTGATTCCAATGAAGCTGGTGATCCTTCCTGGTTGGCACTGGATCCAGAGTCATCTGTACTGTCCACAAAGACTCTAGGCTTATTAAAGCAAGCTCTGCAGCAACGCTCCTTTTTTCCAGCAGGCTTTGTCACCATGTAGTTGTTACAGCAGTAGTAGCAGAAAATGCGGCCACACATTCTAGAAATTATTCAAAACCAAAGGTGTTAGAAAACTACCACACACAGCCGGAACATATCTCTGTGACAGAGGCTGGGGCTCTCTCCTAATGGTCTTGTTTTCTGCAAAAGCATGAAAGCTACACCCACTGGCAGAACTCATAACAGACTACACTCATTTCTGACGTGAAGCAAGACAAGCACAGGACAGAAATTCACATTCACACTTTGCTAATAAACAGGTAAAACAGAAAAAAACTAAAAATACAAAAAAAAAAAAAAGAAAAAAAAAACAAAACAAAAAAAACCCACAAAAAAAAGGCAAAAAAACAATTAAATGTCCACAAATACACAATGCAAATAAATAATATTTATATTAAGTATGTAAGAAGAAAATGAACTTAATACTACACAGGCCAAATCTCACAGAGAGGTAGAACAAAACTTGATTTGATTACAAGGAATTTAAAAACACATCTGTATGTCTCTGCTTAATAATGATCCCTCTTCCCTTCAGAAAGGAAAAAATCCAATATTGGATGCATATATGTACATTCATTTCTCCTGCCCTATCCACTCTGAAGCCTCACAGTATTAAACTTGTCAACTACTTTTTAATGAGGATGTTGAGATTTTCATGAATTAAAGCATCCATCAGGGATGACTGCTACTCAGGAAATTTTAATGGTTTTGTTTTTCTTAATAATTTAAAACATTACTGGGTGAAGACACAAGCAGCTTTCACAGACCTTAGCAGAAAGGAGTAATTTGGAAGCTGTTACCCAAAATGACTTCACCATTCACTAATCCCTATAGAATGTTGTTTACATTCACGTGAAATGGAAACAGTTTCAGTGCTTCCTTCTTTCTTTACATGAGAAATCAGGTCATGAGGCTAAGGAACACTAAAGAGCCAAACCAAACATATCACTAGGACCCTGAAATGTATCAATTTAAATACTTTTTAATAAATCTAGATTGGATAACTAACTGTAGGGGAAATTATTTAATAACCACTTTAAAAAAAAAGATTATGCTGCAATAGTTAATTATCTCTGAACACACCTAGTGTAAGTAAACAAATTTATAATTGCACAGTATGTTGAAACTTGTTCTGGAATACTTCCACCACAGTAGCAAAGCCATCCTAGTGAATATTGTGTAGAGAAAGAACAGAGCAGTGCACAGTCCTTCAGAGAGACATACTACACAGGGTGTGATTATCTTTGTTTCCAGAAATGAGAAACTAACAGACTCCCCAAGTCGGAGATGCAACCAGATCTTTGTTTTAATACATGTCAAGGGATCTTTCCAATAATGTCTTATCCCCTTGTAAGCTCATGTTTTCTTTCAGCCTCTACAATGTCATGTATCAACAATTTTGATCACTGAACTGTGAACATCCAGAAATATTTCCTCCACATAGACAACCACACTGAGTTTTACTTTTGAACAGAGCAATACAGTTCAACAACTGACCTGCAGTGGTGTCGGCGCACCATCCATGAGAACTCTCTCTGGCAGTCCAGACAGTGATTGACTTCTGTGTCCCCCTGCCACCTCTGCTCTGCACTAAGCTTCTGCTGGAACTCCAGAGCATCAGACTTCTGCCACAAAGCATCCTTATCTCTGCAGTGACACAGTTAAAAGAAAGAAAAACACATGGAAGTTGTCACAGTGTTGGTTTATTGCTAACCAACCTCAACTGGAATGCTGGTGAAAGCTTCACAGTAAAAATTCCTTTGCTCCTAAAATTCTGAGGAGCTTTCAGACATAAAGATAGATCAAAAAACCTACTGAAGCTTCTGCAAAGACAGGGAGAAGAACACATGCCATGCAGAGAACTACATACTTTTTAAAACAAAATGACAGCAAATCAAGGAGATATCATTGAGTGTCACATTTTTTGACTATATTATGGAAATGCAAAATTTCAACTACTAATGAATTTGGCCTTTACTTGTATCTTCAATTTGGGAATATAAGCCTGGATCCCTGAACATCCTAAGCAAGGATTTTAATTTCTCCTTGCTGTTCATTTTGATGCCAACCTGATAAGTTCTATCAAACGTTCTTCAAGGAACTGCTTTGTTCTTGTCAGGTCATCCAGCTCAGCAAATAATTTCTGGTCACTGCTATCTTTGTCTGCTGCCACCTTGCTGAGCTTCTCAGTGTAATCCAGGATCTTCTCTTTTGCTTCATCAGCTTCTTTTTGGATCCTGATCAAATACAAAGGCAATTATGAATCATTTTTAGCTCATGTAAATTCAAGTCTTTCCTGCAAAACAAAGGGCTCTTCCATCCTGATAAACAGGTAGCTTCAGTGAAATTTTTCTCAGTGTGCATATTTTTTAGAGCTAGACGGAATCTCCCCAGTTTTCTGCATCACTGAAAATGCACACAGATCCATTATCTAGTGAACACAGCCAGCAACCAGCAATTTCTTGGATGCCCCACTTATATTAAAGCTTATGATGGCTACCAACTAGAAATAATACATATGATATCAGCACAAATGTATAAAAATACATAGGCTTTAGTTAACCTATTAGACTCTGTGTGAGCCCACGCCTCATGAAGATCTACTTCTGACTGCCAGATTATCCACACCACACAGGCCCACGTTACAGACTTTGAAAACACATCCTGAGTTTAGATTATTAAGGCTGATAAGAAACCTGACAAAGACAGGCAGGATGTGGTCCCGTTCAGATAATTCTTACTGATTCCCTGAAACTTCATGAAGAGGAAAGAAAAAAGAAACTGTCCAAAAGTACAAATTTTCCATTCCTTACAAAGATTGCCAATATTATTTTAATTTTGTGCTTAACTTATAAGGTAAAAAGAGGTTATAAAAATGTCTTTCATTAATTTATATCAGCTAAATTAACAATACATTAAAAACTATGTCATGCATTCACGTGTGCTCATAATTTCCATATTTCTTATGTGAAGTGTCAATCTGATATTCCCTGCCAGTGCCCATGAGCTCTTTGTTCTATATAAACCCTGTGACATATGGTACTTCATAAACCATGGTGATTTTCAATATGTTTTTTTTTTTATTGTCCCCTTCCTTGGCCTACAAATTAACAGCTTCTGTAAAAAAAATCCAAACTCTCACCTTTCCAAGAGTTCTCTAAGAGAAGTCACTTCCTCTTCCTTCTGAAGCCGAGCAGATTCTGATTCTGACAGCTGCTGTCTTGCTTCATCCAGCTTTCTACACAAACTCGTGTTTGCAGCCTAGTAAAATGAATTACTGTGTTTCCTTATATATAAAACCAAGATTTTACCATGCATTGGACAATTACCAAGACAGCTAAAAATGTTTTAAAACAATCAGCTACAGCCAAATGACCAATTAAGATATTATTGTATAAGCAGGCAGTAATTAGTTGTGTACTAGCGACTGATTACTTCTGTCACACTGAATAAGGGATACATGCTAAAGTAACACACTGTTAAGCCTGTAATTCTTGTCAGTCCATGTCAGTTGAAGTTTTGCCTCCTTATCAAGAAAAATCTCTCAAAAATAATGGCAAAAGAATATACCCTGAAAGCTTTTTCACCACCTAAAAGCTTCACAAGAGAAAAATTAAATAGGAAGAAAATGTTGTTTATTAAAGCCCATATGGAATATGAAGGACAATCAAAAACAACCCAACTTCTTTCACAGCTAGACTCTCCAGAGAAGTCTGCCAAACTTGGAGTCCTCAGGGCACATAGCTAATTGTATCTAAAGGTATATATTTCTCCTAGCAGGCAAGGCCACATCCACTAATCTTAACTTTCTTCTTTCTGAATTCCTTACAACTCAGTGTGACCCTTCTAACTCAACCATTTGATAAACTTATTGCAAAAAATTATGTTTTTTTCTGGCTGGGCTATTTCTCAGCCACATTAATTCCCTAACTCACTGCCCTTTGCAGCCTGCAAATAGATGGATCTACACTTGTGGCTGTATGGGAATGCAGGGCCTAAGAAAAACACATCTTAAACTGCACCCCCATTTAAGAAGAGAACACACAACCAGGTCTTACATAAAACCTGACCAGCTTTCAAGGCAGGACAAATCCTAAGTGATATCATGCTTTTCATAATCTCTGCTTCAGTGGCTGCCAGCTACCCAGTATTTTGTCTGCAGCACCTGTATATATACAGGGGCATTCTCAGACTCACAGCCAGTCATCAGAAATGCTGCTCACCTTCCCAGTTGTAACACTAATGCCTGATGACACAAACACCTCTGGTTTTAATTCAGATCAAGCACCTACTTGTAACTCCGTAATCTCTTCCTCAGCTGCATGCTGTTGTCGCTTCTGCTCCTCAAGTTGCTCTCTTACTTTCCCACACTCCTCACTGGCAGCCTGGCAGAGAGATTGAGCCAGTAGTTAATAATCCTCCAGCAGCCACCCCTTCACCTACAAAATTCCCAGCTGTGAATTATGAGTGCTTTTACTGCCATGCAGGGGATAAATGCAGCACTGCTGGCTCATGAAAGACAGTCTCAGAATCAAGCAAACTCACTTTATGGTGGCACATTGACTGTGTTTTACTGTTACTTTGCATTGGCTGTTGCAATTCTCAACAAAAAGAAGGTCAAACGCATGCAGTGGCATAAGCCTCTGATCAACCACCAATCTTAGACATTTTATCAGAATGGCAAAGCAAACACAGTGAAATCTTCAGCCTTTAGGTATGCTGTTTCGTATACACAGGGCTGACTCATGCTTTTTTTGAAGCAACACTTTGATCTTCCCAGCTGCTACCTTGAGCAGCTGAAAGCAAGAATACACGAGGGAATTAAATGCAAAAGCAACTGGTCTCAGTCTAAGTTTCCTTTCATCAAAATCAGTTCTTAGAAGAAGCAGTGTTATAGGTGTGAGGAACGGGTCTTGAAATGTTCCTACCAAAAAAGGAAACAACCACAGCTGTGACCAGAGGGACAGCAGATGCCACCTTCACCTCCAATGTAAGAAATCATCATCCTTTTACTTTAGATAGGTCTAGGTCATGAGCACAGAGATATTTTCAGACTCCCAAGCTAAGGCAGGTTGCATGTTAGTCTCAGAGCCTGACCCACACAAACCTTAGGATTTCATGCAGTAATTGCTGTAGCAGATGGTAAAGCAGCTCCCTCAGCTATAATAATTACATTAATTTACCTTGAATTTTGTCTGATAATTTAGAATCTCTGTGCTCATTTGAAATTTTATTGCAGACAGCTCTTCTTGGCTGGTCTCTTGGAAACTCTGTGCCTGTTTCTTTATTGTCTCCAGCTGCAATTGCAGACTTGGGACAGCTGCAGCACACATTTGAGCCTCCTCTAATTTCTCTTGCAGGCTCTTGTTCTCCTCTCTGAGATTAGAGATGTCAAGTTTCAGCTTCTCCTGTTGCTCTGCTGCCTGTTCTTCCAGTTCTTTGAACCTTTCTGTGGCCTGGGCCAACTGCTCTTCTGCATCCACCTTTTCAGAGGTCAAGGCACAAATCTGAATACCAAGTTCAGCCATATCAGTATTGGTCCTGTGGAGGAGATCTTTATTTTCTTCATTTTCCACTCTAGCATTTTCCAAATACCGCTTAACCTTAGACAGCTCTTCCCTTAGGTTCATCAAATTATTTTCCAGCTCAGCTTTTTGATGGGCTGTTCTCTCCTGCTCCTTTTTCAGCTTGTCTTCCCTTTCTTTACATTGCACCAGTTCTTGCACGTGATTTCTGTTGAGAGACTCACTCTGCTCTTTCAGCTGCTGGACAAGCGTCTTCTGCTCACTCAAGACAGTCTCAGTGACTGCCAGCTCACCTCTCATCCTCTCTCTCTCATCAGTGGCCTGCTGAAGCTTGACTCGCAGATCAAGGACTTCTGCCTGCAGCCTGGACACTTCACCTCTGTTGACCTCCAGCTGCTCTTCACTCATGGTCAGTCTGAAGGCCAGCTCTTTTGCCTCCTTCTCCAGGGATGCTGACTGCTGTAGTTGCTGTTTTTCCACAGATTCCTTTTCTGATGTGAGAGATTCTATAAGTTTTGTCTGATGAAGGCATGTCTTTTCTACACTGAGCTTTTCTATCTCAAGAGTCTCTGCTCTCTTCCTGTGTCTTTCAGCTTCTGCTCTTAGCTGCTGACATTGGCTCTCCATGCCCTGCAGTTCTACTTCCTTCTGTGTGAGCTGTGACTGGAGAGACTCTTTGCTTTCCTTCAAGGTGTCCAAGCTTTTTTCCATTTGTAAACCATGCTGTTTGGCACTCTTCATTTGTGCTTCAAGTGAGGCGTAAGACTCCTTGGAGGTCTCTTCTCTTTGCTTTAGTTCTTCATATTCTGAGTGCAGAGCCTCCAGCCTCTCCTCTAGAATTTGGCTTTGCCTCCTGGCATTCTGCAAGTCTTCATCCAGCTGCTTGTTCTCACTCCGAAGCTTCTTCTCTTTTTCATCAACTGACACCAGGGCATCATCTATCTCACTCTGAAGTTGTTTCTCAGAGGCTCTCAACCTGGCTACATCAGCTTCTAGGGAAGCTTTAGAAGCTTCCAGATTTTTCAGCTTCTCTTCCATCTTCTTCTTAGACTGTTGCAAATTCTCATTCTCTGCTTTCAGTTTCCTGCTCTCCTCATCCAATTCACTCACTGCAGAGTTTTGCTGCTCCATCTGCTCCTCCAGCTCCTTGACTTTCTGCCTGAGATGCTCCTTCTCAGACATGAGTTTCTGGTTTTGCTCCTGAAGGCTACACACAGTCTGACTCACCTTTGTTAAGCGACCCTCCTGTAGTTCAAGTTGCTCTGCTTGTAACTGGGCTTCCTGCTTCAGTGCTCCTTCTCTCCTACCATACTCCTCCTCAAGTTTCTCTTTTTCTTTCCTGGCTTCCTCAAGATTTTTTTCCAGTAAACCCACCTGAGCCAGCGACCCCATTACCTGGGTCTGCAGCTCAGCCATCTCCTTTCCTTTCAGAGTCAGGGCCTCCTGAAGAGCATCCTTTTCCTTTGCCATAGTCTCCAGGCTCCCAGTCAGCTTTTCACTCTCTTCTTTGGAGTTAGCAGTGAGGCTACTGTATCTGGATTCCAGTTCCTTCTGCGCCTGTTCTTTCAGCAGCAGCTCCTCCCTTGCTGCCTTCAGCTGAGATGCATGTTCAGCATTGAGTCTTTGCATATCTGCCTTTTCCTTTTCCATCTCCTGAAGCTTCTCTAACAGTGCCCGTATTTGTAGGGCAGAATCATACTGGGCTGTGGCTTGCTGTCCCTTTTCCTCCAAGGCAGCATCAACTTTTGCAAGGAGGTTGAGGTTCTTCTGTTCTGTGGAACTCAGCTTGGCTTTGAGCTCATCAATGCACAGATCCTTCACAGCAATCAAAGCCCTAGAGGTCTCCAGCTCCTGATTTGAAACCTGTAATTTTGAGGCACAATCTTCCTTGCTGGTCAACAGCTGCTCCACCTTTGTTGAGTGTTCCTTCTGCTGCTCCACTGCACTCAGTTCCAGTGACTGTAGGCACTTCTGCAGGTCATGGACAGTGCTCTGAGTGGAGTGTGAGACCTCATACTGCTTCTGTAACTCTGTGATCATCTTTGTCAGCCGGGAGTTCTCCTCACTGTAGTTATTGCTCTTCTCCTTTTCTACCTGTACTTGTTCCTTTTGAAGGCTGACAGCTGCCTGGAGCTCCTGGTTTTCAATTTCTAGCTGGTGAATACGATCTTGAAGTTCCCTCTGCCTCAGCTCAGCCTGGTCAAGTTCTAAACGCATCTCTTCGTAGCCCTCAAGGTGTTCAGCATTTAGTGAGTTATTTACATCAGGGCTGGAAGGAAACTCTTGTGCCTAAATGAACAGAAGGGGAAAATCAGAAAGTTTAAGCAGCATTAAACATTCATTTAAATGGTGTATTCAAATGAGAGCAAATTCAGGTTCTTAATGTACAGTGACATTGTGTGTTGCCTTCATAGCACTACAAGATATCAGTTTGTAGGAAATGAGGCTTGTTTTCCCAAAAGATGAAAACATGCCTGTCTGCAGGTAGTCTTATGAACGTATTTTTTTCTTTTACAAGATTTGCATGTTAAGTTGAAGCAGCTGTCAGACAATTCCCTTTACTTTTAATTAAAAATGCTTTTTGCAATTTAGATTATAAGACTCATAACCATCATAAAAGTTCTCTGAAACTACGTCAACCAAGGATCTATAAACATATAAACATTTATTTACAATTTGCTTACCTGCAAATAATTGCTCACTAAACTGCTCATGCTGGAACTGCGACTTGGGGGCTTCCATAAATATGCTGAAGATCCAAGTGACGACAGAGTCCTCCTGTTTATCACACAGAGAAACAATATCTAAGGTAAGTCTAAGCACATATATAGGTGTCTTTTCACTTGTATATGCAAGATTTATCTAGAGGTAACTAACACATAAAAAAGGACATAACTGCATCTACAGTCTCGGCCAGCAACCACTTAAGTTGATGAAAAATAAGATAGGGATAGCCAAGGCATCTATAAAAGGTGATGGGGCCAGTAGCTGTCACTTCTCTTATCCACAAAAACCAACGCAGCCTTGCTCTAAGGAATTGTATCACTGTGTGGTGGCGGCTCAACCAGAGGATGGCAGCAAAGGGCCCATTGATACAAATAGCTCTGGACCAGACCTGGTAGTTTTTGTTATCCCCCACTTGTAGGTGGGATCACCGTGGCTGCAAGTGAAGCACACTGCTTGGCTGTGAAGTCACTACATGTCTCAGCTCTTGAAACAGAGGAAACTAAGAAGATTTCTTCTTGTGTGTGTATAGATGAGAATAGCTTGGGATTTGGGCCTAAACTGCAGCTACTGGAAGTGCCCTATTATAGAGCACATTCTCTGATCCCTGGTATTCAGTATACTGAAGGAGAAACAGGACAATGTGGTATAATGGATTAATTACACGGAAAAAGCATATACCTACTCAAACACAAGTGTTCCTACCCACAAAAGCAGAAGCTTTTACAGATACTTTAGCAAGCAGGTTTTTTATGTACTTGTTAATACAAAATCACCATGTGGCTCCATCTTACCTGGCAAATGCTGGCCAAGCAGCATCTAAATCATAGCCTCGTGATGCCAAGTCAAACTGAACATCAGTGAGCTCATAGAGTTGACCCACAATGTCAGAACTCATTTTGGAATTCAGAAATGGACTTCTTGCGTAGTACCAGTCACTTGAAAACAAACAAAAGAGAAGTAATACTCATTCATAGGCAAAAGGGAAGCAGCAGTTTCCCTTACACAAAAACCTCCTACATCATTATGCACTCCACCACAGAAGAACTATGACACAGTATTTTAAACACAAATGAAAACAATCAGACCCACCAAACAATATTCCATCTCTTCAATGTCAATGAAATGAAATAAATTTAATTAATTCCACATAAATATCTTTAAAGGAATCCCTGCACAAAATATTTTTTTCCTCTAGTGCTTGGGCAAATCACTGACAATACAAAATATTTGCAATACACTGGATAATCACACAGTTACTAAAGCATATATTTAATACATCAAAAATGAGGAACAAAAAGCAGCATCCAGAGTTAAATACATTGTGAAAATAGGTGGCTTTTTCTTAAAGCCCTAGCAGTGTCCCTCCAACCAAATACAAAATATCTTCGGAATTTCCTGGCCAAGGGCAAGTTTGGTCCTTTGTGTGACCATCCACAGATATAAGTAAATGCTTTCTGGGGCTTTGAGCAACACTTCCAAATTAATCCTCTCTCATGATGAATACCCCATTAAACCCAGGATCTTCAATACTCACAAATACATGACCTTTGAAACTGATGTACAGAAGCATCAGCACAACCCACTCCACACATATTAAGCTGTAATAACTTTCAGTCTTTACAAGCCAAAGATAGGTATGAACCAGTGACCCAGGCCAAAAGGTCTATGATCCTTCATATCCTATTACCAGCTCTCTAAGCCAAACAATTGGAAGCACTTCAATTTCTTTCAATAAGTACGAGGTGCTTGATCACATGGAGCAAACACCCATCAGCTAAAAAAGAACTTTGCTATTCACCTGGTGACTTTGGTGTTCATAAAACATTGCTGCAAGGTGTCTGCCAGCCTTTGGTGAACCAGGGAATAACGAAGAAATGCTCTTCCTTTTCCAAGAGAGGTTCGCAGCTTGAGGGGAGAAACCACAAGAAAATAAAGTTAAGTATCATTTGTGATCATGTAGAGACATGGCCAGAACAGCCTACAAAGCAACACAAAAATACTCACAATAAGCCACTGTAAAGAAAAAAGTTGTAAAGGAAGCCAGTAAGAACCGCCACTGAGAAACACCTTTTCCTAAGTGTTGTTGGGTGGAATCTTTTCAGAATGATGAATTTGTTTCTACAGCTGGCTGTTGTTCACTTTATAATAATATAAAAGGCACCACAGGACCAATGAATCATCTAATATATTGAGTACCTGAGCACAGACTAAGCTAAGGACAATTCAAAATATAAGGCAAATCTCAATATGCCCAGCCAAGACAGAAGTGACAGCTTAAGTTACTGAAGATGTGTATGGCCACAGCTGGAAGAGCTTTAGGAAAGATTAAGTCATAGAACAAAGATGTATATATACAAATATACATCCCCATGGACACAGTAACCCCACAAAATGCAAAAAGCCTTTCTTAATACTTAGCCATTGAGTTGATTAAAATCTAATTCTTTCTTCAGACCAAGAACAGCTGCATGGCCAAAATTAATGGATCTTTTTATGAAGACAGCTGTTAAATCAACATAAGGGGGATCACAAAGCTCAGTACTGAATTTTTATAGCTATTGACTTGAAAAAATCAATACTTTGTTTTTACATCTGAACCATTTTCTGTCCTGCAAAATAGTGAAACACTGAATAGTCGTGTTTCTTCTTTCCACCAAAGTCAGTAATCAATTTAGAAATGGAAAAGGAGCGTGATGAAAGAATTTCTCACCTAACTGTTCATCTACCTAACAAAGCAAACACATTTATGTGTTTAAAATAGAAGCCAAGACAAATAATAGAGAGACTGAGGTACAAGTTAGTAGGTTACTTAAACTTTGTTTGAAAGGTTAATGTGAAAGAAGGCTCAAAGGCCACACAGGCTTTCTTTCCCAGTGATCAGTATTCCACTGTGCTGAAGTGAGAGCAATACCCTCAGCTTCCCTATTTTGCTGTTACTGGGCTTCTGCTCTGAAGTAACACAGGCTCTTCATTTAGTTCAGTAACCCACTACATACAAAAATGTTCCTTATAAATGGAACCTGAATGAAATGCGAAGCAAAGAAAGCAACACTTTTTACTGATTTTTGTTTTGAATTCTACAGGACACTAAGTGCAAAATACCAGAGCCCTTTAGCACTAAGTATCCCAGAAACAGCAAATTTAATTTACTACTTGGTTTTCACCCTCATTCACCCTGCAGATATCTGAACATTTCTTCAGGGAGATACTATCCGTACCCTGTGCATAGAGGCTTACAAGTGATTTTTCCTAACTAGTCATATTTAGTGAATATCTTAAGAACTGTCAAAAAAACCCTCAAACCCTGAAAGCCACAGAATTAATCCTATCTTTACACCCATTGGTTTATCAATTTAAATTGCAATACTGGAGAGACCAGAAAAAACATACATTATGAGAACCAGAGGAAAATATTTACATATATGCAGCTACAAGTAGCTAAAGACTACTTGACTAGGAAACAAAACCATGCCACCTTCTGCTGGAGCCCTGCTAGAAATCAGGGAGGCAGAGTGTCTGGAATTGACACTGTTTCCATGCTGACAGCACACATTGTAGCTAAGGTGCAGTGTATGGCAGTAAAGATCTGGAAAGATGTGTTTTCAGTGTAATCACCTTTGGAAAGGGGAAGGGGAATGACCAGAACTCACTGCTCACCTACTGCTCTCAAGAATAAGGCCCTCTGCTTAACTAACAGATAATAGCTTCCAGGGGGTTCTTATTTGCTTCCTTGCTCCACCTCTCTAGCATATCGTGCACCCTAATATTAGAAGCACTGCAAGAAGAGCAGAAGAGGCATTTATGCTGTTGAATGTTTGACTGTTCTTTAAGTTAACTGCTATTACTCTTTCCTTTTGGTTCATTTCCAGGTTTGAAAGTCAACTAGCATTGTTCAGTAAGCAAATAAAGGACATTTGGAAACCTTTATGTTCTATCCAGCCAGGTTAAAAAAATTGCTGCTGATTTCTATCTGTAATGAAGGAGAATAGCAAACATATATTTCTGCCATGTGTCATTTAATTTCTGGGCCCAAATCTGCCAGCTCAGTTACCCAAAACAGATCACTGTTTCCTTTTTTAAGAGTTTGTATTTCTAAACCACAAGTTAATAAAGATTAAAGAAGCCTTCCACAAGCTAATTTCTATGGCTGCACATAAATTGAAGTAGAAAATATCCTGCTTCCAAACTATAATTTCTGACACTGTGCTAACAATCTAACAGCCAGAGATACTGAAGAAGGAAAAAGCGGAGCAGTCTTTACATGTGGCAATATGCAGGTGATACCAAAGGCAACAAACTGCTGAAGACTACAGCACAGCCACCTTTGCAGAGAAATCTGCAATCATCACACCATTGCCTCTTCTACCCACTAGGAAAATCTTCTTCAAACAATTCTAAAGACTCAGACAGGATCAACACAGAAAGCTTCTCACAGCTTTTATTTCACCCACGCATTGAGCTGAAGACATAACGTGGTTTTTACAAGATTAAGCTTTTATTACTAATCAAAATCTAACATGAACAAGGCTTTTTATGCCGTTCCTGACAGCTTACCCCAGGGAATAATGACAATCATCCCTAGACATTTCATCATGCTATTTCACACAGAGCAACAGAGTTCAGACGGAAGATGAAATTGCTGCTCTCAGTCAGTCCTCAACTCCATGGACCACTTTAAAAAGTCTTAACAAGAGTCAAATATGGTGAACCTTTCAGCTAACACCTGGAGTCAGATCCTGCTGTAAGTTTTGCTGAAGATGGCATGCACTACCCTTGACTTAATTTTTCATTTATTTTTAGAGAAAATGGCATTAAGTTTATGAAAACGCAGGGCACAACCAGAGACAAACAGGTCCACTCACTTGTGTAAGTGGTCTTTGAAACAGGAATCAGGCTTTTGAATCCTACATAATTTAGTGCCCAAGTAAAAAAAGTCATCTTGCATTTTTATACTTCATGTGAAAATTAGAAAAAAAAAATCCCCAGGTTTCTTGCTATATGTTAAAAGCATTTTTTTGTTTTGTTTGTTGTTAGTCTAAAAAAACATGGCTAAACATAAACCACATACTCTGATGCTTAGCTGATATACTTACTTCTGTAATAGACTTGACAAAGCGGATTCCATCATTAGCTCCTTTGATTTTTGCCAGACAGTCACAGAAATAATCCCAGTAGTCTTTTCTGTTTCCCAGCAATGTGTTTTTTTCTTTCTGGTCAAACTTAAACCAGGAAAACATAATACAATAAGCAAAACTCAAATAGAAATATACTTATATATAGCTACTTGGAATTCTGTTCCTCTCCGAGCAGCATGTGCTTTCATGATTCCTCTTAGCTTTAGCCAAAGCATTCACAAAGCAAAGAGACACTGAACTGTACTAATGCAATCCAGCAGTTACAAAAGCTACTTAACTGACAGTAAGAGACAATAATGTTCTGGGTCTCTTTAAAATACAGACATCCATTCAAAACTCCTGACACAAAGACTGGCAGCAGATTCAGCAGCTGTTCAAGAGCAAGGCACTAACAACCAGTTGCTGAGAGACCTGCAATTAAGTGTGGCAGAAGCACACATGTACGTACCAAAAAAACCTGCACTAGCTAAATCATGTTCAGAGCAGCAATGCAGCAAGGGTATGGACTGCACCTTGGACCATTCAAATCCCAAAGGATTTTCCAGTTTCTGCTCTGCAACCCCACTAAAACTCCCTGGCCTAGATTAAGGCTAGATTAGCACTTGTTGCAATCAGTGGCATGATTACTATGCAAACTGAATTTCAGTTTGTCCAGCAGTGTCCTCTTCTACTTAAACCTTAAGGGTGGACAAAAAGCAGCACTCCAGATTAAAAATCAGCCTTTTGCCTTAAGCCTTCCATACAATTAAAAAAAACTTTCCAAAGTGAAATTGCTGAAAATTCTACAAATTACTCACATCCAATATTTATTTTTCATTAAAATGTCAAGATATCATTGCCACAGTTTTTTCAGGATAATTTAGCAAGATATATCTTTAAAATCAAGCTCAGATCTTTCAGATCAATAAATACCTTACATTCCTCAAGTCTTCCAGCACTGCCTTTTGATTACATTTATTTTCACTTGAAATAAGTATATTAGGCAGCACATATTTCAGTTCTCTTATTACACACACCAAAATAAAATAAAAGAGAGACTCAACTGGATATTTGGTTATTTGAGTTATATGGTATGATACTTGGTCATATGGTTATTTGAGTTAAACTCCACATACTGAAGAGCAAGAGCAAGCATACAGCAAGAGAAAATAAGGCTGAACTTTGCTGGTGGATCACAAATGACACAAATCACATTTTACCTGTAAGAGGTACTCAAGCTTGTAGGAGAATTTTTGCAAGTTGACACTGTCATCTGTGATCGGTTCACCTCCTTCTTTAAATTCTTTACTTAATTCAGTCACTGCATCTTTAAAACAAGACACCAAAATAGTTAACTAATGCAAAGGACATAGAGCATTGAATCCATAAACAACAAAATAAATGCTTTATTCATGGACACTCTTCATGTGGACTCATTTACTTTTAGCTGAAATGTCTTAACAACAGTATGAAAAAATGACTGATAAGCTTGCAATTTGAGACCACCTATAAGAAAACAGGAGTTCAAACTGGGTCAATCTGTTGTATGGATTATTTCTTCTTAAAAACACACCTAGCACTTCTGACACTTAGCAAAACCTGCTAACAGACAATTGCTAATTGCTACCTCAGCAGAGGGAAAAGAAATAACTTTTTGCTGTCTCATGTGCACATTAAGGTATTGCCACAGGACAAACAGAATTCTGATTAGAAAGGACAAAGCATGTAATCTGCTAAAGGGGATCAGTAACATGAGAACAGTCATTCAGTCAGCACATTTATCTTCTCCATGCTTTATTCAGGAAGGTTCAGCTTGTGCTGGTTACAAACACAAACGAAAAAATAATTTACATAAAAAATAAGCATACAGCAACTCCTCTTCCCTGAAATGTACACCCATAGTGGGTAAGGAAATCTCAAGTCAAAATACACTTTATCGTCTCCCTGGACACTCTAGCCCCAAAAAGATGTACTTCTCAGCATGAGAAATTACCGATTTTATCTTGCTTTCCCCTTGGTCTTATATTTATTTTAGGTGACTGAATGAGCTTTTGCTCCCAGTCCCACTCAATAACCCTTTGCAAATTAAAATTTCTTGTTAGTAGTCACATAGATCTTTTTTGTGTTACAAGAAGATGTAGATGTTCAGCTTTGGTGCATATACCTTTTATTTAATAAAAATTAAAAGGAAAAATATCAGAATCTTGGGATAGGCAGCTGATTAGGACAGATGGAGAGCAGAAAAACTGTTATGAGTCTGATACCAATTTTGCCTGCAACAGAACTGTTTAAATCAAGCTGGCTGCTTCAAGAACAGCAGGTGTAATTCTCCAGCACCCTTCATCTGGGTCTCCTTTCTCAGCTAGGTTTGGCCTCCTGGTTTTTTCCCTTCCCATATTAGCATCAACTCCACACCAGCTTCCCATTAAGGAAGACTGAGTTTTAGGCCCTTTCTCCTTTCTTCACAAGAAGTCTTGCAGCAGCACAGCTCTATGCATGCTGATGAAGTACTAGTTCACAATGCACACCTCACACACCCCTTTCTTTAAATTGTAAAACTTATTTTTTCTCTTATATGTTTAAATTTACAGAATTTAAGAATTCAGGGTCCTGCAGGAGTTACAGCACTTGTTTCACAAAACAAAAAAAAAAATCAGTCACACTGCACACCTTGAATTATGTTGCTGCAATGCTGCAGGAAAAAGTTACACAATTAAAAACATAACTCCTGCTCTCTGTTATCTAAACCCTGGAGGATGCAGTCCAGCCTCCAGAATGGATCTGTCAGCATGGCACTCAGTGTACCTTGCAAGTCTCTGATAATCCGCTGCAGCTGGCTTTCGCCACTTGTTGCTGCCATCTTGCAAACAAAAGGAACTCCCCTCCTGGGCTGTTAAACTTTTCATCCATCTAGATAAAAACTGCAGGATTCATATCCTTGAAGATCATTGGGTTGACGCTGATTATTTTTCTCTGTGACACCTGAAACTGTAAAAGTCAAAAATAAAATTAAATTCTTTATCAGCTCAAATGAGTAGAAAAGAGGCACTTTGGCATTTTAGACCCCATTGAGTAATGAATTCCAAGGCCAACCCTTTTCCAGGAATCTCCTTAATGTTTTCTTCTAGTTTTCACTTTCCATTTCAGTTATTTCTTCAGTTATATCTTTCAAAACAACCAAGCAAACCTCAGAGAGCAATTTTCTCTGGCTGGAGTTACAACACAGTTGGTAGTACAGCTCAGCCGTGGCTGGCATTTCACTCAATCTATCTTGTGACCCTGAGGAAGGTTCCAATGACATGTGATTTTCCCTCCCAAACCCTCTGCCAGGTCTTCCCTACAGGCTGTAGAGTAAAAAGATAAGACAACTTTTCCATTTCAGAAGGACTTTCAAGACACAGAGTAGGCACGAGCCAAGGAGTCAAAAATTATGCATGCTTGACTCTCTGACACTGGAGCATATTTTTAATGTGCAAGAACTATTTAAATATTTAGTACTGGAGTGTGATTTTAGCACAAGGAGCTCCTCTCAACCCCTTCTCAGAACCCACTGTTCCCTACACATGTAAGACAACACCACTTTATTTTAAGCTCTGTTACAGCATCCCTGGCTGTATCAACATACCTTGCGCCACCTTCTTTGCTTAGGGTAAGTTCTACTTGGCACTCACATAAAATCTTTCTTAAGGTAAAATTAATTAAAAGGCTCAAACACTTTACTAAAACAATCATGCCTGGGAATGCAATCTTTCCAATGCTAATCTGAGAACAGTCATTCAAAGAAAAAAAGCCACATAGAAACCACATAAGGAACTTAGTATACTAAGCATCCTGTTCAAAGGTTGCTCAGAATTCTGTCTGCAGAGGTACAGCCAAAGTTTCAAGCAGAGACAACACCCAAAGTACTGAATCTTTAAAAAACTGCTGTTGCACATCAGTGCTTTTGTTATGATTCAAGCTGAACTACAATTAAATTAAGTTGTAATTAAAATCTTGCAAACTTTTGGATCTAATGTGATTAGGTCACATTATCTCGCTTCTCTTACCATTCTTTCACTCCCAAAAGAGCTAAATTGGCATGACTAAGTAGGTGCCTGAATTAATCAAACAGATCATCCTTCCTACCCTATGTATTAAGGTATTGCTAGGAAGTGATCCCAATGTGATCCTGTATTCTTTCCTGTTTGAAACAAAGCAAACATTAACAAAGCCATAGAGACATTAGAACATTAAGTATAAAGAGAAGGCTGAAACTAGGCTTATTCCTGAGTTTCTCTGCATACCTGTGCTTTATCACATGCTAATTTCCATTTCCATGTTTTGATAGTTGTTATGTTATAACACAAGTGTCATTGGACCATTTGCTGTCTGGGGAAAGGCTTTTGCCTGCAAAATCCCCACCACAACCAGCTGCTTCAGGGACAGAAGACCAGAACAGCATAGACCACCTGTGTGTCAAACACAATTTTTTACCTTAAATCAACAATGTAACATACCCAGAATTCCTATCTCGATGCTACCCAGAGACCATACAAAGTACCACACCTCTTGGCGACTTGCTGAGTTTGGGTACTACGGAAAAAAGCAAGAGTAACAAACTCAGTGAGTCAATGTTTCCTTTGCTAAGCACTCACAGTAATGTCAGCCTATCTGTTCAGTTTGGCAACTGTTACAGAAAGGAGCAGAAGTGAGAAGATTGTGCCCTATGGACAAATAAAAGCCAAAAAGTGTGTCCAAACCTTTTCCTCACACAAAGAGGGAAAAGAGCAAGGGCCATCAAGGGGGTTCTGCCTGTGCTTCCCAAAGGCCAGAATAAGCTCCCATTCAAGGCTCCAGAGACACAAAGGTTTTGGAAGAGGCATGCCAGGAAAACTGACCAGACCAACTGCATCTACACAGAGAGTAGGAAGTTGGGAATTGAACCTTTATTTTGCAATAAACAGCAGGGAGTGGGACACTGGGCATTTTATGGCAGCCAGGCACAGCATGGGACCTTGTCAAGTGCTAATTCCCTGCAGGGTGCACAGGCAGACATTCACTGGAAGAGGACTAAGGCTGTTCAGAGTTTCCCCAGCCCCATTAGCACTGCTTAAATCAATGTGTATGCCCAGAAGCCACAAAGAAATGACTACTGGGTGCACAACAGCTCAGTGGCACAGGGCAAGAGAAGGCTCTGTGCACCCAGTGGGCTGATCTTGCTGTGCCAAAGCAGCCCAAGATACACATCTTTACTCCTGTTTGGATCTCCTAGGTAGAATGTGAAAACCCTGAAAAGAAACCACAACTCAGCTGGAGACATGAAGCTCCACAGCCCACTCCTCTGCCTACTCCCTGTCACCTCTTAATACCTGGAGCAAGGTCTCACAGCTTCCCCCTTCCTTGCTTCAGCTCCCACAGATGACACATGCATTTATCCCCTTCTCTTCCCAGAGGTGAAGGGCATCTTTTGACTTGGACTATGACATAGGGTAAATGTGCTGAAACTTCTATTTGCTTTCTCCTCTACAAAATGGGGAGAAAGGTTCTTCTCCCCTCCATGGTCCTTCTAGAGGTGTTCTTAGAAAACACAGTTCATCCCACCGAAAGGTGCAGAGCTCTCACTTTCTATGGCAAAGAAAGTTGACAATGTATCTTAACTGGTTTCCCAAGGTTTCAAAATAGGAAGAGCTTCTTTAAACATCTGATCTAGTCCTTCCTGACCACAGAACATTTTGCCCAGAATTCTTTAGTTCCTCCAGAATTCCCTGTTCCTCCAGCATTTCCTATCCTACTATAATACCTGTAAACATTTGCTTTGTGAAAGCAGCATGATACATTCCTCAGGCACGAGTGACCTGCTGTGGGTCGAGAGCTTTTTAGATGATGCATTGTTACCTCTTATATAACAGCTCTGGGCTAAGGCTGATGGCATTAACTTGCCCGGAACTGCTGAGCTGCAATGACACCAGCACAGCTACACTAAGGACCTGGCACAGAGGAGGCAAGACAGGGCATGCCACCAGTCCCTCCTCGCACTCCTGGGCTCTGCCTGCTGATCTCTGAAAGTGGTTCCTGCCTTCCCTGCATAAGTGGCATAAGTGCTAGTGTGGGGGTGGCAATCTTCTTTACAGAGGAGGATATCCTGGAGATTAAAGAAAGAAGCAGAAAGGAAATAGCCCACATACAGGAAAAGGAAAGATTTACCTGAAGGGGAGTGAGACACACATAAAACAGGCAACAAAGTATAAAGACTGTAATTAAACTGGTTAATGAAGTAGCTACAATGACCTATATTTAATCTGATTCTATAAAATGTATCTATCTTCTTTTTTTTACATTATGTCTGCATCTCCCACAGCTAGCTCTTTATATTTTTATCAATTGGTCAGTTTTAGCCAATCTTGACAGAAGGTAGCCATCTTCAAAATATTACATCTTCAAAATATTACTTCTCCATGTGCAAAGAAAACAGGAAGCAGAGAGGATGTCAATGAGCAGAGTGTCTCTGCAATGTTCAAAATGCTACAGTGAGACCTCTGTTATAGCCTGATACCAGAGAATCCACTCCCCACCCCAACGTGTTTTCAGTGTGCAGTAAGAGCAGAGCTCACACTGCAGACTTGGTGTAATTCAGATAAACGGTAAATCAGATTTGCAAAAAATATTCATTGGAAACCAAGATCCACTACTTTCCACTGCTTACGGAAATATTTCTTGTTAATATGATTACTCTGATCTAGTCGTTCCAAACAAGGGCACTTCATCACATGCCCCCAGATGGTATCACAAGACCTTTAATTATTTGGTGCCTGCAAGCAAGTATACTGAGACAAATCCTAAGTTTGTGAGTCACAACTTTAACTGCATAATTCCTTCGTATAGGGTGAACATGATGTGTTCTATAAAAGCAGATACTGACTGATAACTACAAGGCACACCGTGGGAAAAAACCCCAAACAGCTACCTGGTCATCCAGCTGTCATACAAGACAGACTGACAAAAGACACTGAATGCAAACCTCATGGCAAAGATGAAGGAAGAACTGGGGGGAAAAAAGTCCCTAACTCTCAGAACTGTAACAGCATTGATTTAGTTAAATAATATCATTCCAGTAATTGTCTGAAAAAACTACTTCGTACTTTGTTGTTGCACCAAACATAGAGCCCCAGGGAAATTCACAGCAGCTGTGCTGCAGCTTTTCTTATTTTGTACCATGCAGGAACATAGAGCTGCACATCCATAAAGCTGAAGAACTATTAGCTGGAAGTAAGGGTCTGAGGTATAAAAAAGACAGCATGATTCTTCTGTCATGAACACACGTGCTTTTTATGGGGCAACTCAACCCTCTGTGCTTTAACACTGCACACAAAGATACGTGACTGATAAAAACACACACTGGACTACATTAAATAGGAGGATTAAAAGCAAAAGGCAGGCACAGCCTGAAAGACAGCTAGGGTTTCCATTCTGAGAAGTGAAATTTTCTTTTCAAATTAATCACTCCCCTTCATTTTCTACACCAACAAAATTTCACATTTCAGTGACAAAAACATGGTTTGGGAATATAAACAATTACCAATAAATACATCTCGCTGAAAACACTTGTCCAGAAAAACAAATTCTTAGAGGATCATAACATAGTGGAAGAGAGTAACTAGATAAAAAGCATAAAAACATTCACATTTCACAAATAGTTGGCAGAAAATAAGTATTTTTATGGTTAAGGATTCCTTACAGTAAAGACTTTTTGTGGGAAGGCTCTTGTGCTCTAGGAATATTTACATTTTGCAGCATAAGAACACAAATTATTGACATTCATAAAATATGGCTTGTACTCCTAACCTGACAGAAGAGACTGACACAAAAGAACCAGGAAAGTTTTAAAAGTTTTTTTGTGCCATCTTCTCTATTCTATGGACAATTGACCTACACTCCATCCCTATTCCTTGTATTTGCAACCTCTTCTCAGAAAAAGATCAAAACTAGGCAACAGACAAGAGTATACAGTGGCACGATAAGAACTCCATGAGACTGAGTTAATTTTTAACCTTGAGTGGACAAAGCTGGCACCTTAACAAATTTTTTTAATGCTGCACCTATCAAACTGGATCTTCACTCTTAACACCTGGCTTGAAACCTTTTAAAACCTTATGGAGTACTTTGCCAAACAGGACACATGCATCAGACCAGGGACACACATCTCTGACTTGGAGAATATTGTTTTGTCTCTGATATTCCTTCACATCAATAACTGTTGAACAATATGAACTCAAATGACCACTTTCTGCAAACAACACCAGAGGGATGACCTAGCACATATCTCACAAAGACTTGTCTCAGCCCTATCTCATGATGACAGAACTTTCCTGTTTGAGGAAGCAGTCAGTTTACAAAGATAAGAGCTCTCTTCTGATAACAGGAATTTTTCAAGTATCACTTTTAACAAACTTGTCTGCCCTTTTCCCTTAGGACACGCCAACCTCACCCCATGTCAGGAAAGCTACACCTTGTTTACTAACATCTATCAATTAACCCAACCATAACTCTCCCAGAGATTTGCTTCTCCATGCTGTTCCCATCCTATTTCACTCCCCCTGGGAGAAGGTACCCTTGCTGTCTCAATGCCTGTATGGTGAGCTGAAAAGACAATTCATTCAAAAGTGAAAAGGTTTTTTCCCCCTTCATGCTCTCATTCTCGTAAACAATTCTCCCTGTGTCCCAACCTGCCACAAAATCTGCTCTTTCTCTCTACAACTCATACAACCATTTAAATGCCTTACACATTCTTCAAGCCAGGCACATGACACTCAGGTGCTACTCTGAGAAGCACCGCGTAGATACCTACAGAAATAGAAACACCAGAGGACTTCCAGCTGCAGAAGAGCATTTGGTGATTCATGACACTCAACTCACTCGTTGTACAAGCTTGGAGACATCAAAAAATCTCTTATTTTTCAGGTCTCCAAAATTGGTCTCTGAGCCTTGTTAACTTCCTCATCAAGCTTGGCCTGACTAAAGTATCTCAGCCATGTCTGAGACTTTGGGATAGTTAAAACCAACAACATGGCTTTTAATGGGACCTCTCCTCAGCAGTACTTTTTACCTCTGTATCTACCGTTGCACACTGTCCCTCCAAGCTGAGGTTTCAGAAGTACTTGAAAAGGCTTCCTCCAGCTAATGGTTTTGGGAAGTCTGGCAGATGAGTGTTGAGTCTTGCCCACTTGTAGCACCTCATATGTCCTCCCTCCAGCCAGCAGCTCCCCAGAACAACTCCTGGCCTATACGCAGTTCCCAGTGAAATACCAACTTGCAACACTGAAAATTACAGGTTTTGACCACACGTGTAGACCAAATAGAGGGCGAGGCAAGCAAAAACCAGGCTGAGACAACCCAAACTGACAGGCCACTGAGTGAGTCATGCTGCCCAGAGTCAACAGAAAGAATTCTTGTTTTCCTTCCTCTGTAGCAGGAAGAATGGAGTATTTCCTCTCTCCCTCTTTTCTTGTGAGTTTTCCAGTGCAGGTCACCATTTTGGGGTGAAAGGGGAAATTTCAGAGTTACAAATCCCAAAGATTTAGAAGCATTTGGAGGAGATGCCTTTATGAGACTGTCATGCTGGGTGGCTGGGAGGAGACAGGCTCACAGATGACGCAGGCTTGGCCCAAGCCCAGTTATTTGGAATATCCTGATCCAACTAGTTTACTTTCAAAACCTAAACTGACTTGTAGCAGTAGCAAGACCTTTCCTGTCTTCATCCTTCTTCCCAGCAGGACTCATTCAGGGGTGAACTGTTTGTAAATATCTCCTGAGGTCACTATACCACCAACCAACACAGAACATCAACACGGGCAAAACTATTAAACCAAAGGAAGGGCATGCACGTCAAAGTCCTGTGCTTGCACTGAGATCCAGGCACTTTGCATAAAAAGTTCTGCTCTTTCTACCAGTGTTACAAACTATAAAACCTTCTTCAGAATACATTTGGGCAAAGGATTTTAAATTATTACTATTAGAGAACTTTTGGACACAAACAGCCACCTCTCCATGAACAAAATGGAATTACTACATCAAAATATGAACTAGACTAGATATAAGCTGTTTAAGTGTCCTTGCATTGGCAAAACCGAACAAATAAACACACAGTAATACAAAAAAAAAAAAATTAAAATGATAATGTATAACAATAAAAACACTTAGGGCTCTTTCAGTTCCCTTAAGTTTAATAATCTCAAAAACATGTAAAGAGTAATATAAGAGTTTGATGTTTACCTGACAAATAAGCAATAGTTAAATTTTTAAATGCGATCAATTAAGAAAAACAAATAATAATCTGGGTTAAAAAAATTTTCAGCATTACTTTTTCTTGGGTCTACTGCATAATTTCTGCAACTTTACAGACTACATCTTGACTAGTTTTCTCTCCCTAATTGTTTCTTTAGGTCTTGATCATGTACCAAACAAGTCTTAGAGGAAGCTAGCCTCCAGGATGTCAGGACAAATTCCTATTCCTTTTATGTAACCCTCTAGCAGTGCAGGAAGGGACTGCAAACATAATACACTCTTTCACTGTTATCAAATGGTGTACATAAGAGACTCCTTTACACACGAAAATCAGGCTCCATAACTAACAGTTCTTGAGAAGTAGTAGTGAAACCAGGTTTATAAGAAATGCTGTCAAATATATACACTACAGATATTACATATGTATACTACGACAAGCAGAGCAAAATTGACTATCAGTTGTTTTGCAACTTTTTAACTGCAGTGCAGTCTCCTAAATGTGAATGTTGGGAAACACTATTTGGAACGTCTAGAACATTTTTTAAATTTAAGCACTCCCATGAGGATCATTGGAAGACTCCAAGAAACTTCCCTGCACACCATAAAATCTGGAAAACATAAAACCCACTACTGCATGGCAGTAAGAGAGAACATGTTGCCATGTTACTGACCAGACAGAGAACATGTTTTACCCTGAAAGTTTCACCCTAGCTTGCCTTCATGAGCATACAAAGTCAGAGCTGGATAAAATCATCCACTTTCACTCTTCAGCATTAAAGAAACAAAGGCCTGGTACTTCTCCCTCTGTTTCAACTTCAAATTTAAGGCTTCAAGCTTGGTTTCAAGTGACAGGCAAAACCGGGAGAGTGAAGTCTACAGCTGACCAACTCTGTGTGCCAAACCAACCTTGCAAAACTCAGCAGCAGGCTGGAAGCAGTGACCCGGGCAGAAAGCAGGCCCTGCGCTCGGGCAGCTGCAGCACCAGGGCATTCACCAGCTTCCAGAACACGGCACAGCCCCTCCGCAGCCCGACTCACCACCGCAGCACCTCTGCCCGAGTGGAATCCAGTGTCCAAAGGCAGCAGACAACCATTTCACTAAAACCTTGGGTTTTTTCCTTCTCCTTGCTCACTCTGGATTACCAGGATCAACATAAGCCGGAGGAGGAGAGCCGGCTGCAAACCCGGCATCTGCTCTGGAGACAGCCCCAGCCGCCCCGTGTGCCAGCAAAACCCTCTCCCTGTCCATCCGCCGGAGATTTGCCGACACAAGGGCAAAGCGGGATTAGGGCCGCGGCAAATATTTGCCTGTCAGCACTTCACAGCGGGGTGAGGGCACGGACACGGGCGGGTGTTTGGTTTCCAGCAGGGCGACTCCGCTCCCCCTGCAGCTGCAGGAGGGCAGAAAACAGAGGGCAGTGCTGATGTCGGCCTAAAGTCAGGAACACGATGATACTTCAGGGGACTGGGTCTAAATGGGACGGGGACTCCCCGTTCCCGTGGGCTCCCCGTTCCCAGGGGCTCCCAGGCGATGACAGCCAGCATCCAGCCCACCCCGGGCTGCTGTGCCCCTGCCATGCCCGCGCTCAGTCCGCCGCTGAGCCGACCCGGGCACCCCCTAAGGCGCCCGACAACTCTCGCCCCGCCGGGGCTCCTCCCCTCGAAGCCGAGCTCGGCAAAGCAACAAGTGGAAGCCGGCGAAGTCACTTCCCCCTCTCCCCGTCAGCTCCCTCCGCCCGCCACCGCCTCCCCGCCCCCGGCCCCGCCGCGCTCCCTCGGGGGTGTGCGGGAGGGGTCTCTCGGTACCTGCGCGGCCGCCGCCGCCATGTCGCGCAGAGGCGGCCCGGGGTGAGGCTGCGGCGCTCCCCGCCCGACTACAACTCCCGTGAGGCCGCGGAGGGGCCGCCCCACACCCGGGGCGGTGTCTGGCTGCAGCGCCGGGGGGGCCCGGAGGTAGTGGAGACGGAGCGCTGCGGGGAAAGCTGAGGGGTTTGGAGCGGCTTTCGGGGAGAAATCGTCGCTTTCGGCTACAGCTGCAGCGTTGGGGTGGTTTCCTTTCGGGGAGGCTGGTGTTTCTGGTGTCCTCAAGCAAGGTGGCTTTTTACAGAATCACGGTCGTTAGGGTTGGGCTGGGCTCTGGAGACGCCTGGTCCAACCCCCTGCCAAGGCAGAGTCACCTCGAGCAGGTGACACAGGAACGCGTCCAGGTGGGTTTGGAGTGTCTCCAGAGAGGGAGACTCCATGGCCTCCCTGGGCAGCCTGTTCAGTGCTCTGCCACCCTCAATGCAAAATTCTTCCTCACCCTGAGGTGAAACTTCCCTGTGTTTTGGCTTATGGTCATTGCTCCTTGGCCTGTTGCTGGGCACCACTAAAAAAAAACCACAAAACCAAACTTAATAAATTTTTGTTGTTTGTTTTAATACTTTTAATATAGTACTGACTGTTGCTTTCAGGACTATTCTGTATGGAGGTTTTCCTTTTTTATATTTTTTTTTTCTTCTCTCATATGCACATCAGTTCATCAAGTTCTTTGTACAGACCACTGAGGCATGATAAATCTGGTATGCAGCAATTTCCTCTCTCTGCTCTTGCCAGTTTATGAAAGGAAAATCCTCATCACTGAACTGAAGGGATGAGAGGACATAGTCTCAAGCTGTGCCAGGAGGGGTTTAGGTTGGACATTAGGAGGAATTTCTTCACAAAAAGTGTGGTCAGACATTGGAGTAGGCTGGAGTCCATCCCTGGAGGTGTTTAAAGAAGGACTGGACGTGGCACTCAGTGCTGTGGAATGGTTGGTAGGGTGGTGTTTGTTTGGTCATGGGTTGGACTCAATCTCAAAGGTCCTTTCCAACCTAATTGATTCTGTGAAAGACATAGGGAGAGATTAGTATGTCCACAAAAAGTAAGAGACTGGCCGAAAGCGGGTGTGAAACTGGAGCAAGAGGTTGCTTCCTGAGACGAGGTGTGGGGGGTACAGGGGCACAGGGTTCCTAATACTCCCAGCACCAGGCTCCTACAAGCAGATTGTTTCCTCTTTTCAGATTTTATCCCTCCCATAATGCATATGATTCTCTGAAAGGACGTTTCTTTCCCAGTGCCTGAAATAGGCTATTCTTGTTTTGCACTTGAAGTGCAAACTTGAAAAACTTTCTTTGCTTTTTTTCCCCACATTTGTTTGGTAAATAAAAAATTTTAAATTAAATTTGTGAACAAGCAGTTTGTCATCAGTTCTTGCCACAATGCTTGTGACTTTCTTAGCGTCATAAACATCAGCTTAAGCTGAAGATCAAAGCATCAAATTTTCAAGAGTCTTGAGGAAATATATGTAGTATGTGGTCACTGGCACGTCTTCATCATCCTTCACGCATAAGAAGTGACTAAGTGACCTTAGGTTTTGGTGATTAATCTTCATCTAATGTGTGTTTTTTGAATAGCTCAAAAGCATTTTAGTGCCCTCAGAAATGCAGGTTATTTGCTTTTGGGATGCAGTGGGATGTCTTACACCATTTGGAAGCAACCTTCAGGCTTACTTTTCTTGGCACGCTTTGCTGAATCATGCAGCAGTGCCAGGAGCATCTGCTGAAAATGAATGTTTGTTTTCCATTGATCTCTAGGCAACTGGGTGTCTTCCAAAAGCAATCTCAGGGTCATCAGACACAAATAATGGTAGATCAAATCCCATATTATTTCACTGCAATGGATTTTATTTTACAAATTTTCAAAAAGTCTGTGTGAAATTCTACTTTTCCCTCAAAAATAATCAATTAGAATGGATTGTTCCTCTTTTTAATTACGTAGTAACAAGCTGCTTTCAGAAATATTTAGTTATTGATGTTAACTATTGAATTATTGCTTGTTTATGTACACATCAATGTCTTCAGGCAAAAACATGCTGTTTCCAACTAGGTCCATAGCTGACCAACACTTCCTTAGCATTTTCCATATTTCCTCATTTCATAGCAATAGAAGATGGTAGAGATCTTTCCTTTATGGAAGCTGCTCTAGAAAAACCCCACATTGTCTGCTCCACCAGTGTTGCTTTCCTGTATGTTTACTCTGATAAAATTTATTGATTAACTTAATCATAAACCATGGTGGGCTAGATGGGAATTATTTTCAGTTTTACTAACCAGGAAAGGCAATGTCAGTCATGCCACCAAAAGGAAATCCTTTGCTGGGAAATGCTTTCTCACTGGGTAGTAGAGGTAGCTAGCTCAATCAACTAAAACAACTAAATTGCTGCTTAGTGGTCTCCTGTGCACCACAGATGAGTGTTTTATGATGGGCTCTGAGTATGTGTCCATAGAATGTGTTCCTTCCATCTGTCTGACATTATTGTTATATGTGCTACATGTTCTCTTTAAATTTTTTGCAAGAGTTAATTGATGTTATGTAGTGACTGGAAGGGCTTTGCTTCCACTAGCACTTGAGGTATTTTATGAGGGTAGCTAACTCCCAGTTCCCCTGGTCACCCTCAATGGATTAACATACCATTGTAGCTAGACTGAACAACAGGCTGCTGTTCATCATTAGAAACCTTCTGTGACTGTGGGGAGAAAGCTTTGGAAGCACTTTTTGCATTTGTTTGCATTCTGTTTTGAATAGGTGGACAAATAATTGTCAGTAGGTATAAAGCTGGGAGTAGGCAACATAAAAAGAATGAACAAAGCTCTAGAAAACATCTAGAAGCAAATATGGCATTTTAGACAAAGTGGCTGAGGAGCTTGGAAGAATATTCTGCTAAATATCAGGTCAGCTTCCAAGACTGACTTCCACCAGAGCACATCAGATTTAGGAGCTATCACTAATCAGAACTGGCTGCATTTCACTCCTGTGTGGACAAAGTAGGTACCAAGAATTTTATCTGGTTTGGTGCTGGTTCAACTGCACCAGCAACAATAAGACATAGACTCCAGACTGTGCAGTTTAAATGAAACAGAGTCTTTTATATACATCTATATGGGTGGCACAGGGATAAAGAGCTTTTTTTTCTTCTCTTTGTTGGAAGAAAGCAGCATTGTTTAGAGGAATGAAACAAACTGAAATATGTTTTAGTTCCGTTACCTCAGCAGTTCCTGAGTATGGAGAGAGTACTCCAGTCCTCACACTTTTCTGTGTCCTTCTCAGTATTTTGCTTCTGTGGATGAGTAAGGGCATTTTCAGCTGCAGAGTAACCATAAGGAGAAGATAAAGTAGAATTTTATTTATGATTACAATAAACTCAATATTTCAAAACATTGAGAATATTAAGGTTTCCTGAATCTCAGTGAAAACACTTCTGGCACTAAAGAAGTACAGGCTATGCTTTGCCAAAATTGCACACATTTATGAATCTGAGTCTTGCTCTGATTATGATCAGAAGCAAAAGTATCATTGATTTTAGTGGAAACAGGGCCTTTCCTTAAACATGGAGTTAGAGGTCAGCTTTGCCAGAAAAGATCTTGGATTTCGAGTGGACAAAAACTTGAACACAACACAGGCATATGGCCTTGCATCAGTGAGGACTAACTGTTTATGGGCCTGTGCTGCCATCAGGCTGAGGGAAACCTTTATTCCCCTCTGCCTGACATCCTCGTGGGCACTGAGAATGTCTCAGTACTGCAGGTCTCATGATCTGCAGTAGAGTATCTAGTTTTGGGGCCACCAATGTAAGAGATATTGACTGACTGAAGTCAGCCCTATGAAGGATCACCAAGATGGACAGGGAGTGGGAGCACATGGCATATGAGAACACTAAATTCACTGGGATATGTTTAGCCCCAGGAAAAAACAAGATTTAGGGGAGATCTGATGGCTCTTTTCCACTCTCTAATGTGAAGACATGGAGAAGGCAAGGAAAAAGCAACATTGCCAGGATGCAGCAAAAGAATTTTTGTTTGTGTGGAAGCAAAAACATCCACCATAAGAGTTACTAAGCATTGTAACAAGGACTCAGAGGAATTATGGAGTCCCTGTTCTTGCAGATTATCAGTTTGACCAGATAAAACCCTGAGTGACCTTGTCTGATCAGGTAGATAAAACTTCTGTGAGCAGCATGGAGTAGTGGATCACCTCCAGAATTCTCTTCCATGATAAATTAACCTATGACAATTCACAATTACTTCTTCAATTGAAAATACCTTAATAGGTGGTTGTCAGAGGCTGAGAACAATAGTCACAGGGTAGAATTCCATTGGATTTCTGAATGTTTATTAATACTACTTCATAATATTAGGAGGCAGCATATCTACATTCTGAGTTACTTTGGTTATGGCAGCAATACAGTTGGGTAATATCAAGAATTATTTTTACATACTCAGATACACTGTAATAAAATAACAAAATATGCTGAAGTCACAAACAGATTTAAATAATTTGCTAAAACCTGGGCAGAGCAGGATCATTTCAGACTTTGTGCTTCTATTGTAATTCTCAGCTTTGTTTTAGACAGATGTAAAATATATTAACAGTAATTATTTCACAGTCGTGGGCTCCAGGACAATGAGTTGAATGACAGCTTGTTGAAATTATGTAGGTGCATGAGACCTTCTTGGTACTCATGGTCACAGTATGTTACTCTTGTGGAGATTTGCTGGTAACAATTAAGTGGTCCTGGCTTGCCAGAATAGAAGAAATTGGACTAATTTAAACTTCAATAAGTTATTTAATAATTCAATAATATTGAATAATTCAATTCAATAATTCAATAATTGACAGTATTCAGTTCCCAGCCCAAAGTCTCTTGAAGCCACATTAATTTCAAATGTTTCTTGTCAGGAAGCAATAGCCAAAGGCTGGTCTCCACCACAGCCAGAAAAAATGACAACATCTATCTTTCCATGGTTTGTTTGAACACAAGTGAATTGGAACCCTGTAGAATTAATGAGTCTCCTTTTTAAATTTTTTACATTATAGGCAGTTGCTGTAGTAAGTGAGATACCAGGACTGATCTGTTCAGAAAGGTGCATTTGATGGTAAGGGACATGATGTGAACACTTTGTTCTGGTAACTAAACCAAAGCGCAGATTAAAAACTATGTACAAGCCCTAGGAAGACTGTATGGGTCTGTGTCATGTATGTTCACCCCATTCTTATGCTTTTCCTTAGGTACTCTTGCTTCTGGGTATAATCAGAAATAGGATGTTGTATTATGGACCTGTCTGAGTTTCTCCTTTTTGTAAACTACAGAGCAGCTGTGAAGAATCTGTTGTCTGCTCCAGATAATCTTTGAAGGTCAAATGAAATAATGTAGAAACAGCATAGACATTTTAAGACAGACGCCTGAAAAGCCAAATTGTGGCTTAGAACCATTGCTAAACCATTGCTTGGTGTCGCTGCAAAACTACTTTGTCTTTCTATATAAATGCTGGGAAATTAAATATCTTGCTTTGTAGGGACTTTGTCATTCAGCTACACTGGAGTAGGTACTATATATTACACTGCCTGGGGTTAAAAATACCTATTGACCTAGAATGAAGAAGGGTGTCAGTTTATCTTAAAAAAAAACAACCCAAAAGAAAACCCCAAACATCAATTTTACAAATAAAGCAAGCCATTTTTATCCTGCTATTTTAAAAGTCATTTGTTCTTGCACTATAACCTATTTATAAGTTTAAGTGTTCTCAGCACCATGGCAAAGGGAGAAAAGGAGGGAAAAGAGCAATTAGAGGCAAATAGGCTCCCGCTCTGTTCAGGAGATAAGCTATAGATCTGCTGCAGTCATCTGAAATTATATTCAAAGTCTGGAAGAATCCTGTGGCAAAGAGCAGTAACAGAAGGAAAACTGATATCCTAGTGATGTATCTGTTTAGCATCTGTGTTCCTTCTAGGGCTCTCCTAAAGTTTCCATTTCAGACCCAAAAGACTACTTTTACACAAATACAGTTTTATATATATTCATCTATCGAAAGATAAAATAACATTTGCCCTGAGAACTTCAGAAACTGTAAGGTTTTGCAGCTATTGTCAGAACAGTTAATCCAGAGATATCACCCCCCACAAAAAAAAAAAAAAAAGACCAATGAGTAACCTGAAAAACATTGAAAGGCATTAAAATTTACAAAAATACCTATGTGTCTATTGTTATATAAAATCCAAGTATTTTAAGTCAGGTAAGAAAAAGATATGCAACAACTTTTATGTTAAAACCTATGTTTTAATGCCCAAAGAAAAAAGCATTTTCTTTAATTTCAAAAGAGAGTATAAGTGAGAGAAAATCCATCTCACTGTTCAAAAAATTGTGAACTTAAGACTTTCAGGCCAGTAAAGTAATTTCTTGGCATTCTCATCTCTTCATCCCACTGCAAATACATTTTGTTATCTTCCATACACATCATGTTTGCAAAGAGCAAATTTGTGTGTCTTTCTCAGGGAATTGCCTCTAAGAGTTAGAGGCTATCCATAGCACACAAAGTCTGAAAGTTCATTCAGGATTAATCTCTAATAGTTAGGTCTTGCTTCAGTAGAGGGATATCCCTTCATTCTGGAATTTGCCTTCATAGCCGATGCTGGGGCTGGGAGGTTGACCATTGCTGCAGTGTAAACACAGACTGCATAACTGTGCCAAATGCCTCTTGAACTTGACTCCAACAAATACATAGAGCACAGGGTTGAGGCAGCAGTGGGAGAAAGCAATTTTACGGCTGATGTGAAAGGCAAGGTTGGAATCTTTCACATACTGACAAGTAGGTGGTGGAAAAGTGGTCAGGAAGCTGAGGATGTTGTAGGGTGCCCAGCACAGGAAAAAAGCCACCACAATAATGAGGATGAGTCTCACAGTTCTGTGCTTTCTGCGAGATCTTGCTCTAAGCAGGATTATGAGTATCTTGAAGTAACAGAATATGATGACTCCAAAGGAAAACAGGAAGAGTACATTTCTCACATAAATGTCCACCTTTTTCCAATTCCCATCGGCATAATCACAGAACCTGTGGTCTTCCAAGTCTTCTTGCACTGTGGTGTGAATCACCTCAGGAACCACAATTAAGATGCTAACAGTCCAAACAGCCAAGGACACCAGAACACCACAGCACTGCGTCTGGGATCTCAGAGTTGAAAGGGGGTTCACTACAAACAAGTACCTCAGGATAGTCATGAGAGTCAAAAAGAAAACACCGCTGTAGTAGCCAATGGAGAAAATAGCATTTGATGCTTTGCAAAGGAACTCACCAAAAATCCATCCAAAGGACTGGTCCACTACCCAAAAAGGCAGCATGCAGGAGAAGACTAAATCAGAGATACAGAGATTCATGATGAAGATGTTTGTTAAAGATGTAAGGTTTTCATATTTCAATAGGATCCATAACACCAAAGTGTTTCCTAGCAGACTGAGGAAAAATACCAGAATGTAGAGGACAGCAGTGAGATAGATGTTAAATGTGAAATAGTCACCCATTTCACAGACGTTGGTTTCATGAGGGTATTCATATGAGGAATTATCATCTAAATAGTAGTCTTCATCCATTTTTCTGGCAAATCTTGTGCTGTTCTCCAGCAGCTACTTCAAAGGACTGCAAAAAATCAAGTGAAATCTTTTGTGAAAATCAACTCAATAACTAAACTCCCACTGTGGAGGCTTCTGTTTTAAGACAGAAAAAGCAGCAGTGAAACTAGTAATTTGGGGAGACAAAGGACTCATTTCTTCTTATGACTAGAACATGAACAGGTAGATACCAAAGAACTCAAATACATAAGTCAGAAATTCAGTTTGTGAACCAAAATGTTTGGTGACAACTTTCAATTACTGAATTTCTACTATATGAATGTGCATTGTTTTTTTGATGTAAATGTCTCAGGTGCCAAGACTTTCAAATATGCTAGTGTTTTTTCAGTTTTCTGGAGTGGTATCCAACTCCTAAGCACTTCACTGTATAGATGATTCTTGGTCACTGAAGTTCTGCAGTGCATAAACTTAAAAAGCTGATCTGTACCAGTAGCAAAAACTGTAAGCACTAAGAGCAGGAAAAGTCAGGTTTCTTACAGATTTTTATCTTGAGGTTTGTTGATATCTAAACATCTCGAAGCTGTGGCAGAAGCACCATCATGCTGGGTGCTCTGTGCACCTCTGTGGCCTGATGATTCTCAGGGATGCAGAGATCACATCACAGTACTTTTCTGATAGTGCTGCCTCTCCATCTGTATGCAGGCAGGAATTTATTCCCAGGTGGATGGTGAGTTGAAACTGGCCAACAGGATCAAAAGTTAGTGGGAAGGTGGCATACAATTAAGTCAGAGTAGCCTAATTTCTTTATGAAAATTAGCTTAAAAATAGGCACAGAAAAATCAGTAATGCCTTTGACCAATGGTTTAAAGTCTAAATTCACTTTATCCTAGAAGAAGGCTTATCTGTAATACCATGTTTTGATCTTGCTTTGACTGAAGCCAGTGAGAGACCTGCCACCAAGTTCCTTCAAAGTACAAAGAAACCCCACAGCTCAGGCCAAAATTGTGCTGGTGACATTTTCCTTTTTTAATTAGTGAAGGAAGATTCTGTCTTCTATAGCCAGACAAAGACATGCTGCCTTTGGAGGACAGGAGAGCTATGTCTACACTAGGAAAGCATGTCAGGGAGCACTCCTGGCTGCCAGAATTTAACGCCATCCATGGGAGTAAGTGGTTCAGGTCAGCCAGAACATGACACAGGCAGCACAGGACAGGGACCATCTATCCAGTGTGTTATGATCAGCAAGTTTTGGAGGCAAGGGATGTGTAGGATTCAGTACTGTGACAGCAAGTGGCCCTGGAACATTTACCACCAGAGTCACAGCTCTAACTGGAAAGATATTTGTAGCCCTCAGTTTGTACAATGCTTAAATTTTCAGCCATGCAGGGTAAGTCCTTGCAAAGGCAGTAGCTTTTACATGATAGTACAGACAACACTTCAGCAATGAATAGTTTAGATTGAGGTCCTGACCATCGTTGTGTCCTATTTTAGCTCAGGCTAGGGTATGCTGCTCCTAAGCAGTTCCTTCCTTCCTAAGGAAGCAGAGAAGCCTCTTTGTGAATAATCAAGGTTCTCCGGAGATGAGAGGACAGTCCTAACCTGTGTCTTCACCACTTACTCTCTCCTTTCATGCTGACCACTCGGTGACAGCAAGTCCCATGGCAGGTCTGCCCACAGGCCAGGAGCTTTACAGCCAGCAGGACTGCTCTTGGGCTGCTCCTGATCTCTGCCACAATTGCTGCTGGCCTCTGATACAGGAACCTTCTCACAAAGATCTCAGCCCTGATCGCTGCCTCTGCCTGGGAAGTGTTCTGACCTGCACATGCCCTGTCCCTCATCACATCATGCCATTCTGCTCTTCACATCTTTGCTGCAGGGTAGGCAGTGGTTAGAGAGCAGGTATCTGCTGGGGAGCTTTGCTCACCCTCCTGCTTGCTGTCAGGAGCTAAGCAATACTTGCAAGGCAGAAAGCACCATTTTACAAAGGTGTTTTGAGATTACATCAGATAACAGTTAACTGCCAAAATAAAGAAGTGTACCAACACATCTATTTTCTTCACAGTTCAAATGATAGGAGATGGTAAATAGTTTCTATTTTTCTCCATCTTCCCCAAGGACACTGATGCTGAGTGTGCAGGCACTTGATTCATGCTGGCAGACAGCTGTGATTGGAAGCCCTGTTAGTAACTTGCTATTTCCGTCTCCAAATTCCCTTATGCCATGGCATCTTACCCACCTGACCCAAAAGGTCTTGCACTTTGGGAGGAGCCAGAGGAATGCTTGGTTACATGAGAACAGGTGTCCTCTCTGTGATTTTGTGTCCAGCATTTCCAGAGAATTTAGGAAAATGCTTCTGTGAGGTAGCTTGTTCCTGGTTGATTTTTAATGCTGCAAAGTTAGCTCTTGGATAATGCCACATTTCACAAAACAAGTTCATTCATCTTATGCCATCTTACCTGGTGCAGGCTCCATGGAATTGCAGATGGAGGCTCCAGCCTACAAAGCATCAGACCTTGTGGATGGTTGAGCACGATTATATGTTCTGATATTATGTTTCTACCAGCTGAGAAAGCCCTCCATCAGGTCAGTGATGGTAAAGAGAACCTTGCAGGAACCTAAGGCACTTAGATATTTTTCTTTTTATCTCAAAACCCCTTAAATCAAAACCTGTATTTTTGTTCTACTGTATTTTATCTTCCCCATTTCAACTCTACAAGTAAGAAAAGCTGTGTATGGATTTTCAGTTAAGATATATGCAAAGGAGATAAAAAATTATGTGATTGCATCAACAGGTAAAAAATATGTCAGTGTCACACAAGAAAACAAATCATGCAACAGTTTTCAATGTATATATAATGGCACAAGTGAGAGCAGAAGTTGGTTGAAAGATGGAAATTACCTTAATTTCAGTTGTCAGGACAAATAGTAATAGAGAAACACATCATACAGTTTATAGTCATTCCTGCCCTTCTGAAGAGCACTCAGCAAAGCATTCAACATTCATTTCACTTTTGTCCAGAAATCTGCTTCTCCAGAAGCCTTCATTTTCTAGCAGGGCTGTGCTTTGTCTTGGAGCATCATATTAAAAATTCTAATACAGAAATGGGGAAATGATACTATGAGTGACATCCAGTTCAATTTTCTTTTTCTCTGAAAATTCAGTTTGACTTCTGTCAGATGAAGTTACATATTATTCATCAGTTTATTTCATTTTCAAACTGAGCATTTGAATGAGTGGCAGGGAGGAGTTGTCTGCTCACTTTGCAGTCAGTGGAGGGAGAGAGAGCCACTGGCAGGAGCCACATCAGCCCCCACTCTGTACTCTACCAGTCTCCTCCCCAGGCAGAGGCAGCTGAGACAGACCCCTTTAAGAAGATTCCTGGCATTTACACGACAAGCTGAGGTTAATCTCATCTTAACTGGAAAAGTCAAGGGGAGTGCAGTAGAGAGAAGCCCCCTACCATAAGGCATGCACTGATGGAATTTTTTTATTCACTTTATTCAAAAAGCCTCTGGACTTCACAGCTGGTTCTCCATGTTTCTCAGGGGGAAAAAAATGAAAAAAAATCAGATGTTTTTGCAGACTGGTTCACAAAGGCAACAAGCATTGACACATAAAATAATTTTCTGTTCCCCTAAACTAAATTTATCTGGTAGCTGCTTCCCTAGCCAATCTCTTGTTCCAGACTGAGATAAGAAGAAAAAAATCCCAAATGTGACCTTTTCTGGCAAGAAAAGTCTTTAGTTTTTCAAATAGGTTTATGGAGCAGGCATTTAATTTAAGGAAATTAAAACACAATAAATAACATTTCTCCTTCCCTAACTATGACTGGTATCTGTGTCTTGGAGCACAGCCTCGGAGTCACATGTAGGAGATGGACAGGAAAGTCCTGGAAGTCATGACTGGCAGGTAGACTTGGTCCAAAACACAAGAGTACCCCGGACAATGTGGTCTGTGCTGGTAGATGAACTTTTTGTCTGCCTTAGAGGAAATTTGCACATGGTAACAAACTCTTCCAGGACATGGATAAAGCAAAAGGTCAAGGTAAAATGAAAAGTCAGTAGGAATTCCCTTGTCCAATTCAGTTTTGCAAAGCCTCAAGAAATCCATCTCATCAAGGAATCTCTTACCCAACTTTTAAGGCAAAACGTTCTGTTGGGTAGGGATCATTTTCTGAGACCAATGCTCCCACTTTTGCCCTATGGGTTTCACAAGACAGGTACAACACTCACAGTGAGCCCAGAATTTTGGTGGCCTCCTATTCCCCGTGAGCTCTGCCTCTCAGTCCTGACCATCAGCCCTGTGATAACAACAATCCATGGAAGCAGAAACATCCCAAATGAGGACTCTGGAACCCATCCTGAAAAACACACTTGAGTTCAAATTTCCATAATAAGTTGGCAGCCCACAGCTTGGACAGGTGCAGCCTTTGCTGGGTTAAGAACTGGCTGGATGGCCGAGCCCAGAGAGTCACGGTGAATGGTGCCACATCCAGCCACTAGTGGTGTCCCCCAGGGAGCCGTGCTGGACCCAGTGCTATTTAATATCTTTATTCATGATCTGGGTGAGGGGATTCAGTCCACTATTAGCAAATTTGTTTTATTGTGCTAAGGCTGGTCAGAAAGGACGTGGTGCTGGCAGCTGGGCAGCAGCTGGGCAGCAGCTGTCCAACAGAGCACAGGCAGGAGCAACCTTGGCCAAAGAGGTTTGTGTGGAAGTGGCGGTGGTTGGTATCCTGCCTGTGGTTTCCTGCAACAGGCTTTGTGTCAGCAGGATTGTAGCTCTGGGTATTCTCTATTGTCCCCTAGGGCAAGGGCAAGGAGAAATCCAGCCCCTTATTTTTTGTGGGATGGTGCAAAGGAGAGCACCTCTCCCTGCTTGCAGCCAGGCAAGGTTTGGCTATGGTTATCCTGGTAGTTCATGCAGGGATGGGATGAGTAAGCAGCTCTGCAGGATGATAACAAGTAGTCCTTTTGGTAATAGTTGGCTGTGAGGAAACAGAAAACAAGAGCTTTTTGGGTTTTTTTGAGTGGAGAAATTGTCGATTTGTTTCTACAGTGTAGACGAGTGCAAGTTTAAATGCACTTCTTGCAAGCAAAGAGCGTGTATTGATCTCTGTGTCTGACATGTAATTCTGATTTTTCTTAATAGCAGCACTCCTGCCAGGCCCAGAACACCAGCCCATTTCTCTTTGCCAGGCAGCAGTGACATGGGATATCACTTTCCCATCTGCTCCATAGAGAACATAAATGCTCCATTATTTGCCCATGAAAAAGAGCATCACTTTGTTTCTTAGTAGCTGTGTTTTTTGGCCGTTGAAACCAAGCAAAACCACTTCTTATTTTTCTTGCTAAAGCAGAACATATCTGCAGGTTTCTGCTGCCAGCAAAATGTTGACCCCTCCCTGTCTCTGTGTGCAGATGTACACATACCCTCCTGACAATATACTGGAAGATGGGGCTGTCCCTGAGAGATCTTACCAGCCACTGCACTATATTTAAATAGCAATCTTAGACCTGAATAAGGACTCTGTTAAGTAAAATGTGTGTAAAGAAGCTGATTCTATTCCCTCAGAGGTTCTTATAGACAAAAAACAAAGATGATTATTAAGACAAAGGAGCACATCACAGTTTTGGGAGAAATAACCTCATGTCTTTCTCTAAAGCTTAGCAAAATTCAAGCCTCTACACAAAGTTTATGAACTCATTTTTATGCCTCAGAGACCACATGAACAGCAGGGTTGTATTTTTCCACAAAATTCCATTCTACTGGTGTATTTAATCTATATTACCGCTTTTTTTTTTTTTTTTTTCCCCAAGAGGATTATAAGCCATATGTCTAAAGAATTTGTGTACAACATTTTGGGTGGTATTTCCAGTCTTCCTGCTGGGCCCAGTGCTGCAGGAATGATGCTGAAACAGATGGAAACTCTGCTGACAGCCATTGATGTGACCAGTATGCCCTGCTCCTGATGCTCCTGACTGCAGGCTTAGGATATGGTCTGGGGAGAGATGATGGGGGGGCAGCCTCAGTATCTGTGCGTGCAGGCAGAGGGAGGTGTGTTTTCTGGGGAGATGGATGAGCAGTGTTGCTGCAAGGAGCCCAGCTTTGTCACAGAGTCTGTCCTTGTCCCTGGCAGTGCGGGCACAACCTGTTTTTGTTGAGTATTAAATGGGCTCACTCATATCACACCATTCCAAGTCATGAAGCCATTCTGATGCTGAAGTCCCAGGGACTTGCAAGGCTTTAGCCAAATGGAGAAAGAAAAGAGAGGAAATCCTACCCACTGAGTCATGCTTGCACAAAGTGAAAGGCTGGGCGTAGTGTAAGGAAGCAAACAATACAGAATCATAGAATGTTAAGGGGTAGGAAGGGACCTTAAAGATCATCTAGTCCCAACCCTTCTGCCTCAGGCAGGGACACTTCCCACTAGACCAGGTTGCTCAATGCCCCATCCAACCTGGCTTTGAACATTGCCAGGATTGGGGCATCCACAACATCCCTGGGCAACCTGTGCCAGAGTCTCATCCCTCTCAGAGTAAAAATTTTCTTCCCAATATCTAACCTAAATTTCCCCTCTTTCAATCTGTCTCCATTGTACTCCCTCTCCCATCACTGCAGTTCCCGATGAAGAGTCCCTCTCTGGTTTCCCTGTAGGCCCCCAGCAGATACTGAAAGGCTGCTATGAGGTCTCCACACAACCTTCTTTTCTCCAGGCTGAACAGCCCCAACTTTCTCAGCCTGTCTTCCTGAAACAGGTACTCCAGTCTCCTTATCAATTTTGTGGCCTCATCTGGACTTGTTCCAACATTTCCATGTCCTTCTTTTGTCAGGGACACAAGAACTGTACTCAGCACGCCAGGTGGGGCATCACAAGAGCAGAGCAGAGGAAGAGAATCACCTTTTTTGACCTGCTGGCCACACTCCTTTTGATGCAGCCCAGGATTCATTTGGCTTTCTGGGCTGTGAGTACACACTGTTGGCTCATGTTGAGTTTTTCATCAGCCATCACAGAACTGTATATGTCACTGCTGTCTTCTCAGCGCTTTCTAATAATTTTTTTTTTTTTTTTGCTTTCCCTTCATCACATCTCTTACGCTTTGCAGAACATCAGAGAGTTTGATCTTGCCTTATTCACCCCACTTTTACTCACTGGCATCAGCTACTCCCTGCCCTGATCCTGGATGGCTCCTTGACATGCAAACCCAGCTGTATGCTTCCACTGCTCCCAAAGGGCTGCCCTGACCGGGCTGGGAGCCCTTGCACGCTCCCCCAGTGTGGAACTCAGCTGAGGCAGCCTTTTCATGTGGATGCAAAAGCAAGACTGAAGAACAAAGGGCTGCAGCCAGGTCAATGTATGAAGCATCTCTGTATCCCCCTCTCCTCTGGCTGTATGTTGGTCCCTCCTCTGATGGTGTGAATTGCTACCTGATCTCTTAAATGGACATGCTGCATGAAGAATAAATTAAGATACTCATGAAAAATAAAACCTGATTTACAAGCAGCCTCCTGTTGCCAGAGAGGTAATGTGTCTCAACATGAGGCAAGTGACAGTATGACACTTGCTTATAACTAGGAAAAATTTGTTGGCTGCTCTGTAATCCCTACTTTTTCTCAGAATGGCAGCTGCTCTGTGTTCTGACAGAAGTTTGGATGTGGCAATCTTTGACACAGATCTCTTTGACACTGCAGACCTGAAGTGCTGCCACTGCCATGGAGGTACAGAATGTCTGAGCCCACCTTGCTGCTGTTCTGCTGCCCCCTTTGCTGCCACCCATCTAGTTACTTGGCTCCCAAAATTGCCACTCTGCATTGCAGCCTGTGAAGAGGGTGATGCTAGAAAACCAGATGAAACAATAAAGGAAGACAAAAGAAACCACTCTGCTCACCACTGACCACTCATTTCCTGTGAGTTTTTGAGAAGATTATATACAGATTGCCTATATATATATATATATATATATGTTCTCTTTGCCCCTGGTGGCCATCTACTTCTGCAGCATCTACTTCTGGAGAGAACCAAAGGCTGGGGTGTTCTTTGGGTTAAATTTAGAGTCAGAGAAAAGAGGTGTAGGATGCAGGGTGGTCAGAAACATAACAGCTTAAAAAAAAAAATAAAATTGCAAGGCAGAAGTGAAAATTGCAAGGGAGAATGGCCTGAGGCTTTATTGGGTTGATAACCTGATGGCATCACAAATGGTGGTTGGGAAGTAGCTCAGTGAGGGGATGGCTCAGTCAGACTTTGGGAAAACAGAACTGACTGGGGAAAACAAAGCTTTTCATAATTAAAATTACATTTTCTACAGAAGACAGAGTTGGGAGGAATTTCCTTGTGCAAGGATATTTCCAGAGCACAGCCAGTTTCCCAACACTCTTTGTCTGATGAGTCAAAGCAAAATAAATCACATTTGATAAAACAACCCCAAAACACAGTACATTCAGAGCACTGTTTACGTTAACAGTGAGGCAATTAATAGCTTGCACCAGAAACAATTGACCACAACCGAGAACATTCCTGTCCTGTTTTAGTCCCTACTTCCCCAAACCCCAGCACTTCCTCCTGATGTGCCATGCCTGCTCACAGACTAGAGGCACAGCCCAGGCACGGTGCATCTCTTCAAATGTCTTCCCCCAGCTCCCCCAGAACAACTGCAGCTGCAAAGATTTCTCAAGCTGACCCTACAGTGACTGCAGCTCAGACAGCCCTGGACTGCATTTGGTCTGTGCCACCAGGTGAAATCCATCTCCTGGCAGACAGTCAGTGCATGCTTTCCTCTCAACAGGCTTTTCAGAGAAATCCTTTCATTTGGCGACCCCTGTGAGCACAGCTGTTCTTTTCAAAGGTTTGGGCTGAAATACCGCTGGCTGAAATATTCAGTCTGAGCTCAGAAATTCTTAAGATCCTGCTAGACCTGGCTTGGTCTCACACTCCCACATCTTTTTCTCTAGCATTTTGCTCATTTGTTTATATTGAAGATTCACTGTTGTCACAAGAGGAATGTCAAAGTGCTTTACCACTTTACTGAAGACATCTGCACACTCCCATCTGCCACGCCGTGCTGCTTGTACACACATATTTCAGCACCACAGTATGAGCAAGCAGGTGGCCAGCAGCAGCAAGTCCACCCACAAAAGGGGCTCTTTAGCAGAAAGTCAACTTTAGCCCACATTCCCCAGCAGGGGATAACATCAGGGGCTCTGTGTGTCAAGCATTGGTGAACCGAGACAAAATCTTAATATTCCAGTTCCTGAGCCATTTCATAACATCTCCGGCCATCTGTCCTTTGGCAAGATCTTGTGGTGAGTGCAGTGAGGTAAATAATGCTTTATGCAACAAGGGTTGGCATGCTCTTCCCAAAACTGTTCCCCAGCTCCTAGATTGCCCTACACTTACCCCAAGATGGCTCCAGTCACTCAGGCCACCTGTCCTCTTTAATCCACCTGGCAGAGGCATATTCTTCTTCTTTAGTGATATTATGCTCAACCACTGTTGTGTCTTTCAAGGAAAATCAAGTTTGTGAGCTGGGAATTGTGGGCAGCTCCTTCCCACAAATTAAAGGGGAAAACCAAAAGGCAAGAAGCTGAAGGTTGTAATGTTATTAGGAGCTGCTAGCAAGAGTCTCCAGGACTGCATTAAGGTGAAATAATCTAGAAAAATGGTCTCCTTGGACACTTTCCCTTTTCAAATTATTCCTTACTTAAAACAGAATTTAAATACATTTGTGGATGATAAGGAAATTCAGGCTAGTTAACCATGGATCACATGAAGAATCCACACAGGACATAGAATTAACAAACACATTTCCTTCTTCAAAACTGGGATGTGATCCCACCTATCGCTTCCTAGTCCAAAGAAGCAGCTCCATGGTGTCTCAGCACAAGGGAGCATATGACTTTCAAGTTTCCCTGCAAAGGCTTTAAGACTCAGAGACAAAAGTCTTGAATTGTGCTACATATTTTAGCCACCATCCCAAGTGACCAGAGCTACTTCTGTACATGTCAGTACCTCTTCTCCAGCAGCTGAGCTGACTGAGCTGCAAAGAGCAGACCTTCAGCCCTGATCTTCCAGCAGGCCCTTGCGGGGCTGTGCAGTGCAGTGGAATCAAGCATGCATTTGTTAAACCACCTGGTGTGATGACTGAGGCTGCTTCTTCACGGGGGAAGAGGCAGCCAAGCACAAAGGATGTGGGTAATGCAAAGCACTTGGTCCTGGGGGTCTGCAGCAGCCTGTCTGTCTTGGAAGGTGCAGCCAAAGCACTGTGTAGTCATGGCTGTGTGAAATACAGCAAGCAGATTTTGTGAACTGCTCCTGAGCTTTGTGTCAGTTCTTGTGTAACTCTGCCCTAACCAGGGTCAGGACCCAGCACCAACAAACTCCTTGTTCGGCTCTAAAGGCCAGAGATCACTGGAAGTATATCCCAGCTCTAAATGTACATTCCCATCACAACCAAAATTGAAATCTGCATTATTTCAGAGTAATGTCTGTGTTTTGTTCCTTTTTGTCACAAACTACCTCTTCTTTTCCTGAAAAAAAATGCAATTCTCCCCTACTTTGGAATTTCCCACAGCACCAAAAAGGCCAACTTCTGCTGAGCCCTACTCAAGATGCTGCCACTAATGGTGTATAAAATTGTCAGTAGCACTCTGTGGTTGATGTGAGCAAAGTGAGGTTTGCAGAAGGAGGTTCTTGACACAGAAAGAAAAACCAAGATGCTTGGAGAGCTTGTCTGCTGGTAGAGGAGCCTCAGCGAGTCTTTCCCGTTCATGTTTTCTTCTATGATTGAGATATGAAATATCTCAGCTTCATGCACCCATTGTTGCTTTCCCCACCAATATCTCTTGTTCCAAGCAAAAGATGCAACCTGTTGCTGCAGGTAAAGTCTGGCTGACTCAGCTATTAGGAAGAAATTCTTCACTATGGGGATGTTGAGGCACTGAAACAGGTTGGCCAGAGAAGCTATGGATGCCCCATCCCCAGCAGTGTTCAAGGCCAGGCTGGATGAGGCTGTGAGCAGCTTGGTCTGGTGGGAGGTATCCCTGTCCTTGTCCATGGCAGGGGGGTTGGAACTAGATGGTCTTTTCACCTCAAACCATTCTATGATTCTATGACTCCAGGTTTAACACAGCTCCCTAGAGCACATGCACATCGTGGGAGGCACCCTAAGAACAAGAATGATTCTGGGGATGTCAGCTTTTGTAGCCATCCTGCTTGGCAGCAGCCCACCCTGCTCATGCCCTTCAGCAGCAGCACTGTGCTTCTCTATCCAGGTTAAGGGTGTGTGTCTGTTTAAGTTTGACTGCATATTTCTAGATATTACTGGGGTTTTTAGATGAAGCTGTAGAGATTTGTCTGGTTTTTGCATTAGGACCGGCAGATTTGGTGCATTGTTCCTGCAGTGACTGCAGAGGGAAGCAGGCTGCAGGCTGTGTGCATCGGCCATGGTTAGCCATAGGTGGCACGCTTGAACAGGGCAACCCCCGCCTTCCCTCTGCAGTCTGAGATCCCAGGTAAGGGACCTGACAGACACAGCTCTCCTCCAGAGGATGGATTAGATGAACACCTGCTCTTCAGCAGGCAGATACCCCCACACCTACATCAGCTGCTGATAAGCAGAGCTGCTGGGAAGCCAGATTTGATGAGGTGTTGCGTGTGGCTGCAGGTGACTCCAGGTCACTTGTGCTGTTTGCAGGGCGCTTGGAGTGCTGGTGGTGTGCTGTCCATCAATGCTGTTAGGACAAGTTCTTTGTTTAGTCTCCCTTTCCACTCCCCGACTCCCCTCAGTCACTCTCGGTGAGCCTCTGCAGGACTTCAGCTCCCATCCAGTCTGGAATTCCAGACTGGAGCAGCAGCCTGGAGCTGGCTGTCTTATTGCTGCCTTACCTTCTCCCTCCCTGCTGCCTTCAAACCACCTGGCTGAGATGTTTCTGGGACCTGTGGTTTTCACCAGATGACCAAGTCTCTTCTGGAAAGCACATGAGTGGCTCTAAGCACTGCATGTATATGGATGGGTAATTTATAGTTCAGTTTATGAAGCCAGACTGAAGCCTTGTCAGCAATAGTGTATTTTCAGATATACTGGGAATGAAAATATTTGAGGTTTGCTCTTAGAGAAAAAGTAAGAAAAACACCCATGTGTTTGGGACCAAATATTTCATGAGGGGCAGCAGAAGGGCATTCTAATTACCCAGAGGTTTTCTTATTTCTAAAAGTGCAAGCAGCATTTTCAAGAAAAACCACAAGAGCAGAACATGTAGAAGGGCAAGCCTTGCATTTAGAAGATGAAGTCTTGGATGCCAACTTTGCACAACGCTTTTATTTTCCAGCTGAAGCTGTTCACTAAATGCCCCCCACTTCCCAACGGCTGCTGGAAACGACTCAGGCGTGCACAGGGCTTCCAGGGCACAGCTGTGGCTGAGCAGTGGCAGATGCTGCTGACTCAGGCTGGGCTCTGCCCCATCGCCTCCGCCTGCCCAGGCTGGACTGGCACCTCTCCAGGGCAGGGACCCCTTCTTAGAGCAGGTTGAGACCACCCTGACCCCATGGGAGGTGCCCTCGCTCCAGCATCCAGGCCATGCATCCTTGAGCCTCACTGTCCTGGTCCCCAGCTTGCCCCCGGGCAAGAAGAATGACAAATTGTTTCTAGAAGCTTCACAGTGTTTCCAAAGAGAAGGAGTCTCAAATGAGAGGCACCATATACTGAAGTGTGATGGGCAAAAATGCTGTGGTTTTGCTTGAATTTTAAATAAGAATATGGAATGTTTTTTCATCACAGCTCCCCCACCAACAGCCACTTTCACACATCATCTGATAAAAATCCCATCATGTCATAACATGGTAAATAGGTTTCAATGTTCCCTTTCTCAAAGATACCCTCATACTTTGTCCTATCTTGGCTTCAACCTGTGTGTATCCACGTTGCTGATTAACACTAAAGTTCTTAAAATACTCTTAAATTTTTCTTATAACAACAACAAAAAAAATTATTCTTAAGACACTCTTTAAAATTATTAAACATATTCTTAAATTATTCTTTAAAATGTTCTTAAACAGCTCCAGAAGGCAGGTGATTGATAGAAACATGCAGAAAACAGCAGAAAGACACAAAAGGAATATATCAGAACTGCAGTCATTAAGGCTTTTTCTCCCATGTAAGGACAGTCCCTTGGCTTCAGTGGTACTTCCAAGATAACAAGTAAATGACTGTGCTACAGTCACATGGAGTGCAGCTGGAGAAGAGATTAGACAAATTGATTAAAAACTTGATGTGAACTTCTAGTTACCTCTAGTGGCAGATCTGAATTTGTAATGCAGACAAAACACTGTTTGAAATTAAGGTATTTTTGTTTCAACCCTTCATCTAGGATTTTATAAGTCTGTCCCTGGAGGTGTCTGAGCAACAGAGTATAACTGTGTTCTTTTTATGCTGAAAGAGCAATGTCTATCCTTTTTTTAATGATGGAAGAGGAAAAGTGAAAAAATTTGCACTCTGGCTTGTATAGCCTTGTCATATGTAAAAGAAATTTGGAAATGTAAATATGGGCAAAAAAGATGAGGAAACACTGCCTGTGTCACTGCAAACGACAGATTTGACTGTTCTGGTTTTTCTGAAGTGCTCTGCAGCTTAGTGTGGAGATGATCTGATACCTGGCAAATGAAATATGACTAATTGTGGAAGTGGTTTACCTGAGAGTAGATTGATTTATTTAATATCTTTCTACCTCAAATGGCAAAGGAACATTTGAAGAAAACATGTTTGTTAAAGTTATGAGTTTATTTCCACTTCAGAGCTGAGGAAAGCATTGACCCTAGGGAGTCAGGGACCTCTCCTACTAAAACCAGAATTCTCAATCCCAGTATAGCTGAGGCAGAGAGTGAGCAAGCTTGAAAAACTCCTTAAAATGGCAGCAGGTTTACATCTTCTGCTACAATGAGCCAGCCAAAAATAAAGCCAAAACCAAAGTTTCCTGAAGAAAACACCACCAAAACAGCTTCTGCAGCACTCCAAAGACTTGTCTTGGCCAGCCCTAGGGCAGGTTTTGCATCCCCTGGTGAGATGAAATATATGCTCACACCTCTGATGCAGCTGTGCAAAAGTCAGGTGGCACAGCTTAAACAGGTTTAAAGGAAAGTGAGTTTAAAACTAGTGCCTACTTTTGCCAGCAATGACTGAGCACCCCATTTTGTTGCTTTAGCACAGGGAAGGAGGCACTTGAACTGCTGGGAAAAGTTAGGAAGCTTTGCTTGACCATGCACAAAATTGATGTTCATGAGCTGATCTAGCTAAAGCACTACAAAACCATGCAAATGAGATCTCAGTTTAAGTCTAGCTATATCTATTTATGTATTTTTGTACCAGCTTCATGCCTTTCTCGCATCAAAGCAAGTGAAATTAACATAAGCCACATTTTGGTCAGCCTCAGTATAACCTTTTGAATGCAGGTTTCTCTAAAACCTGCTTTTAAACTGTCTTGAAGACAAAGCAACATACTCATCTTTTCTAGAAACGTAGTCAAAGCATCACCACATGTTCCTGGAGCAGGCACTGGTACATTTTTGTTTACTTTCTACACTTTTGCCAAAGTCAGTATGAAACACCTCTGGAGCACCTCAGCCAGTGCTTTGTGCTGTAGCCCTGCTGTGGTCAGTGGAACTGCACTTGTGGGACTAAATTTGGCCCTGTGGGTCACTGTCCTGCTGAGCTGCATTGGGAAAAAGGAAAAATGAAAAGGGGGGAGAAATCGAGAAATATGCAAAGGTGAACTGGCATTCTGTTGTTGGAATTGGAACCATCATAATGATTAAAAATATTTATTCTTAATTTTACTCTTGAAAAATTAAAACCAGGCAGGGAAAATCTAGGCAGGAGCAATCTGGACCTTCATGCATCTTCTTCCTGTTCCCAGTGCTCCTCTTGCAATTTTAGCTCTGGCCCTCTTTTTCCCGCAAGTTGTTTTGCAACCTCTGCTCCTTGTTGCACTGTGTGCCACAACACAAACAGCCCCATGATGACAATCAGGGTCTAATGCATGATGGTGAACAGTCAGGATATTTAAATAGGGCGGGTTTTGGAGTCAGGACCTCAGTCCAGTAGCTGGTTCTCAATCCAGTTGCATTACCTCAGAAAACTATTTCTGTTAGCTCTCTGGAAAACTCTCCAAAACAATATTTGCTGTAGCTGACCCAGGTTGTCCCATCTTTTCCTTCTTTAGTTAATTTGGACCACCAGAATCATTGCTGGACCCCCCATATCCTGTTGTATTTTGGGGCTGTGACTGGATCCTGATAGAGGTATGAGCTGAAACTGTCCCCAGATGGCAAAACTCCTGTAAAGATTTCCCTATTCCTCTCTTCCTGAGACACCTCAGCTTATTTTTTCCCTTTTTATTTTGAGAAAACAGCATATCTTAAGGGTGTCAAAAACAACACTGCAGAATGAACAGTTGAGAGTGAGGTACAAGGCTGGAAGACAAAGATCTTGGTCTAAGGTAGATGGAGGGGGTGTGGGTGCTTACAGGATTGTCTGCACCCTTGGTTACTCATGACTGGCTCAGGTTCCCTGTCCTTGGATGAGCAGGTCTGATCTTCACAGTACTTGGCCCACAAAGCTTTGTGTTTTGGTGGTTTTGCCCTGTTTTCTGAAGGGCATGCGAGGAGGAACTGACAAGAGCTGGTAGCAGAGCAGAAGGCTTGTGGGAGTCCTGCCCCCAGCTCTGCAGACCAGGCAGCTGCACAGCTGCCATGCCAAAAGTGGCAGCTGGGGCACACAGCCAAACTGGCTTTGCACAAAGGGGAACCAGCCACGTGCTGGGGGCCCAGATCCTGCTCTCTGCTTACAGTAGGTAAATTTAAGGGTTAGGTAGTTGCAGAAGGCCAGCTCCACACCCAGCTGGCAATGGAGGTAGCAGAGCTTGATTTCTGGGGTCAGTGTGATGCAGCAGAAGAGGAAGAGGCACTGGAGCATCTGAGGGCACAGAAAAAGAAGTTTGGCAAGATGTTCATCCTCATTGCCTGCATTCTGTTTCCTTCTCAGTGCTGCACCGACCATTCTGCCCTGTCCCTGGCTGCCTGTGGCCTCCCTGGATCTCCCCTCAGCATGCCACAGGCTTGTGCTCCACTGCTGAATCCATGCTAGCGAAGACAGACAAGCAGCTGCATGCAGAAGTGAGGGGCTGGCACAGGAATGGCTGCACTCAATGGAATGGCTGTGTTGTGGAGACAACCCTTGCTGGAGGGCTGTGGGCAGCAGAGGCACCACCAGGCTGCATTTTGCCATGAGCTGGTGAGCCCCAGAACAGGTGCCATACAGCTGTCTGTATTCCTCCTCTGGCTCTTCCCTGAGTGCCTGTATAGCCCTTGCCATCCTGTGCTCGAGGCTGCCCCTGATGTCCTTGGTGGGGTCCAGTAGAGATGAAAGGACTACTCAGAGTAGATGGGACACAGGGAAAGAGGCTGTGCAAGTGTAAAAACCCCTAACATGTAGCTGTCTGAACTGAGGAACTCACACTGTGCTTCCTACTCAGGCATTGCTCCAACATGGAGCATTTTGCCCGTTTTAATCACATACTGTGAAATCTGTAGGCACTCTAGGACCACATTCACAATTAGAGACAGAGAAGCTGGGTAACAGCTGCAGCGGTCAGGGAGACAACAGCTCGCATATATTAAAACATACAGAAACACTCTTTCCAGAAAACTGGACTGAAAAAGTCTGACTATTTGCTTAGCGGGGGAACATCAATGCCCAAAGGCAGCCGGTGCTGTCCCCATGCCAGCTTCCAGCTCCATCTGGGCATCCCTACAGCCTCAGGAGCCAGCAACCACTGAGCACACCACAGCACCGAAAGTTGCTCCCTCACAGGCTCCTGCACAGGTCCTGCTAGAGCACACGCTGTCGGACGAGGAGGAGGAGGAGGAGGAAGGCACTGAAGCAAAGCCAAGCTGAGAGGTAGGTAATGATCAAAGGCATGGCAATTTGCTTTACCTACCAAGCACTGAGGAAAATCTTCCCAAACCTTGGCACTTTGCTACAAGGGGGCTGACCAGTGGTGATATTGTATCTTTAGGACAGCCTGTTGTTTTCTTTCTGATGCTCCTCTGTTGTTTTTTTGGACTCCAGGAAGCCTAATTGCGGCTCCTGCAGCTGTCTTTGCACTGTCTTGGAAGAGGCTATGTTCAAAGCTGGTCACTCCTTCTTCCCTGGCTGATCCCTGTATTTTTGCATCCATGGCTCTGGATAACCTGGTGCATCAGCACCCTCTCACCTTTGGTAATCCAGTCCCTATAGTGCCTGTGCTGGAGAGGAGAGAGGATGTGAAACACAAGTGTGCTGGGGATGTTTTCAGCTCAGGTTTTCAGCTGTGTATTCACACTTTGGTGATGGCCAACGTGTGTGGTCCTTTCTCTCCTGTGTAGTTCTCTGAAAACACTTCAAATGAAGTGTAAGACCTGTGTGTCCCTCACTGCCAGCAGAGTTGGCTGCTTTTTTATGGCAGGCAGGATTTTCTCTCTGCATGTAGCAATTTCCTGCCCTCCATTGTCACACCACAGGTAAGGCTCCTCCTTGCAGTGCAATGTGCTCTCAGTGGCCACGAAGGAGCCACAGTGGGATGTCAGGGCAGCAGTAGGAAGCAGCTGCCTGCCCAGCTGCTTCTTCCCCAGAGCCTGTGGCTCAGCCCTGCACCGCACAGTGAGACAGTCACTTGCTGATGCTGCTGAAAACTTTTTGTTTCCTGGAAGATTGGATGCCCTTGCATTTTGAACAAGATTGATTTTCAGACAGAGCAGGCAGAGCTCCCTGCAGTGCCCCTTGGAATGCTTCAGAACAGCACAGCCATGGAGCTGTGCCAACTGGAGTTATGGCTGTTTTGCTAGACCAACCTCTCTGAATCCCAAATCTTTTTAATGTTCCTCCGTTGTTTTTTATTGGTTGTGTGAATTATTTTTTCCTGAAGATTTTCCTGGAGGATCACCAAACACCCTTGGGATCATCAGGATGGAGGGTGCTGAGTGCTATTTCTGATAGGGCTGTGTAACACCTGAAGGCCATTTGTGTGATCTTGTTAGCCACCGGCACCTCAAGACAGACCACAGCTTATGATTCTAGACATAAGGTTAACTAAAAACCAACTTTGTGTTAAAAGCAAGACTGGATGTCAGACTTGCAGATATTGCCAGGACTGAGTTTTTAACAATCCCAGTGATTTAATGATGCTATTTTGTCACAAGTTTCTAGAGAGTCTGGAGACCAATGTGTAATTTTCCTGTGCAGTCACTTCCTTCTTTTGTGCAAAGAGGTGTGTTTTACACCAACCTAAACAACAAGAGCATAAATGAAATCATGATGGGAGCACACTCATACTCTTGAACAGCATGCCTTACTAGGATGTACATTAAGTGTTAACCTCCCTTGGTTTATGTGGTCAGCTGCTGATTGATGATTTATCACAACACCAATTCACATTTCAAAGAGCAAAGAAAACCCCAAAACATTGTGCATATTTTTTTTTATAATGTGATTTCACTTTGTTGCCTTGGACTGGGGATCTATTTTATTTATGTTACAGAGAAGAATTTCTGTTTTAAATTTGCTTTAAATTTTCCAAGCTGAAGTGAGCCACAGCGGGAACAAATGAGGCCTGGTTTATTCCACCTTCAGACCCATTTTGCTGATAAAAGTCCTAAATAGTCAAAAAGACAAGCTTACTTTATCCCAGCTTATGGCAACTATCATTGACAAAGTGAGGTACAAAGGTTTCCCAGTGCTGACTGCCCCAATCTGCATGCTGGGGTCTTCTTTAAAGAAAGCTGACATTGGGAAGAGTTTTCCAAGTTTGGAATTGCTTGCTTTGCACATATTTGATAGAATAAAGGTAAAACAAGCAGACAGCATTTTGGATTAGGGAAACTTAAACATCCAAACCACTATTTTTTTGTTTTGAACATCATTTGAGATTAAATCAAGAGCCTTCTTTTTCTTCAAAGAGTGCCTGAAGTACTGTGACTCAGCTCTTGACTTTGGGATTTCTCAGATGTCCTTTGCTCTGTCCAAGCAATATGGACACATTACCATTTTTCTTGTCTATGAATTAGGTCTGGTCTTGAGTTAGGTCCTGCTCAGAAAGACCCTCAAAAGGTTAATGAAACTTTTGACGTTTTACTCTCCTGCCTACCAACTTACAACGTAGGATGTCTTGAATTACTGGTCCTTGGAATTATTTGAGCTTATCAGAAAAGTCAGCAAAGAAAACCAAACTGTGTTTTGTAAAAGGAAAAAAGAGATTTTAACTATGCAGTGGAAAAGCTCTTCTGCTTTATCCCACTCATTTGAAACCCACACCAGAAAAAAATAAAGCTGTAGTTTGATGTCAAGAAGGAAACCTGACCCACACATCTGCAAACCGGAAAGTGACTCGTCCTTCTCTTATTCAACCCAGCTTCTTGCTAGATTTGTTATTTTTTGAACATTTTAGGCCATATCTATTATCTTCATTGAGCTATGCATGTCCCTCCCCAGCCCACAGGAGAGGAGGATGGTGTAGGTGGTGAGAATCTGTTTTACTCTGCCTAGCTTAAGGGATCCTCTGCACTGCTGTGGTGAGGAGCACATAGGAAAGTGAGCGCAAAAAGCAAACCCCTTTCTGTCAGTGCATGCTCAGCCAAAGTCACATTTGCAGCCCCAGGCTGCTGCTGCTGAAGCCTTGACATGCCTCCCTGTAAGCAGCAGAGGCTTCTTTATTTCCTTGTTCTCTCGAGCAGCACCGTGCAGGATCAGGAGAGAGTTTAAACATGGTGAGCACTGATCCCTGCAGGTTTTGTACCTGCACTGCTGCCTTCGGCTTAAGACAAGACAGGGGTATCTGATGCACAGTAGAACAGTCTGCTCTGCTTGCTCGTGGTGTGTCTGGACCCTGAGATCAAGGGCTGTCCCTCTCCCCCACCACACTCTGGCTCACGAATCCAGCACAGCAGGATATGTGCTTGTTTTGCTTGCTGGCAGTGGCATGGATGGTGGACATGCCTGGTGTGGACAGCAGGGTGGGTCTTTGGTGTGGAAAATGAGTTCCCAAGAGCCTGGTGCCTCTCCTTGCTAGAGACCTTTGCCCCTGGATGTCTTGACCAGAAAGGTTTGAAATTCTCTCTCTGATATTGGTGAAAAGCCCACACAGATTGAACACAGCACAAAAGTGTGTCAGTGTCTGCATTCTGCATTGTCAAACTCTTTCAGTCTTATGTTCATCATTGTGATTTTGACCATTACACTTCCAGCTTTTGCTAAAGACATTCTGACGCCCTCATTGCCAGGCCCTTTGACTCATCACCTCTCATAGAGAGGGCTGAGCAAACCTTGAGGTTTTCAGCACAAGGTATCTTGCACATTTCCTGCAAGAGGTGGCAGAAAAAATGTGTTTCCTGAGATGAAGTAAGTGAAAAAGAATAGCTATGAAAATCAGACCAAAAGAACCTAAAAAACTAAGAAAAATAGTAAAGCTGTTCATCAGCTTCCTGTTTACCAGCGACTCAGACAAAGATTTATCTGTGGTGTTGCCAAGCTCTCCTCACACCTCTGCTCATACTGCAGCAGCATAGGTGTGTGTTACTCCAACAAAGCCTCTTTCCATGCCCCTGGCCAGGGCAGAGGCCTGAGGGAGACAGGACAATGCCACACAGATTTGAGACTGCAGCCATTGTGGTCAGGATGGGAAATGCCGGATGCCCAGCTTTCAGTGATGCTTTCATGCTGAGAGCAGCCTGCCAGCGGCAGGGTGCAGGTTTGAATCCAGGGCTCCTGAGTCATCAACCCAGTTTTAAACTACACAGACTTCCCTGTTTTAGGAGCATGATTTCATGTGTTTTACCTTTTTCCTTTAAAAACCTGATAATCATCAGGAGTTTCTTCCAGAGGAGGCTCCTGCAGCATAAATGGAGAGAGACAAAGGCCCTGGTACCCACATGGAAGAGTTTCCCACCCTGAGTCCTCCTAGCTCATCACAGCCACTGGGTCTGAGACTGGTTGAGAGGCAGAAGTGGTGCAGCCACTTATGCTTTTCAGTGGTCTCTGACAGGCACTGCCTGGCTCAGCGCTGGGGCCAGAGCTGCGCCCAGGCTGGGCTGGGCAGCGTGGGGCAGCTGGGTGCTACTGCTGCAAGGCCACCCAGCAGTGCTGATGGTGGCTGGTGGCCACCTTTGCTCTGAGCCAGTGTGGCCAGTGGCAAGGTGTGGTGGTGAGCTCTGGGCAGCCAGTAAGCACAGGGACCCTTGATGATCCATCAGCTTATGCCAGAGAAGGAATTACATGCCAGTCAGTGCAATTAGAGTTGCTGGAAAGCACTAGAAGGAATAAGCAGGCTGCAGGAGAATGAAAAGAGTATGTGCTGATACAGATTTGCCAAGAGGCAGCTATGTCAAATCAGCCTCAGTTACAGGCTCATGCCACCTGGCAAAGCAGTGGTATCCCATGCCTCAGAGCTAAGCAAGCTTTCTGAGCACCTCAAACAAACTCGTGGGTGCACGAGTGCTCAGACAAACTCCTGAGTGGTTGCCACTGGACAGGAGAGCTGCCCAGAAGTGTAAAAGTCGTAATGAGGGATGCAGAACTCCAGGCAGCTCTTCCAAATGCAGTTTATTACATCCAAGGTGTTACAGCAGTCCAGGGTCATGGGTGACAGAGCCTGTGCCCACAGCTGCCAGCTCCAGCTGCAGGCGGGCTGGAGACCCTGAGTTTAAGTTACAAATGCATTTTCTTTGCTGAGCATCTTAATACAGAAGAACCAATCTATACTTTAACTTTTATCTATAGCTCATCATAACTACTATAATTACCATATTAATGTTACTATTCTCCAATCACTAAAAGTTAGTACACTACAGTTTAAGCTAGAAGTTGTTTTTCAGTTTTCTTGAAGTGGAAAATTCTGAGACCTTTTTTCTACTTGCAACATCTGCTGAATTTTTTTGCCTGTGCTATCTTTCTGCTTGGTAAAAACATCTTCTTGTTTGAGGTGGGTTTATCTTTTGCTCTAAGTAATAAAAAAACCCTTTTAACTAACATACCCTTTGCCTCCTTGATTATCCAGTAAGACTGGCTCAGCAATTCTTTTCTTCTATATCAAAACTTGCTTCCATCTCTATTCCTTCTTCAGATTCTACATTCAAAAATCTCTCTGCTAAGCATACATATCTGTGAGAATTTCTTGTCAAAGTTTCATCCTTCTCAACGTAGAAGGATTCTGCATCCAGGACTGCACCCTCCCCTTGCACAAACCAGCACTTGCTGCATTTTGCTGCTCTGGATGAAGCTCTGGTGCATGATTTTGCTACTTTTAAACATACCTTCATATTGGGAAGGAGTACAAATGTACTGGGGGACAGGATGACTGCTTAAATTGGCCTTGACAGATGGAAAAGCCTGGCAGCAATGGGCTGCAGTGCATTAAAGACAAGTGGCCACTTCTCCCCACGGGCAGGGTCAGCTGAGGCCACAAACACAGCATGGGGAAGGCAGCACTTCTGGGGAAGGCAGCACTTCTGGAGAAGGCAGCACTTCTGGGGAAGGCAGCACTTCTGGGGAGAGCAGCACTTCTGGGGAAAGCAGCACTTCTGGGGAAAACATCTGGGTGCTGAATTCCAGCACGAAACAACTGTGAATCATCAGTGCTACCTGACTGCAAAAGAAAACAGCTACCCCAGACAGATGACTCTTCCAGTCTGCTTTGCCAGTTTGGGGCATTGCAATGCAAAAAAAGACTAAGAAAAATTGGACAGTCACCAAAGAAGAACAGAAACTACAATTAACAGTTTAGAAAGCAGGACTTCAGAGGAAAAAACATTAATTGTGAGCTGTTAAGACTGAAGGAAAATGTTGTCTTGTAATATTTTAAAATAGCTAGAAGTAATTGTTCCTCCATGGCTAAGGTAAATAACTGGCTTAATTTATACCAGGACAGTTCTGGATGAAGACAAATTTACCAGGAGTGAATCTGGAGAAGCTGGGGGAAAGCAGGGGCTGTAGGAAGAGGTGGAACAGCTGCATAGGAAGAGTAACAGTGGGACAGTGGGACACTGCCCCTGTCTTCAAGAGAGGGGACAGACTCGATGATGGCCCAGTGTCCCATGCAGCCCTGTCTTCTGTGATTTCTCTGTTCTAATTGATTCTTGCTTGCGGCCTTCTCTGGTCTCCACCCTTGGCCAAAGCACTGTCCGATGCAAATCCCAGAGGTGCCTGTGGTGAACCAAAGGTTTGGGACAGCAAAGGTTTAAAAACCTAAGCGCTCCAGGGTGAGAAAAAAAAGCATCAAGTAAGGGACAGATGGAGAAGATTTTTGTTCTCAAAGACTCCATATGCAAGAGATGTATTTGTTTACTCCTTTGTGTCCACAATTACCCTGTTGTAATGCTTGGGTGAGAAAATTCCACTCACTGCTGACACTGCTATGAATAAGTTACTGTGCTGGGAGTATTGCAACACACTGATTTCTGCTTGGGTGAAACCAAACGATTGTGCAAGGCTGCAGCTGTCAGAGCCATAATCCTTATGGCTTCGGTGCTGGCAGCCAAAAGTGGAGCATGGAGCAGAGTGGGTTGGTCCAGGCCCCACCAAACACCTCCAGCTGCTTCTCCTACACAAACTCAGCAACAGTTTTTGGAGGATTCTCTGGCTCACAGACCTTTTTATTGCACTGAGCATCTGCTGGAGGAGAGAGAGCCAGAACAATGCCCAGTAGGTTTTTCTGGTGCACATTTGTACATGTCTGCATACACAAGCACTTTGTTACGGTAATACAACTCCACATTTTAGTGGAGGGTGTAAATTTTTTTTGCTGATCAAGCTGAGAAGAAAAATAAAAATTTCTGCCTGCTATCAGCAGAACAGACACATCTTAGTTCAGCTGGAAAGTTTTTGAAGCTTTGAAGTTTTTGAGAAAGAAGGGTTAGAAGAAGAGGTTATTTATAAAGCAAAATGCTATATTTGAAAATGACACTTTTGAAAATGAAAAATGGCAGTGTTCTGTCTGGGTCTTCTCAGAATAAAGTATTGCAATTGTTCTTCCTTTTTCTCTTGATTTGGAGGGGGGAAATACTTCCCCCAAACAACTTGGCACTTTCAGAGATATTTTAGTCAACAAAAATATACTTTTTTGACGTCAAAAAACCCATCACTCATAATCTTACCTGGTCACAAAGTCTCACTCCCCCCCTCTTTGTACAAGGACATACAAATATGCTATTCTTCTCAAGAAAAGGAAGTGAACCATTCTGCCATATGACAGATTTTTACCTCAACATTGGCAGTGGTCTGATGAAATGAATTTTTGTTAAGATAATGCGGTCCTGCTAAGATGGTGTGTTGATAGCTGATGATAATAGACCCAAACATTGTGAAAATAACTAAAGCAGGCAAGAATTCCTCAAAATATAGCTCCTCTGTGGCATTTCCTCTTGTACCTCACAGGTGAGTGCCAGCCCTGGACATCCAGGGCTCGGTGTCCCCCTTGTCCACCCCTGCTGCCCTAAGGAAGAGGGGTGCAAGGTGCATTCACTGAGTTGCTGCAGCTGGGGAAGGGCGGTTGCTGGTCCATACAGGCAGCAGAGGCACTTAGGAGAGGTTTATTGGGACAGAGAGATGGCCAGGAGGAGGAATCTGAGTGGGACAGTCATCAAAGCACTACCTGCCAGGCTGCTCTGACGCTGCAGAGAGCACACTCACCCTGACCCTCCACTGCTACCTTCTGCAAAACTGAGCTGTCCTCATTGTTTTTCTCTCTAACAGTGATGACTGCTGGTATTTTGCAAGGCATTTCAGCTGAACAACCCAGCATCTCTGAACATCCTAAACCCCTATTGCAGTTAACACTGTTTGTTTTCCTCTGCTGAACTAAGTCATCTCTTCCCTCTTCCAATATGACACAGTAAGACCTCTGAGATGTAAATTGAGAGCAGATTTGAAAGGGAAAGGCCTCCTTTTGACTAAGAAACTTATTTTATTTTGCTGTTGAGCAAAGGCAGAGGAAAGTGATCTTCTTGGATAACAGCACCTGACTTACCACAGCTCTGAGATAGGTGGAAGCTGAGCATCACATTGAGGTAAACGTGTCCTTCATTTTCTAGACGGGTGCTATGATAGCAAGCAGATCCAGGAAATCCTCAGCCTTTTCTTGGAAAATATCCTACCAGGTAGGCTCTCTCACTCTGCTTTTTTTGCCATATTTTCCTAATGGCTGCTACCAGAATGGTGCCTCCTATCCACCTTGGCAAACAACAAGAGTGATACCAGGGCTTGAGGCCAAAGCAAGCTCTTGCTGGTGGTTTCTGTGGCAACTACAGTTTCCTTTCTGTGTTCAAACTCATTTCATCTAGTCCATCTGTAGGAAGAAGGAGAAGTTCCTACAAGAGCAGGCATAGGGGTTTTGCAGGAGCTCAGCTGACCATCACCCCAAGGCTAAGGAACTTCAGGGACGGCACAGGATAATGAAACCCTCTGGGACTGACGCCAGAGGCTGAGCTGGTGTGCACGGGGTGTCACCACTGCCAGTGATCATTTCTGGCTGTAGGAGCTGGAGGTGTGGCCATGCTGTTTGTCTCACAGCAAGATTCCTTTTGGTTACAGCATTTGCCACATGTAACACAGTGCTGCAGTGAAGCGTTGCTTCCCTGACCTTGGGGCTCCGAGTAGTTTGGAGAAGTGGAACTCTGCCTTACTCCAATGTGCTGATCGCTTTTGGGCTGACAGTGTCTTCAGCTATATAAAGGCTTGCATGGGAGTTTTTCCCACACTAAAGCAACTTTTCTGACAGAAGATAAAACAGCAGAAACTGCAGCTTTGAGTGCATATAAAGGAATAGCTGTGGCGGCAGCTGAAAGGGAAATGTGAGCAGTGTGGTGCACAGACACTGGAGACTCCCCAGCCCTGCCATCCCTCTGGGGCTGTGGTGGCTGCTGCTGGCTGACCCTGTCAGCCACTGCCAAAACATCAGCAGACAAAACAGAAAGCTCCTCATACAGCAATATTTTTGCTGTGTTTTTAAACTTGAATGGGGACTGCCTGCACTAGCCTTTTCAGAAAGTGGTGATGCCATACGGCTCTCTCCCCTCTGAACTCACAGTACTAAATGGGTGCATGGACCCAAAATGGCCCTAGGCTGGAGCACCAGGATACCCACAGCCAGATGTCTCTGGTTTGCTGTAAGGTATTTCTTTCCCACAGGAAATCCCACAGGAGTATGGAGAGTATCACTAGCCCTGGTGTCAGGGACCAGCTAAAATTGAGCTGGAGGGACACTGCAGGGCAGCAGTCAGGGCTCCTGGAGAAGAAAGCTCTGGGGTGGATTTTGTCTAGGATCTTAACAAGCAGATTTGAGAACTTCTTGCTCCTCAGCTGCCACCCAGCACCTTGGGAACATCCTGAGGCCCTGGGGGGGGATTGCCCAGTGCCGGCTGTCCTATCCCTGGCTATGAGAGCCCCTGATGATGCATTCCCTTCAGACATTTAACCAAGGACCATTCTATACCAGCTGCCTGTCTCTCCTCCCACAGCAAGCTGGGTCCACAGACCCAGTGCCCCAGGAGCAAACTCACTTGAGTCCAAGGGGGTAAATATTACTGTCATATGGCTGTACTCTGTACTCTTTGAAGGTGAGAAAATCCTCTTTTCCCCTGGCCATGTCTTCACTGGGTTGTCTGTATGTAGAAACTACCTCCTTTCCATGATCTTGCTTTACCACCCTGAGCCCTTGCACTGCCTGTCCTGCCACCTTGCAGCCTCTCTGCACCACTTTCTGTCAGAGTTTAGCACTTTTGAGTGCAGATGACCTTTAACTTCTGTGTTCCTATCTTAACACTCTTGCTGGTTTACCACATTTTCTTTGTTTTCCTCCTCACGTGAACTACAAAGGGCTGTGTGTTGGCTTGGTAGAAAATTCAGGTTTGACTGTGTAGCCCCTGTGTAACTCAGGGCTTGGTGTTTGCTACTCATAGACTGAAAAAGTGCTGAGAAGGATACAAGTCCTTACAGCCTTGCTCATAGCTGATATGAAGGAAATTGGAAATGTGTACCTCTCCTCCTCCCTCAACCAGATATCTTCCTCTGATCTTTCAAGGGAAGTTCAGCACACCTGCATCTTGCAGCACCCCACGTCTGTGAACACGCTGGTGGTTATTTGTCTCTACTGTCCTTCAGCTCAGCAGGGTTCTGTTTGTCCAAAATCCTCTTGGATTGCCTGTAGGAGAACCAGTAGGGCTCAACATGGGAAGAAGAAGAAAATCTGTCTGTGGGTTTTCCCTGTCCCCCAACATAGGCATCTCCTATTAGTTTTCATCATTGTAGTTATCTCCGTTTCAGCCAACATCATAATTATATTCTCTTCAGTTCTCAAGCCCAGCCCTGTGGGTTTTACCTCCCACCCATGCTCACACCTGCCAGTCAAAACCAGCACCTTTCCTAAACTCATCTCTACTCCATTCCTTTCACTGCTTTTGACAAATGACATCCTCTTCCTCCTTTCAAAAATTCCCTTTCTCTGCTGACAAAAGCTCAGGTTTCAGCTGTGTGTCAGGAACACAAACCACCACAGAAGCAGCTGCAGGCACATACACCTTCCTGAAAGCCAGGTAGGGCCAGGGACTCACACCTGTATATCACTTCCCAAAACACAGCAGAGGTACTCTTGGAAATGTTGCATCAGACTCCATAATTCTACTGTTTTCTTCAAAACACTGGCACCACCACAATTTTTTCCTCCCTCTCCTTATTACCAAGCTGTTATCCATGTGCTTTGGTGTGCCCAAAGTACAGCAGCCAGCCCAGCCATCCTCCAGCCATATCGGTCACCAGGCCTGCTCACTTCTCTTTCAGCTTTTGTTCTCTTGAATTCAAGCTCTTTTCCTCACTTATTAGCTCATCTGCATCTTCTTGCTTGCTCCAGTTTTCTGCAACTCATGGGGCATTTCCCTACTGCCTCTCCCAGCTTCATGCCTCTCTTTGCCTGACTGTGCAGAATTGTGGCTGGTAAAAGTACACAGCTGGGAGATGTCTCAATTAAATTATGCATTTTGAAAGAACTGAAATCTTTTTGCAAGATCATAATTTGTGCAGCAGAAAATTAGAAAAAAATACAATATTTTTTCAATTTTAGAATATGTATGAATGTTTTAAAATGCAGAAATGTTTTATTCTTTTATTGGTTCCATGTCAAACTATTGTTTTATTTTTATATGTATTAATAACTTATCAACCAAACTATTGCAAAAAAGCATATGATAGAAGAGGAGGCATCTTTAATTTGTTAATGTTTTGTTCCTAAGAAATAATGAAGGCTGACCTTATTTATTTTTAAACAAATATAAATAAACCTAAATAGAATAATGCTACATTATGTCATACTGTGTGTCTGTAACACCAGGACATACTACTGACAGATTGTTAATAATATAAGTAATATCTATATAACACAATAAAAAAAAAGCTCTGCTGCAACAATTTTCAAAAATTTGTTCTGAAAAAAATATAAACAGAATAAGAGGAGCTGGTCTCTCTTGTGTAATAAGGCCAGCTGGGTACTTGGAGGCAGGATGATGCCCTGGTCACTGTTAATGTTTTGAATACCTCATTACAGGACAGGTTTTTTCTGACTGTGCTAGCAACTAGTACCAGGTTTTTCATTACGTTACTGCTTTTGTCCTTCAGCCTGTTTTCCCACTTTTCTTTTTCTTTCCCCCTACAGTATTTAGCTTTTCTTCTCTTTGAGACTCTTTCACTACTCACTTATGCAACAACAATGTGAAGGTACTTTGGACTGGAACTGCAACCAAAGAACATGCCAATAACTTCAGTAAAAATTGTTTTGGATCTGCCACATACTTGTTTGGGACTTCTTGGGTGAACCTCTGGTATTCCCTGTGCTCTTAAAAGTCAGGAAAATTGTGCCTGTTGAGATTAAAGGATAAAAAGTATATAATTTGTCTGACTTATAAAGCACCACAATGTACAATTTTAGTGTTCCATTAGGCATAAGTAATTTAAAGCAATTGAATAAAATACAAATTATCAAACCTGTTTTTGTTTCAATATTTTGTCTTTTTCCATCCTCAAGTAAATAAAATAAACTTGAAAAAAAACCCCAAGGTAGCAAAGAAACTGAAATACCCCCACTACATAAGAACTGATTCAAAAATTATGGCTAAGTGGTATCAGTAGCTTTGAGTTCTTCTTTTGCTCAAAATACTGATGAGTTTTTAATGGGTAGGGATATAAACAGACTGCAGGATACAAGTTGCTACTAGCTGAAGAAAATGAAATAATGCTAACTAAAAGTGGAAATTATATATCAGCTTCTGTAAAAAGCTGCAAATTTATTAGGGTGTCTCCTGTGGTGGAGACATGTGAACTTTTAAATTTTTCCCGTAAATCAGGTGAGGCTGTGAAGAAGGGGGGTTTATCAAACACGTTAAAAAGACCCATTGCCGTGTTGAAGAGAGGCATTTGGTCTTTGTTTCGCAGAAGGTGCCTGATACCCCCCTCACTCTTTTCCTGTTTACCACAGACACAAAATCTTCTATTTGTCCCCAAGCCAATCCTGTGTCTGGCAGCTGCCCATTCGACAGCCACATATCACAAATTCTCAGCCCTCTGCACAAGCCAAGTGAAAGCGAAGTAAACCTCCTGGAAAACCCTGGTTCCAAGCAGCAGGGCACAAGGAGAAGAGGCCAGGGCCATCTGAGAGAGTAGAGGCTTCCTGCTGTCAGAGGTAAAGTGCATCCACATTCACTGTGCTATTACTGGGCTGACTGTGGCAACCAGGGGATCTGCAGCAGCCACCTCTCCCTTGATACCTTCCATAAAACTGCTTTTCCAGTTGGACTGTTCTGCTGAGGGATGTGGAGAGGGGGGAAAATGGAAAATGCTGTGGCCTGGTTGGGAGGTGTTGAAGGCATTAATGGTGTAAGGGTGGTCTGAAGTAGAACATCTCTGGTCTCTGTTTAGCCCGGGAAAAACACTTGATTTTTTCTGGAAGTAGATGCTTTTTAGCTATAAATCTAGATTTACCTATCTCTACATATCTATCTACATGTTTATAGATCTATATATTTATAACAAGGTATTCATTGGTTTTTGAATATTTTTTAGTTTTGGTAGTTGAATCTATGCACTGCTTTTAAGAAGTCCTTGACAGACAATTAAAAAGCGAGAGCCAGTGCTGCATCACTTAGTCACGGTGTATCAGTTTCACACATCAAAAGCATTAGCAGGAAACATTTTTTACCTTTATCTGTTGCTGCAAGAAGAGCCACATTATCTAGTCACTCACCAACTAAATATTTGAAGATTTATGCCTTATACAAAGTTAAAATTAATAATGCAGATGTCCTAGCTACAGCTAAGAGCTCAATGTAGTAGAGAACTACACTGTCGATGTGGGTTGCAGAGCGGCTTTTCTCTCATTATTTGTTATTTCTGAACAAGAAATTCTGTGGGGTTGAATGCTGTACTTGTAACAGTTTTCTCTGCATTGTGCTTACCAATTGAAACAGTTCTGGTGCCCCAAGGAAAGCTGAGGCAGATCAGTGAGGCATGAGCAGCATCCATACCTGGAGCAGAGGATGGACACTGGCACTCCTCTGGGCTGTACATACAGATCGTTCTGTTCCCCCCACAGGTAGCACAGCCAGGCAAGAAGGGGTGAATTGTGATTCCTTCCTATCAATACAAAAAGTTCTCACTGTTCTCTCTCTATTTGTATCTCCAGGCAGCAATCTTTAATTCAGGAGAGCACATAATCTACTTCTATAGAATTATCACTTCCATTCATGTTATTGCTTCACCTTAACAGCAACAATTATTACAAATTATTCTTCTTTCCTGGAAACTCTATGTCTTTGAAGCTCTTTCAAGATGTGGTCAACCTGTAAGCAGGTGCACCAGAGGTGCAGCACAGCCTAAGCTTTCAAATGTCTTAGCGAAAATGAATGCCTTAGTGAAAAAATAAAACTCTTTTGAAAGAATCATCACTTTGTAAAATGTGAACACTCAAGTATGGAAACCTGATCTGCTTTTATAGGGGTCATGAACTGACATCTGAAACAATGAAAATGTTGGCTGAAGCACTGAGTCAGTCTTGGAGAGCATGTCAGATTATTTTACTATTTTGAGGCTACCTTCATTGCTATTCTTCAGAAATGAGAGAGAAAGGAGCCACTCCTGCTATGTTTTGGTTTTCTCTGTGCTAGAATACTGAAGCTGGACAGAACAGGCAGGAGCACTAAGCTGCTGTGTTGTGGCAAAAGGCACAGCCAAGCTGCTCACCAGCTGCCCTGGAGGTTGGTGGCAGCTCAGAGCTTGGCACTGCAAGTGTTGCTGTGCAGCCTTGCGAACTCCTTGTTGCTGCAGAGCTTTTTGTATGGAATCCTGGACCCACCCATGGAAAAGTAGCTTGCATGTCTCTGCCCTCTGTGCCAGTACCTAGCCCTGATAAGCTCTGCTAAAAAAAAGGTTATGTTGCTTGGTGACAGCTTCATCAGGCAAAACACTCTTATGAGCATCTTTATGCTACAGGCAAAAAGCTTCCCCACCCCAGGGAGCACAAGAAAATTGAGATCCTTAGATCAGATGCAGGATTTGTATTTTTTTTTTTATCATTGTGACTATTCAGAGACCTGAATTTTTCCCTGTCATTGTAATGATGAGGGGCTGGTCCACTGGAACTAAAGCAGTTTCAGGAAAAACAAGAGCATCCCAGAGCTCACACAGGAGGATTGTGTAGTAGCAATCAGCAGGCTGTAGGGCAGCCCTTTGGGTGGTACAGCTGTTCTCGTCCAGCCAGTGAGACCAAAACTGCATTTTGCAGTCCCCCTCTGCCTGGAGGCTGATCCACAGGCTCAGCACAGCCCACACAGAAGGAGAACCCACTGTAGGAGTGCTGTGCCAGGACAGCCAGACATTTCTAATCCTTTCTCTTTCCTACACAGGTATCTGAGATGAATCCCACCAGCCAATTCATTGGCACAACGGAATATGACTATGGATACGATGAAAACACTGCTCCGTGTAACGAAGGAAACAACTTTCGCAGGTTTAAATCCCTCTTTCTGCCAATTCTTTACTGCCTTGTGTTTGTCTTCTGCCTCCTGGGAAACTCCTTGGTCCTCTGGGTTCTCCTGACCAGGAAAAGGCTGACAACAATGACTGACATCTGCCTGCTGAACCTCGCAGCCTCTGATCTCCTCTTTGTTTTGCCCCTCCCTTTCCAAGCCCACTACGCTTCAGACCAGTGGGTTTTTGGCAATGCCATGTGTAAGATAATGGCTGGCATTTACTACACAGGTTTTTACAGCAGTATTTTCTTTATAACCCTCATGAGCATAGACAGGTACATAGCAATTGTCCATGCTGTCTATGCCATGAGGATACGGACAGCCACTTGTGGCATAATTATCAGCTTGATCCTGTGGCTGCTGGCTGGCTTGGCTTCTGTACCCAACATCATGTTCAGCCAGGAGCTGGAGATCGAGCAGGCGTGGCAGTGTGTCCCCATGTACCCCCCAGGTGACAATACCTGGAAGGTTGCTTCTCAGTTTACAGTCAATATCTTGGGCCTATTGATTCCCTTTAGCATCCTTGTTTGCTGCTACACTCAGATACTAAAAAACCTGCAAAAATGCAAAAACCGGAACAAGGTCAAGGCAATCAAGATGATCTTCATCATTGTCATCGTCTTCTTCCTTTTCTGGACTCCTTTCAACATCACGCTGTTCCTGGACACTCTGCAGAGCCTGCACGTCATCAATGACTGCAAGGCCAGCTCCCAGATAGCGCTGGCCCTGCAGCTGACAGAAACCATCTCCTTCATCCACTGCTGCCTGAACCCCATCATCTACGCCTTCGCTGGAGTGACATTCAAGGCCCATCTCAAAGGACTCCTTCAGTCCTGTGGTCGCGTCCTCGCCAGCCCTGCCGGAGGTGCCGGGGCTGGACAGTCATTTTCGGCACCCTCCCAGCTCTCTGGCTGGTCTGACAGTGCAGGGGTTCTGTGAGCACACCTGAGTCACCTTCTGCTGGTGAAGGGGCTGGCCAAAGGTCTGCTGTGGTCCTGAAGGTCGTGCCATGTGTGCAGCATCCCCTGGGAGATGCAGTATGCCTGTGCCTCCTGTTGGGATACGCTGTGACCTGCCACATAAGAACTTGTGACATTGATTTCCCAAGAGAAGCAGTGGGTTTGTAAAATGGTGGCCATACATTGCCACAGAATAATTTTAATTAAGTTTTAGAGCTCCTTTAATACAAGCAGGCTGCTTCCTTTAGTATCTATTTTCTCCTCTGACAAACGTGTCGCTTCTGCCTCACCCCAAGTATGCTGTGCCTTGTGGAAGGTGAATCCCTACATCCCTGGGACCAAGTGTGTGACACGCCTCTGGAAAGTGGGAAGTGGACAGGCATGGGATTGCCTCATATGGCAAAGAGGGAATCACCTCAGACACTGTCACAGTTTCCTCTTTGCCTCAGGTCCCAGACAAAAAGCCCCTTCAGCACAGGATCCTGCTTGTTGTGGGATGGTCCCAGGGACACAGCCCTGGAATCCTTGGAAGTGCTGTCACCCAGAGCAGCCTTTGGTAGTGATGCCTCCAAAAATAACAAAACAATGGCTCCAGGTGCCCCCTATACTGGTCACTCGTGGAGGATCCTACACTAGAAAATGTTGTCCTCTGAGAAGGTGGGAGCTCTGCGTCACCCCGGGAGCTGTGGGAGCTCCAACTTTGAGATTCCAGCGCTTGCTGCTAAATGTAACCATCATAAAATGGCCTGTAGCAAAGCAGGGTCCTTCTCTTTTCCCACATCTTCATTTTCTACCATTTTAAAAATGCTTTCTTCAGATAAACATTAGCTACACCTTTTTTGTCTTGATTCTTGATAGTCTGCCTGATGACTCACAAGCCTTGATTAGGATGAGGAAACTTTGACTTTGCGCATTTTTGAGTGGGTATCACATAAATGCATCTGATTGAATTGAGAGGCACCCTGAAGCTCTTCAGCAAAATAAGTCTTATCTCCACTTTTCTGCTGAGGAAGCTTTGTTCTCCAAATCCCAGTAAAAAATCACAGGAAAAAAATAACATTTGTATTGCAGTAGTATTACTGCAAACACACATTTTTAAAAGTTAATCAAGAGAACACCTGAAATCAGGGAAAACACAGCCTGGATATTGTCAAAGATTTTATTTTTTAAGGTAATAAAAATTTTAAATATTATTCTAATTCTACCTTTCTTTCTGAAAATATAATTTCATGTTTTTATCCTTCCTAAAAATTAAAAAAAAAAAAAGAGAAAAATTTAAGCTTGGTGCCAAAAATTTCTTGCTATTAACTATATTGTATAGAAAATACTTATTTCTTTTATTATAGATAGCATGAGTAACATTTCTAGGTTTTATTCCCCAATGGAGAAGAAATGTCCTGCAACTCAATTATTATGTTGTTTTACTTCTCAGAAGACTTCTATTTAGAAATAAAGCTCTCTGTTGGTGCATTTCTGTGGGTTTTTTGGACTGCATAGGGACTTTAATGATTGAAAAGAAACATGGGTCAGCATCTCAGGTCAGGTATCTTCTCTCTGTGGCCAGATTTTGGAATTTGGATGAAAGTATTTCTGTTTAAAACATTCACTGACACTTACCATCATTTTCCCTGTTGATCTTTCAGATCAGGAAGGGACAAAAAACAGAACTTATTCTACTTTAACTGATATTTTGAGAAGAAGGGATAATGGAAATGTTGTCTGACCAGCCCACGCCCACTGGCACTTTCCTTACAATGAGCAGTAAGATTCTCTCCAGGTTACAAGACAAGGATCAAACTCTGGTTTCTACTTTTTTTTTTCTTTTTTTCTTTTTTTTTTCTTTTTTTTTTTTTTTTTTTTTTTTTTGGTACATTTTCTACTTAAATAATACTCTGTGTGTGTGTGTGTGTGCAGTAGGAGACTTCAGCCCAAATGAAGCCTCAACCAAAGAGTAAAAAAAGTGCTTTGCTGGGCTCACTGAAGAGTTCTCCCCCCATCTTCCACTGCTGTATTTAAAATACCTTTGTTTAAGAATTCAGGAGTGTAGATCCAAGCCTCACATCCTCTGCCCAAGCACAGCCAATCTCTCACAGAGCCAGACTGCAGATTCTGAGGACACTTTTCCCTTCAGCAGACTCCTCCTTTGTATAATGTGGCTGTGAAAAGGAATGATACATGTAGGTATTTTGCCCCTTTTGTTGTAAAAACTACCAGAACAGAGACACAAACACACCCAGCATCACCCCAAAGCACTTGTACACTGCAAAGCACCCAGAAGCATTGTGCCTCTTCTCTAAACATGAAATTTTATTTACAATGGTTTGGACCACAAGACTTCATGCTACTCTTCTTATGTGGTGGAAAGAATCCATGGAGACACTAAACAATGTTCAAAATTTTTGCACGTGTATGCTCTGAAAGAGTTCTGGAAAAGAGCACTACATTCACAGGATAATAATAGTAATGAGCTGGTAGTGCCACTTCTTCAATCATACTTTTTTTTTTTAGGCAGAAACTTGTCAACAACAATCTACTTTTCTCTGCAGGTGTAATAATCTTGGAATAAAGCAGGTAGCAGTTGCACTGTTTCCTCAGTTTCAAGGTTCTGACACACAGTAAAAATGGTAAAAGAAATTTTGCAATCAACTCATAACCAGATCAGCTAGTTTTCATGTGCTTAGATGTTGTCAGCTGCAAATACCACTGCAAAAGCACCAAGTAACAGTCAGGTTTAATGTTACCTAGATTTCCTGGGGCTTGGTGTGATACTGTGAAAATATATGCCAAAATATATAGCTCAATCTTGTTCCACTAAATTAGTGGAAATGTGATCACTGTTCAGAAGAGATGGAATAAGGAAATTATTGCTGTTTGTAGAACAGATCTAATGAGATGTTGCACATCCAAAGCAATTACTGTTTCTCCAGAGACCAAGCTGTATTGAAACAGTTGATGCCAGATTGCCAGTTAAACTGCTGAATACCACTTTTCACATTTAGTAACACTTCCCTGCCTGGTTCTGAACTGTTTGTGTCCTGAAGGGTTTGAACTTTCTAACTATTGATTCTCATCTAACATGTTTCACTGACTTTTCTGTCTCATGTTTCTCTGTCCTTTTGTAGCATGATGCCTGTGGCACTGTAACCTTATCCAGGTCTGACCTTGCTCTGCTCCAAGGCCTCTTGGCCAAATGTGCACATCCTCAAAAACACCTCCCAAACCTTCAAAGCAAGTGAAGTATACTAATGCTGTGCAAAGCACTGCACAGGTGCACTGACAGAAAAGCAAAATAATAATGGATATTGTGGTGCTGTTTCTGATTCCTCCTGGCTTTTCTCCAGCCATGATTGCCAAGTTCAGAGCTTTCACAGTGTTCCTCAGTTCTGTTGACTTACCATGGAATAGCCCAAACTTAAGAAGGTGTGAGACTGAATTTCAGATGTCCTCCATTTTGCCCACCCCGCACTAGGGTTACGAGAAATCTGCCACATGTTTGAGATCCACCACTGAATTCAGTGTGGCAGGATACAGCACTCATTGGGAAATTCCATAATATTTTCTGGGGTTTGACATCAGAGTTAAAAAGATCCAGGTAAGAAGTATGTATTACCTCCTTTTCTTATTTAAGTTCCAGTTATAAAGGAGAATAGCTGGAATAGCCAAAATCAATGACATTGCTCATTTGTGGCCTCACATGGCAACTATTTGTAGTCCTTACACTAAAACCATGGCTACAGAAACAACCTCACACCACCTTCTGCCTTGTGTGGGTTTTGCTCTTCTTAATTAGAAATATGTTGTACCAAAATACATTATCCAGTGCAAACCCCAAAAACATTAATAAATTAACCCAGAAGTGAGATACAAAACTTTCTGTGGTTTGCAGTTTCTGCTGAAATGACCTCATAATGCCACTAAGTTCTGAAGCGTGCCCTAGCTGTAACTTTCTTTAAGAACCCAAAAAAATCTCAGAGGTGTGCTCACCACTCTGGTGGCCCTTAGATGACTCCTGTGCCCAGCTGCTTGCTCTCTCTCTTTCTCTGTCAGCAGCTCCTTTCCTTCTCTTGGCCTGAAGAAGATAACCAGGTGTCCTTTCTCATCCATCCCAGTGCACTGCAGTGTCAGCTGGTCAGTCCATCTCTCCCCCTAGAGACTGAACCTGTTCTCCTCCTTCACACTGATTCTCAAGCTAGCTGACAAACTTTTCACTTGTCACAGTGTTCTGACACAGCTTCTCCACGTTGTGGCTCATGTCCAGAGCCTTTGGCCCTAATTTTTTTAAGCTTCTTTCTCAGGCAGAGAAAATGTTAGGTTATACCTCAGGAGAGACTGCCTGATTTCAAATATTAAAAAAAAAAAAAAAACTACTACAGGCTGATAGGTAGCATATGCAGTTTTCATGGGCATGAGCAGAGAACAGTCTTCACAGTGCCATAACAAATCTGTTCCAGCTTCTGGGTGCATCACCACCTGGGTTTTAGATCTACCTTAGATCTATTCCTTTTCAGCAATGGAAGTAGACAGCATTATCAGGCTTACCTGCTAAAAAATCACCTCGGCCCCAAAGAACAGCAAACCAAAAGTATTTTACTTGATGTTTTTTCCAAAGTGAATGGTTTCTCATCACCAAAAGCCCTGAAGTCTTCATTCGAGTTACCTGAAAGCTTTATGAATGCACAGGTTGGCTGTCTACGCTGAACTTGTTGCCTAAGGCTGTTTATATCATTAAAGAGCGCTCCCTACATAAGGTGACTAATTCCAGTCTAAGGTGGAGTAACTTAAAACAGTTTGCCACCCTCTCCAAATACCTGCCTCTGTCCTTTGACTAGAAGGGAACCCTTCGATTAGCTAGCCAACGACCAAGTAAGGATGGGAGAGATGATTCCTGCAGCCTACACCTTCCAGTTTGAAGGAGATGGGAAAGAATTCCCTACTAACAGACCTTGCAAAAGTCTGCTTTGTGCTCCTCCTTGTGCCCAAACGAAGTTGCCACATGCATGTCCCTGTAAACTTGAAGACAGTCAGCAAAATGTCTGATGGCAGCTGCTGTGGGTGAGGGTGCTCGAGAGGAGTCTGCAGAACAGGTCTCATTAAGATGTTTATTGAATTCCTCTTTTAGCACAAAAGATCTGCTTCATTCAATTTCATCATAAAAAATGGCTGAAGCACACTGGCGCAACAGGAAAGCAACTCCCTCAGTATGTACCTTCCCTCATGCTGTTCTGCTTGGCCTGAAATTCTTGAACAGGTTCGAAACAGGGACTGAAGTCAGCATTTTTCCTTCCATGGAAAGCCTAGAAAATGAGATGAACTGCAAGGTCTCGTCTTTGCTATAGTTTTACTGGCATATAGCTGAAGACCAGTCATTTCTATTTAGGTAAGCTGGTTGGTAATATTACCAATATTTTTGCCTTTAGTGACTTGTCTACGGCATCCCCTTCCCTCCACAGGAAAAGATACTTCTTCAAGAAAAAAGGAAAATTATTTCAGTGCCTTTAAGTGTATCCCCACAGCCTGACTGCAGTAGGCACATAACAGGGCATTATTGTCACAAAAAGGTCGTTTTCTCCTACATTCAGCAACTGATGGAGTAATATAAGCACATCATGGTTTGATTCCCCTGCTTTAGTTCTCTCAGTGGTACTTTTGTGACAGCTTGTAGAAAGCTCCAGATGAAGTTAGAGAGTTTTGTTGCAGAAGTTCTTCATGCTTTTTTGATTCTTCCCTTTGGTAAAGAGTACTTCCCTATTTCTAGAATTCAATGGATTAGCATGCCAAAGTTTATGTACTCTTTTTTTACTGTTCATTCTAATTTTTTATGGAGATGGAGAACTTAATTTTAAATGGCAATCATCTCCTGGCAATGTCTCTGACTTTGGGAGACTTTTCTCCCACTGATTCCTCTGCTTCTATCTCCTAGGAAGTTATATGAATTAGTTAAAGTTTATAAAGCCCATTAAACCCATACAGGAAAGATACTATGAGTAAAATCATAGAAAATAAGTCTGAGACATCCTGTAGTCCTTTCACAATCACTTCTCACTGACCATGCTTTCTAGACCAATAAATACAATTTCTTTCCCCTGAATTTCTTCAGAGTCACAACGTGGCTGAAAAAGACAGGGGGTTCTGTCATTTATAACAGGCTCTGTCCTCTATAAGATGATAGTAATTTGGCTACAGTTCAAAATGTAGTCACAGGTGCTTAAAATTAAGTGCCTGATATGAAGTGTTGCCTTTCCTTTGAATACATCTTTTTTTTCTTCTGTATTTTAATCTTGCTCAAACCTTTTGAAGCTTCAGATTATTTGCATTACCATTTTGGAAAGAGACCATTCCTGATTTTCAAAGGTTGGAGCAACTGGGGCTCAGGCAGCCTGAAAACACTTGTCCACTTGTCTTCAGTCTAAGCACCCAGATTGGACGCACAAAGAACTAAAATTCTTTCCAAACAATATGTGCAAAACCATGCTTTTGTCCTCAAGTTAGAATACACTGGAGTATTCATTCACCACCACAAGGATCCACCAAACCCATTATGCCAAACTCAAAACTGCTGTTTACCTCCCAGGTTATGAAAATAGAACAGAGGTCTTCCAAGGAATACTTCTCCTGTGATCTTTCCTAGAACTGTTTGGAGTTTGGTGACTCCAGAAAGATCCTGAGCAAGGCAGAAGGCAGCCCCAGTTTCACAAGACAGGGAGAGAAGAAGTCTGCTATTCCCAGAAGATTACACCCACGCAAAGACTCTGGATGGTGGATTCCAAAGGAGTTTCTCCCTTAAGAGCTGAGATAAGCCTTTTCTCCAGGCGGCACCCTTCCTTTTCATAAGGAAGTGAAAAGGAAGTCCTTTAGGCAGGATTTTGGATCCTGAAAGCCAATTCATTTCTTTACCAGGCATAGTAGTTCACAAAAGATTAAACATGCTAACAAGACTTCTGATCTAGCAACCTGTACATTGAGTAGGAAGAGACATCCTCAGCGGTAAAAAAGAATTTCAAATTCAGACGGCAACTCAGAGGGAGATGATCTAGAATGTGTCTTGGGTCCCCCTGTTATCCACTGTGTCACTGTAGGGAAGGCACTTTCTGCTCAGGCTTGAAAGTTTTCAATGGTTTGCTGTCTGTACTTACAGAAAAATCTACACAGCCCCTTCCCTTATGTGATTCCAGCCATCACATCCCTCTTCCTATAGCTTTGCTTAGGCGCTCTTTCTGAAATAGCTTTATACTCCCTGTAACATGTGTGATCACATTATATATCCCTGGGTTAATTGAAATAAAATTTTTAGGAAATGAAAAAATCCAGCTATAATTGTAGCACAAGCCAGTCTTACAGATTTTCAGGAATACTGTAGGAAAACACCCTGCATTCTTAGACAGAATGGTCAAGAGCTGCTGCCAAGAGTTCAAATTTGAAATATGTGGCCTTGCTATAAAATTGAAAACGACTCCATAAGGAACAGAGAAGTGGTCATATTATTCATCAGCTCTGTTTTATAATGACCTATGGGACCCAGTCAGATGCATCCCAGAGTCCTGAGGGAATTGGTTGACAGTAGTTACCAAGTCCCTGTCCACAATACTTGGAAAGTCATGGTGGTCAGGTGGAGTCCCAGGTGACTGGAAAAAGGGAGCCATTGTACTTATCTTTAAAAAGAGTAGAAAGGATGATGCTGGGAACTGCTGACCTGTCAATCTCACCCTGTGCCTGGGAAGAACATGGAACAGATCCTTCTGGGAGCTGTGCTAGGGCACATGGAGGGCACAGAGGTGATTCAGGACAGCCAGCACTGCTTCACCAGGGGCAAGTCCTGCCTGACCAACCCAGTGACCTCCTGTGATGGAGTGACTGCAAGAGTGGGCAAGGGAAGAGCTATGGATGTTGTTTATCTGGACTTCTAAGCAGCCCCCAAAACATCCTTCTCTCTAAGTTGGAGAGAGATGGATTCAATGGGTGAATTGTTAGATAGATTAGCAAGTGGCTGGACCATCCTGTCTGGAGGGAAGTTGTCAATGGCTCGGAGTCCCAATGGACATCAGTGACAAGTGGTGTCCCCCCGAGGTCTGTACTGGGACCAAGCACTATTTAATATCTTTATTATCAAAGGAATTCAGTGGACCCTCAGCAAATCTGCAGATGACACCAAGATGAGTGAGGCTGTTGACACACCTGAAAGATGGTATGCAATCTGCGGGGTGGGGGGCGGGGGGTGCTGGAAAAGCTTGAGAAGTGGGCCCATGGGAACCCTGTGAGGTTTAACAAACCCAAGTGCAAGGTGCTGCACTTGGGTTAGGGCAGCCCCAGGTATCAGCACAGCCTTTGGGTATGAACTGATAGGGAACAGCCCTGGGGAGAAGAACTTGGAGATGCTCATGGATGAGAGGCTGGACATGACCCAGTGATGTGCACTTCCTGCCCAGAAAGCCAAACACATCCTGGGCTGCATCCAGAGCAATGTGGCCAGTATGCAAGGGAAGGGATTCCGCCACTTGCTCTGCTCTGGTGAGACCCCACCTGCAGTGCTGCATCCAGCTCTGGGATCCCCAGCACAGAAAGGGTATCAAACTGTTAGAGCAAGTCCAGGGGAGGCCACCAAGACAACTAGAGGGATGGAGGACTTTTCCTATGAGAAAAGTCTGAGGAAATTTGGTTTGTTCAGCCTGAAAAAGAGAAGACTTCAGGGTGATTTAATTGCAGCCTTCCAGTGCCTGAAGAGAGCCTCCAAGAAAGCAGAGGAACCTTTTACAAGGGCATGGGGTGACAGGACAAGATGAATGGATACAGACTGGAAGTGAGTAAATTGAGATTAGAAGTTTCCAGAGCAGGTAGAAATACTTATTGACCTGAGAATGGAATTTTATTGAACCAACCAGTCTTAAGCCTGTAGAGATGGAGTAGTTCCAGCTGGAACAGAACAAGCTGGCACCCATAAAGTCTTCATCCACCAGTTCTGATCTCATCCAGGAAACCGAGCTTTTTCAGAGGAGAAGAAACTTACCCCCCTTTTGCAATATGTCACAGGAAGTACTGTTTCCTATTTTCAGATAAGTGTTCGTTCACAAAGAAGAACCCACAGTTAGACCAGCTTGATGAAACAGTGAGTAGCTGATTTTTTTTCCTTATCTTTACATCTAAATTTGTGCGTATATTTAAGAGAAATTCACTAAGTAGGGAGTCACTGTACCTAATGACAGTGGCAGTAGAGCTGACATTGAAGCAGAGATAATATCTTTGGGAACAATTGGGTCTTGTAACTAGCTTAGAGCTTGGGATAAGGCTAAATGTGAAAGCAGAGAATTCAACTGGACAACTGGTGTAGAAAATTATAATCTGTTTTTGTACCAGAAACTTATTGGGTCTTGGTTTTGAAGGAGTTCCAGGAGACTGATAGCTTGAAGTGGCATTCTGCTAATGATAAAAATTGATCAGACTTTAAATCCTTCATGCTTAACCCAAATGCTCCATATGTAAGTCATCTTGCTCTGTCAGACGCAGTTGGCAGGTGTTCTCCATCCTTATCCTATCACATGGTTTCTCTGTATTATGCAAACATTTAATCTGTTAGAAGTGTTATTTCATTATCATGTTTTAAGGGGATATTGTGACTGGGTGCTATTTTTAATGTGATGTCTCAGAGTCACTACATTACAAAGTCTTTACTCCATACCTCAGCTACATCTCAATGAGGTATTGGTTTTATACTCAGATTGCAATTTTTGTTAAAGAGGTTTTACATGAATAAAAATCATCAGTATTACACAAGAATTTTTCTACTCACACACAAGAAAAGGTGAGCTCCTCTGCTTGTATAAATGAGATTTGCTACTTTTATATTAGCAAAAAGGTTACAATAGCCTACAAATAATTTTTCATTCTTTTTTACGTTCTTGGGAGAATTTCACTGTCATTTGTCTGGAACAGCTGACAGCAACAGAGCAGGGGACTTGAACCTCTCAGTGTAGAGACCCTTGGAGCAATAACAAGGCATCACATGATCCTATGGCATATGCTGGCAACCTCCACTCCAAGCTGTTACCCTTCCATTTTGTACTTGAGTTCATCCTCAGAATGGTTGGGACTACAGCTGCTGCTTGAACTACTCTGAATTCAATGTTTTATCAGATACTGAAAAAAAGAAACCCAAACCAAACCACAGCAAAAAAAACCCCTAATGGACATACGAGCCCAGAAGTTAGCTTACACAAGAGAAGAGCCCATGTATACATACACTCATGATTTGGAGGAAGATACTTAACACGTCCCAAATTTCTCTTTCTCAGAATGCTAATTTCCAGTGCTTATGATATTCCTTTACTGTACATTTGTTTAGGTAAGAACACATCCTAATTATTTTGTCTTGAGGCCCGTAGACTGACTCTATTTAACTGCAGAAAAGCTCAGAATTTTTGCCAGACTGCCTCTCTGGTTTTGATGGGGAACATAATCAGATCCTGAGGGCTCACAGAAAATTAAGCCTGCTCTTTTCAGCCCAGGATATATTTTACTTTCAAAGTTTTGCAGGGTTGAAAAAACCCCATCACTTAGGAGGCAAGTAATTCTGAATGCTTCTAATGCTCATCTGTTAGAAAAGAGGAAGCGGTTTCCCAGGCAAGGTTTAATTTTGGAAGGGTCTTTTTGCCCAGTCAAATCCTAGAAAGAAATCCTGTGGTCACTACCACATGAAAAGTTGTGTTTGAGGGAAACTATCAGTTCAGAGTCTTACACAGAGTATTTAGTTTACACTGCCATATTTTCCTTCATCTTTCCTGGTAACTCAGGAAAAGTTCTTACTTTTATGCTTGCTCTCCAAGCAAGTGCAGGTGTCTGTGCAGTCTGTCTCTGCAGTTTTGCTCCCCCTAGAAAGTTAAAGAGGTAGAGCTGTTAGCAGGAAACATTGGGTACCTCTCTTGCAGAGCCTGCCATCAGAGTATGTGGTATTATTTTTTAAGTTTCAGTATTACTCAGTGCAATGTTGCACTTCTCTCTCTTCATAAAGTGCCCTAGATGCTGCTGACACATACTTTTAAGCTGACTACAAGGCATTAAGCAATTATTTTTCTGTGTGCCAAATGCTGGCACACAGAGGAAGAGAGTGAGGGCGAGGGCAGTAGCACTGTGTTACACACTCATACATTTTAAAAGTGAAATCTTGTCTTAAATTGAAAAAAAGGTGAAGGGAACTTTGGGGAGATCATTCAGTTTTGAAATAAGCAACTCCATTCATGCACAGATGCTCTTGTAACTTGTAGTTATTACAAGTTCTTGTTTCTGAGGGGAAACTTTGTCCAAATCCCCTCTAGAGCACAACAGACTCACTGGGCTGTGACAAATGTCATCCCTAAATAAGTCACTGTAGCAACTCAGGAGCTGCTTTGCTTGAATGACATGACAATATCATGTCTGATAGTCCTACCAGCACCTAGACATCTTCTAGCTTAAAGTGGCACTGTAGATAGCAGCTAATGCTCAAGAGCTAGTGAGGCTTCTCTCAAAGCAGCCAAAATACAGAAATCTGGAAAGACATGTTTCAGGGCTACAGCTTCATTGCAAGAATCTCTGACGTTGTCATAAGTGCAGCTTTGTTAAAACTTAGAGAAATGAAATTACCTTTATTTGGGCTCACAAAGTTACAAGTCTTCAGCAAACCAAATTTTATCCAATTTAAGATGTAACTCAATGTTCTTTGCAAGAATTTTTTTTTCCAGGGTGCTGGTATTTGGCCCATTGCTTGGCCAAACCTCTCTGTATCCAGCTTCTTTGGCAACTCAGAACATAACCAGTCGTCCAAGGGAAAACAACAGTAGCCTCTTATTGGACTGTTCATGCATTTAGACACTCTTACATGGTTAAACACAGGATAAATTAGTAAGTTCTCCTCTTATATGTCTACCTTAGCCTTGGCATGTTGTCTGCTTTTGCAAACATCATTCAGAATTTCTGTCAGCAACCAAAACTACCCTGTGCAGAAACAGTGGGACTGTGGTCAGGACAGTGAGCACTGATGGCCACATGCAGTACAGAAAATGAAAATAATTAAGACTTTCTGAATATTCATGTGTAATTTTGGACAGAAAAAAAAAAAGGAAATAAACCAAATAATTAAATACAAGTTCTCTAATCAGCATTGTTCCAATTATGTTTAAACATAAGAGCAGAAATAAACCTGGAGATCTCTTTGCTGTAACACACTTATTTCTGAAGGTTCACACCTAGATAATTTAAGAGCCAAAAACAGACATCATGTCAAGGGCTACAACTTTTGCAGAAGATGCTTCTTTCTGCACAAAAATGAAAATGGGAAATATGGTTAGAGATAAATGAAAAAAATTAAAATCAAGTGCAACTAGTAATTTCCAATAGAGTTTTTTATCCAGGGCAGTTTTCTAGAGTTCTTTGTGGTTAACACTGCCTGTGTGCAAAGAAGAAACATTTTTTTAAAAAGCATCTCAGAAAATATTTTTAATATTTTGTGCTTGTTTTGAAAAGGAGGACCATACAAATACTAGGAGATTTCCCACCAGGTCAGAGCCAGTAAACAAAAAACCACAGTACATGTTGTCTTTCTAGGCAGGGTCAGTGTCAATTGTATGGGGCAGAAGCTAAATTGTGGTGGTGGGAAGGTGAACTTGGTCTGACTGGGATGGACTTACTTTTCTTGCCAGCAGCCCTTATGGTGATGTCTTTTAGGTTTGTGAACACAGCTGAGACAGATGACCCAAACTGACCAAAAGGATATTCTGTGCCATATAACATCACACTCAGGAATAAAACTAGGGGCAGAGGGAAGTTTTTCCAGAGTAGGCATTGCTCAAGGACTGCATCTGCCTGCTTGTTGAACATGGCAAACATTCATCCTTGCATTACATCTTGTGGGTTTTTCCAGTTTCATTCTCTTTTTCAGCTGTCTTTTTCTCAACCTGCAAGTTTTTCTTTCTTCAGCTCTTCTGATTCTCTCCCTGATCCTGCTGTGTGGAAGTGAGTGGGTTGACCAGATGAGGCCTTAGCTGCTGGTTGGGGTCAGCCCTTCACAGGACACAGGGCTTGGTCAGCAAAGGAGACAGCTCTGTAGGGAGTCAGTTAACTTCAGTTTTGTTGCTCCCACAATTATTTTCTGCTGGTGTTACAACTCAAAATAAGTTCCAAACTTTGAAGAAAATAAAAGTTACTTTCTTTTTATACAAAGATTCTACAAGGCTAAGTGCACCAAGGCAGGTTTAGATCAAATATTAGGAAAAAATTCTTCACAGAAAGGTATATCAAGCTCTGGAACAGGCTGCCTAGGGAAGTGGTTGAGTCACCATTCCTGGAGTTATTTAAAAGCTGTGTAGATGTGATGCTTAGGGACATGATTCAGTGCTGGACTTGACAGTGTTAAGTTAATGGCTGGATTCAATTTTAGAGGTCTTTTCTGATAGAAATGATTCTACAATTCTACAGTACTATGATTCTATATATCAATGTATGTATATGCATATTTACTTGTGCATATACGCACACAAAAAATCATTTTACTTCTGTGTAACCAACAAAATCTATTCAAGAAGGTTATTTGTATTATACATATATCCACCAAGATAAAAATCCAAATCAAAACTATGTCTTCTGGATCCTGAATGCCCTGTAATTACATATCAGGAAATCAGCCTTCTCTTAAACAGCTGAATAGGCTGACAAGAGATTGACACTTCAAAAATTTCACCTGCTGCAGCTCAGAATGGCCCAACATGTAATTAAATTGACTATCTACTAAAAAGCAGAGCAGGGGCCTGTCTGTCAGTCAATCCAGACATGGGCTGTGTTCCTTCAGTGACATTTAGACTTGCAGAGCTCAAGCGCAGACACAATGAAAGGGTGCTGGTTTTGCGACTGTGGTCTCTACAAAAGATGCCTGCAATGACACAGGGCAGAGCACACCACTGAGAAAAGTGCATTCAGGAAAGGAGAGAACACTGGTGCATGACATGAGTGTTCAGGGATCACACAGCAAGCTGGGCCAGACACACTGCCTGAACTCTTCTGCATCGGGACACTGTTGCCTTTGTCTAAGAACAGGCATGACATTTCCAGGAACAGGCTGATTTCAAAACCAACACCATGCCATGGGCAGCCACCTATCTGTTATGAAGTGTCTGATAACAGCAGTCATGATGGCACAGGGAGACAGAGCAGCCCTTTAAACAGACAGCAAGTAGCTCTCTTTGTGTGACTACCAAAGGCATCGATTGCATTTCCTCACTAAATGACCAGGGAGCACTTTTGGTCCCTCTGACACTTCACAAAATTCTCTGTCCAGCTTCTCACGGGACACGCAGGAATTCTTCTGTGTTCTCTGGGTGTCTGTGAGAAGACAGTTGTCCCGAGCTTTTCAGAGATCAAGTTAAACAAATGTATGCTTCTGCATCTGGCTCACAGTCCTACCAGGGGCTTGGGAAAAGGGGAGGCTTTGGCAGCTGGAGGGGCTGACACCCAGACCCGTTCTTGCAGGGATAGTCCAGTCCTCCAACCATCCCTAAACCAAACAGAAGGGACAGAGAGTTTGCACAACCCTTGTACTTCCTCATTGTTGCCTTACTGAAAACACTGACTGACAAAGGGTGAAGAAGAATGTCACATGAAGAACTGTAGTGCACACTCTTAGCTACAGCCTTTTGCCTTTGTGCTCCTTCTCTACCAATCTGAATTTTGCAGCTCCTGAATAAGGGCTGTAAACAGCTACTGAAACACGGAATCAAAACTCCATACATCCCCAAACAGCAGTGGAGAGGCCTTTCAGCTAACAGGACGATGCTACAACAGAAACAGGTATCAGAGGCTACTCCAATAGCAACTCTTTTGCATCATTTGTTAAGGTCTTTGTCTTTCTGTTCTCTCTACAGGACCATGCACCAATTTCATTCCAGAGGTATCTGAAACCAGCACTTCCACTGCCTACCCCGCCACAGGCTCCGTAAAAGACCCAGCGTTTGCCATTTTAACCCAGACCAACACTGCCGACTTTCCACTCTTCAACAGCCACAATAGCACAGGTGGGTGTGTTTAGTACTGTCCTAATTCCCATAGGCATTAAGGCTCCCAGAATGTCACTTGAAGAAACCTGAAGAAGTGCTTGAAGTCAGCTGTTTTTCACCCATTTCACAGTGCCTTTGCAGGCACCATTTACATTTGACCAATGCCTGGTCCTCTGTGGGTAAGGGCTACAGGATGGACCAGCACGATGAGCAAGTGGTCAGATCCCTAGGAGAAGCAAGACTATGCTCTGCATTCCAGGCACAGTGCTCCGCTGAGGATGCCTTCCTGCTTTCTACACTCCTCTGGAAAGCCACTGGATGAGCACAAGAGCTACCCAAACTACCCACAACTCATTAAATTCATCCATCCTCTCCCCCTGGGTCAGACAACTGACAGGCTCTACTGAGGAGGAGAAATGCACATGACAATGTACTTGTGGGTAATTCACACTTCCAACATGAAGCAGTGTGACTCCTCAGATGTATAGAATGGGTTTCCTGGGAGCTCTGCAAATTTCATTCTCTTTCACACCTTCACATCATAATGTTTGTGTGCTCATCAGCAAAACTCATTTCTAATGAGAGCAGCAGCATGTTTCATTCCCTTCACTGCTAAGCTTGGAGATTCTAGTTTAATGGTCTTTTATTCCTTTCCAGACCAATACACTATGGGGAATGAAACCATAGACTACACCAACTGGCCACTGACAACAGAATTTGACTATGGCGATTCGACACCATGCATGGGAACTGAGGAAAAGCACTTTGCAGCGAAATTTTTGCCACCTCTTTATTCTTTAGTGGTGATATTTGGCCTGACAGGCAACATGCTTGTTGTCCTTATCCTGGTAAAATACAAGAGGCTGAAGAGTATGACTGACATCTACCTGCTCAACTTGGCGATTTCTGATCTGCTCTTTGTATTTTCTCTCCCTTTTTGGGCTTATTATGCAGTTCACGACTGGATTTTTGGGGAGGCGCTGTGTCGCATTCTGTCAGGTGTCTACCTCCTTGGCTTCTACAGTGGCATCTTCTTCATAATCCTGCTGACCCTGGACAGGTACCTGGCCATAGTGCACGCGGTGTTTGCTCTGAAAGCCAGGACAGTTACCTATGGTGTGCTCGCCAGCGTTGCCACTTGGGCTGTTGCTGTTTTGGCTTCTGTTCCTGGGGTAGTATTTCAAAAAACTCAGAAGGAAAGTTTAGGCTATACTTGCAGTGCTCATTATCCAAGTGATTCCACAATAAATTGGAAGTACTCTTTTATTTTAAAGATGAACATTCTGGGACTTATTGTTCCAATGCTCATTATGATTTTCAGTTACTCACAAATTCTAAAAACATTATTGAGATCTAAGAATGAGAAAAAACAGAAGGCAGTCAGACTTATTTTTGTAATCATGATTTTTTACTTCATCTTCTGGACACCATTCCATATTTCTTCTTTTTTGCATACATTTCAAAATTCACTTTTCGTCCCAAATTGTGAACTTAAAGGTCAACTGGAGAAAGCAATTCAAGTGACAGAAACAATCTCAATGATCCATTGTTGCATCAATCCCGTGATTTATGTATTTGTTGGAGAAAAATTTAGGGCATATCTTTATACCTTTTTCCGAAAGCATGTCGCTCCTCACCTTTGCAAAAAATGTCCAAGTCTTTATCGTGAAAAATTGGAAAGAGTTAGTTCCACATTCACACAATCCACTGCGGAGCACGACATCTCTACAGGGTTGTAAAAATACATCAGAACATTAGTTAGCAAATTTTGCATCACTTGCTTTGCCTTAAGGAGTGCCTGACATTATTTAAGATCTTTATGTCAATCACTACTGAAAACTGTATGACCCCCTATTCTTGTGGTCAGCTGTTCCCTGGGATTACAGCATTTTCCATTGCTAAACTAAGAGAATCAATGAGCTCTCGAGGAAACATTCGCTGCATATCTGGGTCACATCAGGATTTAAACAGGGCCCAGACAAATATGATCGTGCTTTTTTTACAAAAATCTATCCACTGAGGTTTACTGAGAGAGGAGTACAATATTGAAAATTCTAAGCAGTAATAAGACCACAAGATCTTACTGGGACCATTTAACCCACAATTTTTTTCTGTTTTGCTAATAGTGCAGTCATTTTTAAACATAATTCTTTAACAGCTTTAAGTTATAGCATTTTGATTTTTGCTTTTTAATTTTATGCCTGCCATATCACCATTCAGTTGCTGACTTTTTCCAAAGGGTGCTTTTAATCAGCAACATTGTGATTTTGTGGGTGCAATTCTTCAAGCAACTGCACACACCAAGTTTACTGACTGCACAAGACAATGATGCACTCCTAACTGACAAGTCATATCCCTGCAAGAAAATAAAAAACCAATAAAGGCCCTTCAGCAAAGATCTGCAAGACCTGAATGAAAATTACCTTGGTATGTGCTATGCAAGTTTCTGTATGAGAAAAATATCAGGACCCTCTGAAGGATGTGAGCACAGTACTGAGAGCAGGCCTCCCTAGTTCTGGACAGGTAAATCATGTGCAGAAGAAGAGTTGGCACAGCAACACATGCCACTGGTGTGTCAGGGTAGGTTCCTGCATGGGAAAAACATGCTCTTCACACACACAGCAACTCTGACGTTTTGGATGCACTTCTAGGAAGACAGTGGCCTTGGAACTGCAAAATCAGCCAATTCCAGACAAGGCATACCTTTCTGCCTTCCCAGGAGAAGAGTGCCTCTAGTCAACTGGTGCCTCAATGAGAACTGCATGCTGATTGAAGACTCGAGACAATTGGCCTACTGGTGTGCAATGACCATATATTTATTCCATTATTGAGAGTTTCCCTGTAAAAGAAAGGAATTCTAGGGACATGGGGTTAGCAAAGAAGAGGAAGGAGGAACATAGCAGACAATTTCCTACTTCAAACTGTAAAGAAGTGCAGGTGAGCACTCCTTATGCAAGTGAGCTGTCCTTCTGGTTTTCCCCCCCATTTCCTTGGAAGGGCACAGCTCATGCGTGCAAGGACTTGCTCGTGGAAATCTGGAGGGGCAGGTTCAACTGACCTCCAGCATGGACACCAGAGGGAATTCCATGCTACTTAAGGTCAGGCATGTGATGTAGATGCTTGAATTAGCAGCAAATCTCTTCAAGGCCCCTCAGTGGTCAGTAGAGAATAAGAAGTGCCTGAGCCAGAAGCAGTCATGGGATTTAGTCTCAAGGGAAGATTAACTGTCCAGCTGTGGAAGGAACATGAAAATGTCAGTCTCTTAATTTGGGTATCAGATGCCTCCATCTAGGTGGTGCAAAAACTCTTCTTCCTCTTGCCTCAAAATGCCTGGGCACTGCTTTTGTTTGTTAGCTCTTATAACATCAGCTATTGTAATGTAACCTTTTGAGGTTAATAGCCACAGATAGACTACACAAAAGACCAAAACCTGTCCTTACAGTAAACTTCCTAGATTAAAAGTAAACATTTTCCTTTCTTTTCTACTTTCTTTACTGAAACAATGTGAAAGCACCTTTGTAATTTTCAAGCATAAATTAGGTCAGTGCAATACAAATCCTGCTGTAACGGTGATATTTCTATTGCTGTGTTTAACTGTAAGTCCTTCTCTTGTTGGAATGAAATTTCTTCCTGTTTTCATGTTAATGCAGTGAAATTAATAAAATCAGTGTCTGGAAATCTCTGTATACCTTGTAGTCCATGTTTTCTTCCGTAAGCAAAAGGGCATTGGCTCTGCTCTCAGAGTGGAGATGAGAAAAAGACAAATGGGCACTTGCAATACCACACTGCAAACCAAGCAAACACAGAACTGTCTGCCCAGTCCAGAAGCTTCTGCAGGTGGCCCAGCTTTTATCCATCAGCAAACTTGAGAAGAGTGACCTACAATAGCTTTGGAAAAAGTCTGGGGCCACAGATTTTAAATTAGTGAGATTTGGAGAAATAGGGTTGTGTGTATTATAAATAGGGAAATAGTGGCAATAAAAGAGGGCAATAAAAGATGTCACTATATTAATATTGGGATAAAACCAGGATTCTCCATAGACTCTCTGCAGAAAATTTTAGAACACTTTGCACCATACAGAGTGATCCCAGACAAGCAGTGTGCCTGTTGTCCCAAGTTTTATGTGTAAGGAAATTAAGCCCTCAAAGTTCAATATGAAAATACGCTTCTGCTTCATCTGCCATTCTCCCTGCTTCACTGTGCCCATTCCTTTTTTTTTAGCCTATGATCCACACCTCCTTCTCTCCCCTTCACACTCTTCTTATCTTCTATCTTATCTTCTTATTCAGTACAGGATAAACAAAATTCTATAACCACTCCCCCCCACTTTTTTTTTTTTTAAATCTGATTTCAATCTCCTGTTTTGTGCTGTAGGAGCACAAATAAGCTAAACTTAAACATTATGCTATTGTTATGTGCCCAAGCAAGACAATCCTTGATTCTTCATTGCAGCTTTGCACTGTGACATGCCCCTGCATGATAAGAGAGACATACAGTTAGGAAGCTCCAAAATAAACATCTCTCCTTCCAGTGAAAATTACAGGAGGGATAAATACAAAGAATAAAAGGACAAATTTACATGGTATCTTGTTGCAGTTAATTAGAAACAAAGGAAGTGCCAGGAGAATAACATGACACTGACCAGGTTAAACGCCACAAAAGGCAGATACTGCTCATTTTGAAATTTAATTTTGCTGCTCTTTTCAACTGCTGATGTCTACTGCCCTTCACTAGGAAGTGTTTAGTGTGATCACTGGGGCCTCAGAAGCATTTCCCTAACAAAGTAATAAAAAATTTAAGCTAACAGAGGGAAAAAACCAAACTGGAAAATTCTGGTGCATTTAGAATATCTATAGCAACAAGGCCAGAACAAAGGGGTGCAATATGCTTTGTACCCCTATTTTGGTGACACCTGCCTACTAGGAGGTGTCTTTACTTTACTATTTTTTACTTTATTAAAAAAATGGAACAGGAGGATTTAAAATAAGGTTGTCAAAGTTTGTGTCACTGCCAATATGTTTTGTACATCTGGTGACAGCGAGAGTAATGTTGGTTTGAATGTTTGAAGTCTGGAATGACTGATGCTGGGAAGGTGGGACCCCAGCACTGAGAGAGAGAAGGGAAGCATTTTTAGAAACACAGGCCAATATGCAAAACTGCAAAAACCTCCAAGTGATGCTCAGGTCTCCAGAACTGTCTACAGGGTTGTGCCAGTAGGATGCTACCTATACAACACAACCTATCCTGATACCAGACTTTTTGAGTGGAATGCAAAGCAAATGGATGGAAATAAAAGAGCCATCTGAACATACCCTGCAGGGACACTAACGTAAGGTATGGACAATTACAGACTATATCTAACCTTTGACTCTCAAAAGTACTTTCTGGTTTCTAGGGACTGATGTTGCCCTGAACATGGATTCTTTCACTTGATGCACAAGAAGCTGATTGACACATGCAGTTGAGATATTTTTTTCTTTTACTTCTGGGCAGAGATGGGTGCTAGGTCATGAATCTGCAAAGCTAGCACACCTCCAAAATGCCAGGTGATCATTTTTATACACTTTGAACAATAAAAGGTTGACATTTCCCACATATGTACCAACCTGAAGCTGAAGTCCTTGGCTTTGCATTCTCTGATCTCCATTTAAGGGAGTGCACACTTTCTTCACCCTGCATGCCCTTTGAAGAAGGGGGTTGGTTTTGTGAGTAAGAGGCAACCATAGTCTATAAGGCAGGTATTTAACTCCATTAATGACTAAGCAAACTTCTTTGGCTTTATCAACAGTTTCATTTTCTTTGCAGCTTGATTTATAGTGTACTCCTGTTCTTACTTCTCAGGTTATAGATTTTGGTTCCTGCATGTTTGATTTTTCCTTCATTTTTCTTAAGTTCTTTTATTTATCCTGTACTACACTTTGGTGAATTTTTACCTCTGTCAAGCTACCTTATTTCCTTACTGGCATACACTTTGTCATCAAACAGACTGTTCACACTTTGTGTGACCTAGTTTTCACCAGGAAGAAATTTGGTGTGTGATTTTCCCAGCCTGCTTGATAAAAGGTCCAGGAGTTACAGGTACACAGGAGGAGCATATCCAATGCACAGACGAGATAGCCCCAAAACACCAAACTCTAGACCTGGAATTTATGTACTATAAATGTACCTGAAAAAAACCCCCAAAGTGTGTGAATTAAAGGCCTATGTAAAAATTAGATTCTGAGAGATTAAATTTTGTGAAATGCATAACTGTGGCCCAAAACTAAAATTTATTGTATAATAACAAACCTTTATCTACAAATTGGGAGAGCATACACCAGAAACCTGGATAAAAATAGTAGAAGAAAGCAATGTTCTTTTCTTGCTGCTTAAGGAAACAGTTCAGTAAGAGTAACTTGGAGAAAGCCAAAACAAAAATTATACCATGGCAATAAGACAATGTATAATGACATATGTGTCAGATTTACAATGAAGAAACAAATAGCCTAAGAATAATAGGTGAAAAAGTCCCCAGCCTTTGATGTTATTGACAATAAACAACAACATGAGAAATGTTCATCAGCTCTAGAAATGCTTGTGTCTTCCAGAATTTGGTTTTGTAACCCATCTTATTTTACACCTATGTGTGAAATGTTTTGTTTTTTTTCACTGGTCTCTATGATAGAAATCTTAGGGTGTGGTACATTGTGCTTTTCCCCTGCTGTCCCCAAAAGGATACATCTCACAGATGTCAAGATTGGGTGTGATTGTGATGGTGGCTCAAATGATGAGTCACCAGAACTTGAGAGCCTGAAAGAGAAGGCTGATGAGTAAAAATAGCCTAAGCAATAAAGTAGTTTGAACTGGATGTCCTTATTCAGCCTCATCAAGACAAAGACACTTGTTACTTGATGAAATAAAATACATGCTAATATTAACCTAGTCTGGACACAGATGTGGTGAATAGAACAAGTAACAGGATTCATCTAGTTCACGTTCGCTTGTCTTAATTTGACCTTTTCTCCAGATGAAAAAGATTAATCTTTGCTGTAGCGATAGACTTTTAATAAGACTGTTGTGCTCTATCACACTGTGTATACCTAAGAAAGGTATTGGTCATTCTGTCCCAGCCTTCCTTCTTCCCCTCAGCCTTTCTTCTTCAGGTGGTGCAAGTTTGCAATAACTTGAATGGAAACTATAGGTTGAATTTTCAAGTTTCTGTACCCATAATTATACTTGATGACATTTGTGTATCACAATGGTACGTGAGGTTTTGGTACGTGTCCTAGCAGCCAGTTTGGTACCAGAGTAAATCTCATAAATTACAGCATCTCCTCTGGGAATGCCGTACCACTCAGATACCGACACTTCAGTGTGATGGGCTGATTGCTGTAAAGATGAATCATATAATCAAACATTGGATAGGAGAGATTGAAAAATGCAGCTTGGCTTGACAGTGTACATGGCTACACACTTGCAGAGTGCATCAACTTGAGCCCCACAGATGGGCAATGTAGCTCACTTCCAGGAATATCTTTATGGAAGGAAGGAGCATCACACCACTAAACACAACTCCTACTTATCTCTGAATGAAAACCATGATAGGCAAAATACAAAGCTACATCAATCCACTGAATCATTACTTTTGTAATTGAACAATATCTTCAGTTTCTTGGTAAAATGATAAGATTCAACACAGGTGAAGAGTCTTAAAATCTACTGGCATTCATGACAAGCAGCAGGGCACTTATCCAAAGAAATGCTTGGCAAGGGATTGAGAAAAGGTGAGAAAAATCTGACTTGAAACAATGGATGTGTTGCTTGTGTTGTTCATACCTGTGCTCACACACAAGATGGAGGCAGCAGAGAAGAGGGATCAGTCCCAGATTAGCATGTTGAAATTTCAGACTGGATGGGAGACCAATTCCTGCAGGAAAGATCTTGTCCTAACAGCACATCACTCAATGCCTCACAAACAGTTCAAGGGGATTGGACTTGCCTACCGCCTCGTGCAAGGCCTGACTAAATCTGGCCTCTCAGCAGTTCTGCTTATCTGCAGCTGGGGTAGAGCTAATTGTAGATATCCTGCAGGTGCTGACAATAAAGCCACACAACCCAGTACTTGGGCTGCCAAGTGCCGCAAGAATTCACACTCTCTCTGGGGATTCTCTCATCCAGCTGTAAGATGCAGCTGGTGAGCAGACCAAGTGCATTCCCCTTATTCAGCTCTTACAACCGTGAGTGGCAGAGGCCCTCTGTTGGTGTGCAATACTCTTCACCAGTAAATAACATGCCGCACTGTGCTTGCTGACCAGACTGAGCTATGGGAACTAAAAGCTATAATCAACAAAATCAAACACATTAATAAAGCCAATGAGTCTGAGGGAATAAGGGTCTATTTCTGAAGACCAGCCTACCACAGGTCTTAGTTTAAAGCAGTGGTGGTAGTTGTTCTTGTTATAGTCAGTCAAAATACTGTAGGCAAGTTTTGCAGGACCATGTTCAGAATTAAAAAGCTTGATGAAAAACAGGCAAGTCCAGCAACAGGTTTGAGACTGTTTCCCCTGTTCCTGTAATGTGAAATTATGAAAGGGTTTAGAGTTTCCAGGGGGTTAAGTAACATGTAACATATAGCAATCAATGCAGTCTTCATGAAGAGATATTTAAAATATCTATTAATTTTAGCATGTACATTGTTTAGAAATTACATATTGAAAAAGTATATTGACACAATACCTTGTTTCAGAATAATTCATATGAAAGCATAATAATAATAATTATGCAATAATTCAGTATGAAAGAAGAATTTTTTATCCAGGAAAGTTAGGCAGTAACTTGTTTTAGGGGGTCTAATATAGTCAGTCCATCAAGCATGGTGGGGTGAACACACCCTTAGAATATACTTCAGAGGCCTTTAATTTTGATCCTGAGACTCCAGCCTTTAAAGAGCTCATTGGAACAGCTGATTAGGAAAGGAAGAGAAAAATTCATTTATACTATGGAATAAAAATTAGTCCCTCATGCAAAGAAGGGTTGACAAGGAAAAGAGAGTGAGCTTTTCACTCTTTACTGTCTCCCCACAGATCTGAGGGATAACTCAGAAGTTGTGATTCCCTTGACTTCCATTAAGGAATGACAGCATCCAAAGAAAGACATTGTTGTGCTTTTGTTTTAAAATCTTTTAGGGATACCAAGGAGTGAGTTCAGAAAAGGCATCCCTTTAGTGGCTTCACTGATGGGATGAGATCCTCCAGAACCCTACCAAGAGATATCAAGGTGAGGCAGGGGTCAGTACTTCACCAGTATCTTCTCAGGGGTTCTCTCTAAGGGCTTCTCTGGCATTTGGTCAGGCACCATTCCCTTTCTTGTTTTCTGTATTTTCCGTACCTCTTTTGTCACTTCTTTGATGTCCAGGAAGGATCTAGAAATCTGCTCACAGTGCAGCTTCAGTTTAAAAGTCAGAGGAATCAGATACGAGGAAGGAAATTGATAAGAGATCAGATTTTATCAGGCTTTTCTAAAGCTTAATTCCAAAACATAAGTAACAGTGGTGTTTTAAAAGATCAGACTCACTACACAGACTAAGTCATAGTCTTATGAGAGGGATTAAAATAAAAAACACAATCCAGAAGACAAGGTGAAAGAAAAATAGGATTGATCAACTATCCTGAAATATAAGGACTGCAACTCAGAGCAAGACAACAGAAAGTGCAGGTAATTCTGAATAGAAGCATAAACTTTATTCAAAGGCTCCACATTTTCTTAAAGGACAGAAAAACATTAAAAAAATTTAAAAATTTTAAAATGTAAAGGGATGAACCACATGTAAACCATTCTTGATTCAAATAGGTTAGCTAAAAGAAAAAGATAAAATAATTATATAAACTCTTTTTCTAAAACTATAGTGGTGGTTGTGAAACTTCAACCCCTAGGAGGATCCTCTAGAATTTCAACATATCTGCACATCTCAAGAGTTAGAAAAGTAACATCTGATGACCCATTTTTAGAAAAAAGAGAACCAGAGAACTGCTCCTTCATTTTTTTAAAATGAGAATAGATTTTTTTACTTGAAGTTTTCAAACTGATACATCCTTCTTCACACAGGAAGACGTGATTTTGACCTTCTTTTTGTGACGGACAAGTCATTTTAGCATTACTCGTGTTGTAATAATACAAGACATCACCTGCACCATAAGATACATGGTAAGTCATCTTTGCCTCTTTTATTTTTTTTTTACATTTAGTAGCTACATAGGCAGTCTGAAGTGAAACATACTAGTGGAATCCTGCCATGTACTCATCTTTAAAAATTACCCTGGCATAATATATATCAAATTGAATACACTAGTTTTAAAGGATAAAATCACTAGAAAACTTAAGCAGAGCATCCAGGCATCCAAGCAGGGAAAGAAATAAATCTCTAGTGATTGATCTGAGGAAGAAACCTAATGGAGTATGCCTCTCTGATTTTGTCTCTGAAAATGATGTGCAATGATGGAAATACGGATTTTAAAACTGCTACTGCAAAACAAAACAGTTGTTTGAAGGTTATTTAAGAGTACTTATGCTTCTCACAAGATGACTACAGAAAAACTAGTGTTGTATTTTAGACACTGACTCATTGGAGCCTGTTTACACGCAGGACTTTACACTTAGCACTTTACCTCCATTTGCCACAGCCTTATAATTATTATGATTTTATGGGACTATGCAAACTAACTGAAACTCACTTTAATAAAATCTTTGCTTCTTAAAACACAGAAAGGCGTGACCTGAAACTCAGCATGAAACACGGACACGAGTTTACTCATCTTTTCTATGGTGAGCCTTTCTTTTAAAAAATGCATGACTGCTAGTCTCAAGCAGAGAAACAGAATTTGTATAGCAGATTGCAGGTTTCTGGAAATATTCCATTTATCTAAACTGTACTCAAAATTATATAGAACTTTTTTTAAAAAATATCGCTTCTTCAGAGATCTTTGTTGCCTACCTTTCAGGAATTTTTTAATGATCAGGAAACATAAGCCCCGTCAGATACCTCTAGTTAGGTGAACAATCTGCTCTAGTTAGGTGAACTGATTAACCCAGTGAAATATTCCAGCCAGTAGCCAACAGTGTCTTCTAAAACATCAAGATTATAGGATAAAGCACAAATCTGCTTATAGTTCATTTTTTTTGTTTCCAAATTGGTATTTTTAGTCTCTCTCCATTGTCAGCATGTGCTGGATACTATACACAATTCAGAGTAATAAAATACTTTTGCAGAGAGACTTGTGAAGCAAAGGCTGGGCTAGAGGAATTTGGTTTGGTTAGCAAAAGCAACTGCTCGAAGGGGAAGCCATAACTTAAGCATGTGAAAAGGGTTGTACGGGAGAACACAAGATGCAGGGAAGATGTGGTAGTCATTCCAGGAAGGCAGAGAAAAAAGAGAGAAGGCATTGAGATAGCAGTTAAAGGGAAGAAGGGTCTGTCACAAAAATAATTATCACAGTAGTATCAGGGCAGCATTTTGCTATGAATCTCATCAATCACCTACTCATAAAATCCAACTCTGGGTTTATGACTTAGTGGTTTTTCATCTCCATATTTACGCATGGCCATCCCACAGGTGCAAAATGAGCAAGACAGGGAGTGCTGGGTCTGGTACTCATCCCATAAGCCCAGTATACCGCATGGCTGACTGACACATTGTAAATGAGGATACTCAGCTATGTGCAGGGATGTACTGTCAGGGCAGGCAACATGGATCTAGCAATTCTAGCTGAAGGAAATCTTAAATATTTCCTTGGGTAATGCCCAAGACTCATCATGTTTTGAAGTAAAGAATTTAATGTTTTAGACCAAACTAACTTTTTTAAAAGTGAAAGTACTTAAGAAATAGACTTTATATTACACTTTATAAGAAATATACTTTATATTATACTTTACATAGTATATTTCTTAAATACTTATAAGAAAGTACTTAAGAAATATATTTACTTGCTGAAAGTACTTAAAAAATATAAACCCTTAGCTACTTTAAAATCAAGTTATTTTTTGACGACAGAGCCACAGCCACTTCCTTTACCAACAAAACCATAACTGCTGCATTGTAATAACTATATAGTTAGTATGACTATGGAAAAAAAAAACCAGTTTCACAGAGATTGCCAGAGTTTCCTAAAAGACAGTCTTTGAAGAGGTTGACAGCACTTATTTGTCATCAAGAGATTGTATCTGGCCAAAGCTGAGACCCAAACAATTACAATTTGCTAATATTCTCTTACTCCTCATTCTCCAAAAGAAAACTTTACACTGTACTCAACATATCAAAGTAATCTCTGAATATGGATGTTGTTGCTCTTCTTAGGAGAAGAGCTGGTAGCCAGACTCAAAACTCGGGGAAAGAGCACAAAAAACATTTTGCAAAAGCAGCACTTCTTTTTGTACAAGGTGCAGATTTTGCTCCAAAAAAACTTCCTCTTTTGGAGCAGATGCATATCTGCACTGTGCAGCATAAGAATCTCCATCAGGAGCTGGCAGCAGAACTTCATTTTTAAGGTCACAGACCTAGCAAATAGCCCCTTCCCCAAGACCTCAGCTTAGGTTTAGTTAAGTCAATGACTTTGACACAGATTAAGGACACTGGCATTTTAAGCAATTTGTTTTTACAGCAGTAAATAGTCCATTCTCCTGAGGGGTTTCAGCTACAGGCACAAAGAGATGCTTTTGGGATTTAACAAGTTCTAAGTCAGAATGGACCTCTATGAGCTTGTATGAAAAAGCAGAGCAGGAGCCTGTCTCAATCACTCCAGACATGGGCTGAGTTCCTTCAGTGACATTTAGACTTGCAGAGCTCAAGCGCAGACACAATGAAAGGGTGCTGGTTTTGCGACTGTGGTCTCTACAAAAGATGCCTGCAATGACACAGGGCAGAGCACACCACTGAGAAAAGTGCATTCAGGAAAGGAGAGAACACTGGTGCATGACATGAGTGTTCAGGGATCACACAGCAAGCTGGGCCAGACACACTGCCTGAACTCTTCTGCATCGGGACACTGTTGCCTTTGTCTAAGAACAGGCATGACATTTCCAGGAACAGGCTGATTTCAAAACCAACACCATGCCATGGGCAGCCACCTATCTGTTATGAAGTGTCTGATAACAGCAGTCATGATGGCACAGGGAGACAGAGCAGCCCTTTAAACAGACAGCAAGTAGCTCTCTTTGTGTGGCTACCAAAGGCATTGATTGCATTTCCTCACTAAATGACCAGGGAGCACTTTTGGTCCCTCTGACACTTCACAAAATTCTCTGTCCAGCTTCTCACGGGACACGCAGGAATTCTTCTGTGTTCTCTGGGTGTCTGTGAGAAGACAGTTGTCCCGAGCTTTTCAGACATCAAGTTAAACAAATGTACTGCATCTGGCTCACAGTCCTACCAGGGGCCTGGGAAAAGGGGAGGCTTTGGAGACTGGCGGGGCTGACATCACAGTCACAGCCTTTCTCTGCTGTCAGTGTGTAGCAGAACTTGCTTGATGGCTTTCACAGCACTGCTGCACACTCACCTCCCAGGCCCTGACTCCTTGCAAGGGAAGGCCAGCCCCTCACATAGTGCCTAAATCAAGAATAGCCATGGCTTGAATTCAATCCACCATTCCTGTTTCTGGTTTAGCCAGGCATCTGACAATCTCTACTGAGAAAGAAAAATGCACATGACAATGTACATGTGAGAAATGACACACAGCACACTTCCAACATGCACCAGTGTGACTGCACAGCTGTATGGATGACTTTCCTGGGAGCTCTGCAATTTCATTCTCTTGACAATTCGATGCTTGTGTGCTCATCAGCAAAACTAATCTCAAATGAGAGCATCAGCATGTTTCATTCCCTTCACTGTTAAGCTTGAAGATTCTTCTAGTTTAATGTCTTTTTTTTTTCTCCTTTCCAGACCAATACACCATGGGAAATGAAACCACAGACTACACTGACTGGCCACTGACAACAGAATTTGACTACAGTGATTCGACACCTTGCCCTGCGACTGAGGAAAAGCACTTTGCAGCGAAATTTTTGCCACCTCTTTATTCTTTAGTGGTAATATTTGGCCTGACAGGCAACATGCTTGTTGTCCTTATCCTGGTAAAATACAAGAGGCTGAAGAGTATGACTGACATCTACCTGCTCAACTTGGCGATTTCTGATCTGCTCTTTGTATTTTCTCTCCCTTTTTGGGCTTATTATGCAGTTCACGACTGGATTTTTGGGGAGGCGCTGTGTCGCATTCTGTCAGGTGTCTACCTCCTTGGCTTCTACAGTGGCATCTTCTTCATAATCCTGCTGACCCTGGACAGGTACCTGGCCATAGTGCACGCGGTGCTTGCTCTGAAAGCCAGGACAGTTACCTATGGTGTCCTCGCCAGCGTTGTCACTTGGGCTGTTGCTGTTCTTATTTCTCTCCCTGGGGTAGTATTTCACAAAACTCAGAAGGAAAGTTCAGGCTATACTTGCAATGCTCATTATCCATCTGAGCAGAGAAATGCATGGAAGCAATTCCTCACCTTAAAAATGAACATCCTGGGACTTCTTATTCCAATGTTAATCATGATCTGCAGCTACACACGAATTATAAAGACGTTACTGCAGTGTAGGAATGAGAAGAAACATAAAGCAGTCAGGCTTATTTTCATTATCATGATTATCTACTTTTTTTTCTGGGCACCATACAACATTTGCATTCTCTTGCGTGATTTTCAAGGTGCATTTTCCATCTCTACTTGTGAAGGAAATGGTCAACTGCACAAAGCAATCCAAGTGACGGAAACAATCTCAATGATCCATTGTTGTATCAACCCTGTAATCTACGCCTTCGCTGGAGAAAAATTTAGGAAATATCTTCGCAGCTTTTTCCGAAAGCAGATTGCAGTCCACTTGTCTAAATACTGTCCTGTTTTCTATGCTGACACAGCTGAACGAGCGAGCTCCACCTACACACAATCTACTGGAGAACAAGAAGTTTCTGCTGCATTATAAGTTGTGTCTAGTGAAAAAGTGGAATTGACTCTTATGAGATCAACTCTTTGATGAAAACCTGCTGAATCTCTCCTGGATATTGTCACTAAGGCAGCTGAAAAAATAAATCACAGAATACATGTTTACCAACGATTGCATTTGCTCACAGACTTGGGTATTTGTAAATACATGAAAAGGATGTGGCAAATTACCTGACTGGGGGCCTGAGCTAGCAGGCTAACAGATTTTTTGAAGTGAACTAGAGGTTATAAAGTTACACTGGTTCTTTGGAAACTCTCTTTGACTTTGTACATCACAAGATATCTCACTCATTTAAACTCAGTCTCAGTCATATATTTTACTAGTCTGGTTGTGTATCTCTGCAAATAATGCTAAATTACTAAGGTCCATCATACAGCATGGAATGGAAAATTTTATACATTTAGAATGGACTCTGATATTTCATGGTATATTTTCCTTTGTGTATGGTTGAGTCCTAACCACTTAGACCTTTCTCATAATAGTTCCAACTGCTTGGGGCTAATTCCTGAGTGATTTTTGAGTTTGATAATTCTGAATGGACCTTATTACTCATCTACTCTTTTATATGCTACTCATGCTAAAAAAAGAGAGTATAATTGAGCTATCATTAAAAAACTAATGTCCTATAACTGATCAGAAAATCAGTGTGGTAACAGTATTTTAAAAATAAAGTATTTCACATGGAGCTTTAACCAGGTTGGGTCAAACGTGAAGAGTGATTCAACAGTGTTTTAGCTTCTTAGCGCAGTGATTTTGCTTGCCTTTTTTGTAGCCTACATAAGAGAAAAACTTTTTAAAAAATGAATGCAGGCATAATGGCTATCAAACAACAACAGTGGTGAAACAGATGTGAAAATGATTTCTGAACTGGATTGACACAGATGTTTTTAGAGATAAGTGTATGTTATAAACATTTAAGTTAAGAAAACATCTGAATGAGTAAAAATATTCTCTGTTCTACAGACTCAAGGGCATAGAGCATTTCTCTTTTGTTTTAGAAGTTGGTATCATTTGGGGGGCTGTGACAGTGGGGTTTTTTTTGCCATTTAGGAGTTTTACAGAGAGCAAAAATTTCCATAATTAGTAAGATTGGTGTTTAAATATGACTGATTCTCTATAAAGCTCAGAACCTGTAAAGCACGGGAACACTTAGAAAATATGAAATAAATACTGGGCTACTCAGGTGCTTAAGAACATACTATAACCACAGTATTAATTAATTTGGGCCAATTTCTCCTTCTAACAGTTCTTATATTTCCCGTAAGACATATGGTATTGGACAACTTTGGAGCCAGGAAAAAAAAAGTGAATATTTTGTTTGCTGTTCCTGTCCAGAAGGGCAATTTCTGTTTCCCAACTTCTCTAGACAGCCTTTTAAATAATATTTTCAAAGAAACAAATGTTTCAAGAAGTCTCAAAGAAATTTTACTGTGGAACGTGCTTGTGAAAGCAGGAAGTGAAATAGGGAAATCTTTACTTATCAAACCACTTGTTTTGTGTTATTTATTTTGTCATATTAAGCACCACTTTGGAACTACATCCATATGGGAAGTGTAACAGAAGTATACCAAACCTTCTCATTTACAAGATATTTAGCTGCATACTCTTCTTTAAGGCCCTGTGTATCAATTACTTCCTGGACTTTGTACATGTTTTTTAAATGGGTAAATATATCAGCATAATGACAAATACATGCCTTCATGCCTGCTAATCAGGTTGGTTTTTTTGTTTTGTTGTTTTTGTTTTTTTTTTTTTTTTACTTATAGAATACATTTATGAAAACAATTTTATATTTTATTCTGCTCTTGACGAGAACTTTTGCTTGGCCTTAAAAACACCTTGCCTTTAGGAAACTACTTTCTCTGGAGGGCTTTGATGCCAGACACAGTAATGCCTCTTTGTCAGCCCTTCTGGAGCAAAACACAACCACATGTGCGTGGGCACACTGACAAGCTTTCCTAGAGGCACGTCAAAACTGCCCTGATCCTTCCACAGCATGGACCTCTAATCATGGATCTTTCTAAGCAACAAGCAGCTTCCGGAGGAAAGAGGTGGAACTGAGGTTGGTGGCCCTGTGGTTCGGCAGCTTATCGAGAGTTTCCATCACTTCACTGGAAAGGGATCACAGTTCAGCACATGAAAACTAGTCATATTTCAGCGACTGCAATGAACTGTGACCACATTCAAGCAGACAATTGAAACCACAGTATTTGGTTGCACTGCTGGTACATTCAGTTAAAGACTCTGCCAATAATTGTAATAATACTTTGTATTATAACATCCATTAAAGTTGGTTAACTTTTTTGTTAGACTTCTTGATCCTTTCCCACCTCCATCCCCTTATATTTGGAACAGTCCAGAAGAATGAAAAAGGAAAATAAATTCCTCTTCATAACACTGAAAGAACAGGCAGGACAAAATTGGGGTTTTACAAGTGGACTAAGAACCAGCATAATCAAATAACACAAGACCATCAAGATAACTCCAGTGCTCTTAACTGCTTCTCACTAATAATCTAATAATAAATATGCTATTTTGGTTGTCATTACAATTGATTTTGTTTATATTTACCAATGGAAAAAGCAGTATCATACAATTCATATTAGTGGTTTTTAAAATAAATAAGTGTATAAAAGAATTCCAGTGTATTTAGTGACTTAAGTAATTAGGTCATCTAGCTCAAATCTAACAATTTCAGTGGACTTGTGCACACACTTCCCTCCAGTTCTTAAGATTACAGTGCCACCATGTGGTCTCACTGTAAAGTTTGATGCCAACAAACACGCACTACTCCGGGCAGGCTTTCGATGCTTTTCTCATTCAAAACATTTTCTAGGATGAATTTCTTCACAAAAAAAAGAGTGATTAGGTATTGGAATGGGTTTTCCAGGGAGGTGGTGGTGTCACCGTCCCTGGAGGTGTTTAGGGAGAGACTGGATATGGCTCTTGGTGCAGTGCTATGGTCTGATTGACAGAGTGGTGTTGGGTCATGGGATGGACTCAATGATCTCAGAGGTCTTTCCCAACCTAATTGATGCTGTGATCCCTTTCCTAAGAAAATCTCCTAATGGAATGACTGCCCCCACTACAGGCATTATCAGTATTATGCAAACAGCAGCAAGCCACTGTGGTCACTAAGAATGGAAGGGAAGTCCATTGGGTGCATAGGTAGGGTCACCCTGTCCCAATGCAGGCAGATGCCAAGAGTGCAGTTCAGGATTATAGACCCTGCTCTGGAAGGAGAGCCTTCGATGTTCTTGCCCACAGCTTGGAAGATACAATCTACAAGACTGAAAGTAAAGTGCAAGGTCCTACACCTGGGTCACGGCAACGCCAGACACTGCTCCAGGTTGGGTGTAAAAGCGATTGAGATTGAGAAAGAGATTGAGCCCAGTGGAGAAGGACTTGGGGGTGATGGTTGATGAAAATCTCAACTCACTCCACTTTTCTCTGGCCACAATTACCACTGCACAACTACTTTTTGGTTTTCTTTCTTCTTAAATATATTACCACAGAGGCGTTACTGCCATTTCTAATTGGTCCAGTCCACCTTTGGATCTGCCAGGGATTGCCTCTGCCGGACATGGAGGAAGCTTCTGGAGGCTGCTCAAAGAAGCCACCCCAGTCACCAAAAACCAGGCCCTGCAAACCCAATACAAAGTATCTGAGGGGGGCCTGCAGGGAAGCCAGGGAGGGACTCATGGTCAGGAACTGCAGTGACAGGACAAAGAGTAATGGGTACAAATTGAAAGAGGGTAAATTTAGGTCAGATATCAGGAAGAATTTTTTTCCCGTGACAGTGGTGAGGAACAGCTTGCCCAAAGAGGTAGTGCTCAATGCCAGGATACGCTATAGAGTGTTCAGCGGGACGTGTTCCTGCCCTTGGCAGGGGAGGCTGGGGCTAGATGCTCTTTCAGGTCCCCCCCAACGCCTCATCCCTCTGCGATTCCCTAAGTTCCCCTCCCGTCTCTCCCTGCGGCCCCGCGCTCCCTCAGCGAGGCGCTCGAGCCGCCCGCTCCCCCACGCGCGCTCCCAGCGCCCCCTGCGGGCGGAGCGCGGGCGCGCAGCCACGCGGAGCTCCGCTCCCGCCCCGCCCACATCCGTCATGACCTCGCCCCCTCAGCCCCACCCCGGCCCCGCCTCCCCCATGCCGACTCCGCCCCGCGCCTGCGCAGTGCCAGCACCGCCGCTTTCCCGCGCGGGTGAGGGGCTGGGCCGGGCCGGGTCTGTCGGGGGCTGGGAGCGCCGGGCACCCGGTGCCCAGCAGGGACTCTTCCCTGCGGGCATTGGGCCCCGTGCGGAACGGGCCTCCCGCTGGGGAAGGGGCCTCCCGGTGAGGAAGGGGTCTCTGGGTGGGGGGCCGGGCAGTCCCCGCCCCTCCGTGCCCGTTTGAAGTCGGTGCCGCCGGGGCCGGGCGGCGTGTGCTGGGCCTGCGGCCCGACAGGGACGGGGGCGAGAGGGCTTCCGGGCTGCGGCGGGAATGTCACGGACTCACTGGGTTTTGCTTCTTAGTTGAAGGATGAGAAGTAGTAAGGAACCGTTTTTTGTGAAGTTCATAAGGTCTCCCGGGAGCTCGCAGTATTTTTCTAAAGCTCTTGAGGTAAGTGGGTTTGGTCACCTGGGTGAGCTGGGTGAACTGGCAATGTGGTTTCTGTGTCGATGTTAGCTGCATGTGCCATACAATAAGCTAACTTATGTGTGTACACCTGGAAATCAAGCTGTTTCTATAGCAGGGGTGCTTAGTGTGTCATAAAGCTTGTTGAACAAGAACAGTTTTGTTGGAGAAGTTAATGAAATAGCTTCAATTTCAAAACCCAATGACATGTAGGGAAGGGACATGTAGCCTGGAAGGCCTGGATGGTGGTCACTCATCTAAGCACAAACTTTGGAAGGACACTGTGCTTTGTTTTACACTTTGGGAGCTTAGTTGGGAGCCAAAGGCACTGTATGGCAGGATCAGGTCCTGAAGGCTTCTGTGCCAAATATATAAGTCAGAATATTGTGGACTCAAGGGAATGAGGAGGACACCCATGAGGTGTTTAAGCCCTTTCTTCTGCCAATACCTGTTTGCATGGTAGCTTTGTTGTGAGCTGTTTCGAGGACATGCACTTGTGTAGTTTGCACAGGATTGCATCTTCATAAATTATTTGCTAATTAAATAAATGTTGTATGCATCATTTACCTGCAGTCTATAAAAGAATTCCAGTCAGAAGAACATCTCCAGATCCTCGAAGAAGCAGCAGTACTCAGTATAAAAGAAAATGATAAATCACTTTACATTTGTGATCCTTTCAGTGGCGTGGGTTTCAGTCATCTCAAAAAGGTATGTCACCCAGCAACTTACTTTGAGCTCTATTGTTTCCTTTTTAGAAGCACTCATGTGCATACTTAAATCCTGCATGTTTCCTCCTGCACTGAGTGTAGCAGTGTGAGCTTCATCCTGTATTTAGGGAAGAAGGTGACCAGCAAAGCATAATAATTATTCTCAAACATTTGGAAAAGTAAATTGTATTGTCAGTTCTGATTCTGCTGGAGTCCCTGAGCTGGATCTTACACTGTTTATCTCCTGATAAACATTATTTGGTTTGGTCTGCAAGGAATTGTCTAGTGGACAAAGATAGGCTAGCTGGAATTCTTTGGCCATAGCCATAGCATCAGCTGCTTTTACTGAGGCCAGAAAATTTACAGGTATTGTACAGAAAATCCAGAACTGAAAGTAAAAACAAAACTGTTAGCTACCTCGAGATGCTAGAGGAGAAGGCGGAGGACAGACCAAGAGCCCTGCCCTCTTCAGAATTCAGGACTAGGAAAGCCTTCCTGATGCCAATGTGCCCTCTGCTTATTTTCTTTGTGGTTTTCCCATTATTTTGTTGCAGCTTGGCTGTAGGATTGTTGGACCACAGGTAGTTCTGTACTGCATGCAGTCGCAGCGGTGCGTTCCGAGAGCCGAGCATCCCGTGTACAACATGACCATGGCCGATGTCACAGTGTCCTGTACCAGCCTGGAGAAGGATGTGAGGGTAAGGCCTTCCCAAGGATGGGTTGTTCAGCTGGTTGTCATTGGTATTTGCTTTGCATGGTTCATTAGTAAGGTGGCAGTCAGAGCGTATGTCTCATTGTGCCTGTGTCTAGATCCATCAAGTCTTCTGTGGCTTGTAAACTATGTGTTGTTTATTCATACATTAATACACCTCAAATATGATTATATATGTTTACTTTACTCTGATACCTTTTTTCTAATGTTACCTAAAATTTCAACCATCTGCAAAATTTTGCTCATACAGCAAAATTGTCATGTTTTTATTTAGGGTATATATTATGTTCAGCTTATCATAAATGCAAATAAAATGGAAATTACAGTTGTGTTTTTATGGTTCCCACATATATCTAGTTAGTATTTTTTTAACAGTTTTTAGGGGAAATAATGGAGAATTGAAATACGTGTTTTTGGTGTAAGGTGAACATGACTGTCACATAGGTTCTTTTTTCCTCTGATGGTTTTCTCTATTTTTTTTTTCCCCATCCAGGAAGAAGTTCATAAATACGTGCAAATGATGGGTGGATGTGTATACAGAGATCTCAACGTGTCAGTAACTCATCTTATAGCTGGAGAAGTTGGCAGCAAGAAATACTTGGTAGCTGCTTCCCTGAAGAAACCTATTTTGCTTCCCTCTTGGGTTAAGACATTGTGGGATAAGTCTCAGCAAGGGTATGAAAAAAAAAATTTTGATTTTTTTTTTGGGTAATGGTAATTCTTATGTACGGGCTAATTTCTTTTCCTAGTTGATTTTACTTGCAAAATGACTACTTTCTCTTTTTCATTCCTGTAGCATAATGAGGTACACTGATGTTAACATGGAAGACTACGCCTGTCCTGTGTTCCTTGGCTGCACGATTTGTGTCACTGGCTTAAGCAGCTCTGACAGGAAAGAAGTGCAGCGCCTCACTGCTGAGCACGGTGGGCAGTACACGGGGCAGCTCAAGATGAATGAATGCACTCACCTCATAGTTCAAGAGCCAAAAGGTAAAACTGACAGAATAAATGCTGTTTTCACTTTTGGAGTTAAGTAGTGTGAAGGTGTGTAAGCACAGGAGCTTCTTGCTCTTACTACTTCTCTCTAGGGAATCACTGTTGATGGAAAGAGTTACACAGAGCACTTTTACTTTGCTGTAAAGACATAAGAAAGAGAACAAAAGAGGGAAAAAAAGCCAGAGATCTAGATGGCATTTAAAGAAAGGAAAAAGGAGAATCCTAGAGGGGATAAAGAAAAGAAAAACTTTTTTTGGGAGAGCAGGATAGAACTTCATTTGTACAGTGACTGAAATTGGATTGTGGCCTGATGTTTTTTAACTGATTATTCTTTGTGCCTTTCAAATTCCCTACTAAGGTAAAATGAAAGCTCCTTTTCCTTTCTCTTGGGGAGATGAAAGGATTTTAGTTTTATTGTGAGAAGAAAGGAAGGGTTTTCTTTTTTGCCTTGATTTCCCTCTCCTTGCTTACAGTGAAATATTCTGGGACTTTTTCTCTTTTCTTTTGTGTGCTTGAAAGCTTTAAAGCCTTTTTTCCTTTTTTGTTTTTTTAATGCCTTGTCATACTGTGGGTTAGCCATCCATGAGATTTTTCTACTCTAACTTTAGTTGCAACATAAGCAGCTTATCAACAATTTAGTATAACATAATTTGTCCATTAAAATCAGTTATCTGAATTTCTACGTTTTCTTAATGTCCAGCCATCTTTCAGCAATCACTATATGATGCTCTAGTCTTTTAATGATTGTGACTTTTTTTCAATTTTGTTTTCATCTGGAAGGTCAGAAATATGAATGTGCCAAAAAGTGGAATGTGCACTGTGTGTCTGTGCAGTGGTTTTCCGACAGCATCAAGAAGGGCTTCTGTCAGGATGAGACGATGTATAAAATAGAGGCTGGATCAAAACTGAGTAATGCACCCAGTACCTCAACACCTACAAATGACACCAGCAAGCCCCCTAGTAAGTAAGATATTTTAAAATGTGTTTCAGTAAGGTAGGAAACATTTGTATTAAGGAGGAAGAACTATTTTGAGATGAGTAAGGTGCTTGCTTTTATAAATGGTGGTTTGATGGTTTGGATTCCAGATTCAGTTTAAACTTAAAACATAACAGATTGCTTTTATGTGCACTGAATATTCCAGCATGTGTAGACTTGAAATGCATGGATGATTGATAAAAAAGTAAACTTGAATTAGGTGTATGATTGTCTGCTTGAGAACCAGTGGTGTATATCTGTAAGTCCTACAAAAGCACAATTGTTCATAGATTTAAGTTTAAAACAAGTTTGTAATGAGTTTAATTTTACAGCAGTCTTAGGGGTGAGGGGGGGAACAAATAAGTTTTTGTTAATCTTTTTCTATTTAGTTTTTCTTTATACACTTGCTTTTATTTATTCCATGCTAATAACAGAAGGACAGTTTAAAGTATTTTGTAAGGACACATGCAAACCTAAAAGATACAGCCAGCTTTAATGTGCATCCACCTTTTGCTGACTCCACTTAAATTAGAGTTGATTTCTCTACAATAAAGAGTACTGTTTAATTTAAAAAGTACTTCTGCTAGGTGTCCACAAAACTGGAATAAGAGCTTTGAAAACAAGTCTCATTGGCTGCTGGGTCATAGGTGCATCCTTTAGGAAATAAACAGAAGGTGTATCAGCATTCTTTCTAGTAAGATAATGTTCAATCTGTGTAAAGAAACCCCTTGGTTTAGCAAAGATTTTACTTAACTAGTATTTTTCTTCAAGCTTTGCATTTCCTTATAGCACCTTGAAATCATAAGTGGCAAGTTTGTATTTTCTGCAGTGAAGCAGCAGAGAGAGCTGAGCCAAATCTAATGCCTCCTTTTTAATTTTTTTTTTTATTTAAAGATCATGCCTTTTCGGATGTCAGCCACATTTCCAATATCAATTTGAGTGGTGTTAATGAAACTGCATGTAGCTCAGCTATGAGCAGCAGACTGGATCCTGTTTCTGATGAGCTGGAAAACCTGGACATAAGTTCTTTTCAAGCAGCTGAAGATTTGTTAGATGGGTGTCGGGTATGTTTAACAGTGTATACTTTGAAATGTTCAGTTTAACAATGCCAAAGCAGCTATGTTGAAGCACTGGCACTTTCTGCTTGAGTAAATCGTTTCCATGGGCAGCAACAAATACCAGATTTATTTTGTGTCCATGTGCTTGTGTGTGTGTGTGTCTACCTATCTGTGTGTGACTATAATTATATTAAAAATGTAGTAGAAATAGAAAAGTTTATATTCATAGGCATCTGTATTTAAACATTAGAGTGAATGGGTTCTAGAATTAGTGTGTGCGTTTATGTGGGTGGGGTTTTTTTGTTTGTTTTATTTTTTTTTTTGTTGTTGTTGTTTGGGTTTTTTTGTGCATGCATTTTCAGGGGTTTGTTCCATTAGTAAACATTGGCGCTTTGCTAGATTAATTTGCAAAGCTAAATTAATCTTTATAAAGGCTTAATTTTTTTTGCTGCTTCTCAGAAGCTGCAGCACTACTTTCTGTGTTCTGCAGCAGTTGAAACAAATTATACCAAAACATTCTACTTTATTTTTTATTGGGGTTTTTTTTGTTTGTTGGGGGTTTTTTTTACATTTTTAAGGCTTTATTTGTTGCTCTGTTCTCTTTGTAGATCTATCTCTGTGGCTTCAGTGGCAGGAAGCTGGACAAGATGAGAAGGCTTATTAATTGCGGTGGTGGCGTTCGATTTAATCAACTTAATGAAGATGTTACTCATGTCATTGTGGGGGATAATAACGATGAGCTGAAACACTTTTTGGACAAGACGGCTCACAGGTTGTGATAACTGTATTGCTTAAGGTCTAGTTACATCTTGTTTTCTTTCTCCTGCCACTTCTGGGGGTCCCCAGCACAGAAAATGCGTCAAACTGTTGGTGTGAGTTCAGGGGAGGGCCACCAAGATGGTCAGAGGGATGGAGAACCTCTCCTGTGAAGACAGGCTGAGAGAATTAGTTTGAGAAGGATTTGGGGTGACCTAATTGTGGTTTTCTTCCAGTACCTAAAGGGAGCCTACAAGGGAGATGGAGAGGACCTTTTGGCAAGGACATATAGAGACAGGACAGGGGGAATAGCCTTAAACTGAAAGAGAGGAGATTTACTTTGGATATTAGAAAGAAATTCTTTACTATCAGAGTGGTGAGGCTTCTCTGGTTGCCCAGAGAAGCTGTGGTGCTCCATCCCTTTAAGTGTCCAAAGCCAGGTTGGAGCAACGTAGTCTAGTCAAAGATGTCCCCTGCTCATGGCAGGGGGTTGGAACTAGATGATCTTTAAGTTTTCTTCCAAACCATTGTATGATTCTTTGAAATCACATATTGATTTGAAAATACTAAGTCGTTCTTGATTTAAATGAGAAGACTTACAGCTAGTGGTAATAGTATGTCCCCATATTCTTTTCAGTACTGTGTCTTTGGGTAGCCTTGGATAGAAAAGCAAATGTTCTTATTGGTGAAAAGATGTGTTAATGTGTGTTTATTAGTGCATTGAGGAGGAAGAATTTGGCAGTGCAGCAGTGGCAGATAATAATTTATGTTATAGAAAATAATTATGAAATGCTCTGTTTTCAGACTGAAAGAATTAAAGTCTTTTAAGACTTTAACTGGGTTGTAAATTGCCCAAAGCTTGCTTAATGTGAGAGTTACAGACTTTGTGTGTGTGTGTATACTGTGTTTTTTGGTCTGAAACCTGCTGTGACTTGTTTCTATAACATTTTATTTTATAGGCCTCATATAGTGACAGCGAAGTGGTTGCTGGAGTCATTTGGTAAAGGTTGTCTGTGTCCAGTGGAGCACTATATCCCTCTAAACTACCAGCAGTTAGAGAATCCAATTTTAGAACAACCCGGAATGAAGTCAGTTTTTCAAAAAAAAACCAGTCTCTTGAAGAAAGATGCTGTAAACATTATAAAGCACCAGAAAACTGCTGAAGATGACTTCCTCTCTCAATATGTAGATAACTACTCTGCACTAGGTATGTTCTAGACTCAGCATACTGTAGAAAATTTAACTGCTCATAATTAGCATTTGAGCTTGCAGAATTTCCTTATTAGAAATTTATTCACATCCAGTATGTTAACTTCTACTTTGTGTTTCAAAATTCAAATTTAAATAGGCCAATATAGAACAGTTTTTAACTAAAACCTGGCTGAAAACAGCACAATCCTGTAATTTCTTCATTAAACTGTTTTGGGTTGTCTTTGATGTTCTTGTCAAACAATTATTATGCTTGGTTCTTTTTAATTTTTCTTCAACCTTTCAGATGAAGTTGAAAAACTAACATCCTTCAGTGATGTTACCAACTCGACTGCCCAAGGAGAGAATCAACCTTCTGTCTGTAATGGGTCTTTGGCAGAGTCTTCTGCACTGGCTGAAGGAGGCTTATTTTTCGGGAAGAGATTTATTCTCCTGGGTTTTGGTGAAGAGGATGAGTCCTGCATGGCACATATTATAAAGGAGAATGCTGGGGAAGTTCTGCCACTGCAAAGCAGAACCATTGCAGACTATGCTGTGGTACCTTTATTAGGGTGCACCGTGAAGGCAACTGTTGGTGACGTTGTCACAAATACATGGCTGGTAAGGGAGTTACACTTTTTCAATTCCCAAATAAACAGGTATCTCTATTAGAAATTTGTCTTGTCAAAATGCAGTTATTAATAGCTTAAATATGAAATTGTCAGCCTCATTTCATTTGAAATTTGCTAAACAAAAGCCTTCATTAAAACCTCTGCATCTGTAGGGTGTCTTGTCACCATTAAATAGGACTGCATTGTCATGACCCAGGCTTATATGAGGTCTGACAGCATTCTGTGTAAATGAACTGTAGAAGGAGCTAGTTGACTAATAATGATTTGATATTTTTGTTCAAATGGTGCCCTGTTTGCTTGGTTGACTAATAACGATTTGATATTTTTGTTTGTTTCATGCTTTTTATAAGTTTGTTTTTTTTTTTTTTTTTTTAATTTGTGGCGGAAGAGCAAGTCTTTATAGCTTTAAAATCAAAGGATGCTAACCATTTTTGGCAAGAGCAGGCCCATGATACAGACTACCTGCTGTTAGTAACTTTCAGTATTAGGTAACTTCCTGTGAAGTAAATCTATACAGACCCTCAGATCATGTACTGAACTGGAAACCTCCTGTTTTATGGGAACCTCCAGGGTTGGAACTTCAGTAAAAGAAAAGCTCTGAATAATGCTTCAGTATGTCAACCTTGACAAAATAGACATGGTCTAAAAAAGTTTGATCCAGTGGGAAGTAATTTGTCTCAGGTGTGATGATGGAAGCAAAATTGCTTATTGTTGAGTCCATAAATGTTGTTGTAGAGTTGCTGAAATCTTGTTGGCTTTGTTACTATTTGGTTTGATTGACATTTTTATGTCTTTTACCTTCTTGAAGATAACATGCGTGGAACAGCAGGCCCTTTTAGATCTCCGATCCAATCCACTTTTCACACCAGTCCTGGTAATGGAAGGAGCTACCCCTCTGGAAGATTGTGTTCTTTCTTTTAGCCAGTTCACAGGTGCAGAGAGGGACTCCCTTGCTTATCTGGCAGAACTGCTGGGAGCCAGGTACTTCTCCTGTCACAGTTTCTCCTTGTTCTTCAAGAGCCAATGTATTGCCATTATGCATTTTGTTTCTTCTGTACAGATACTGGAGTTAAAGCTCTTTTGAATTCCATCCATTTACAAAACCTGGTGCTGAAGCAATGAGACATCATTATATAGGTCTTTAATTTTGCTCTCTTCTAAGGAAATATGGTCAGTACTCAGTCTAATTTCTGCCAGAATATGCTCAGTCTCTTATTTCTCAGTAACTGAGTCTCAGCAACTTTTTACTCTGCTTGTGAATCTGATCAATGAAAGTCAGGTTTTCAGATGTGGCCTTCCAAGTTGCTCTTTGGTTGTCTAGCAAAGGACCACTTCAGTACTATCTGGCTCTGCCTCATAAGCCTGGTGAACCCCATTCACTCTCCCAGCTCCTAAGAAATGGTGCTCTATTTGCTTAGAGTTAACAAAAATCTTTGAAAAACTTTAACAAAAGCATGTTTAGTCATGACATGGCAAAATAGTACAGCTTTCAGTAAGTATAATTTGATTTGGTTTGTAGCCTGTTTGAACTACATTCTTTGCTGATGAGTTCTCAATCTTGGCATCTTTTTGCAAGACTGTGTCCTTGATGAAGAGAAAAACTGTAATATAAAGAAAACTGTTGTTCATTTGGAAGTGATGCTTGTTGACTCTGGAAGGGAAGCAAGCCTGTTCCATTCGTCTTGCTGAAGAATGTTAGGCCCAGCATAGGATTTGAAAATAGAATATTGCTGGAGGTTTACTGGAGTGTGAAAAATATTGTTTTCAATGCTGGTAGATGTGAAACATTACTGTGTAAGATTTTTTTTGTTGATATTTTGGGGGTTATTTGGGGGGTATTTGTGGATTTTTATCTTTTCTGCAGGTTAGGCTGTAAAGTGCAAAGTGGGTTGCCTTAAATATCTACTTCTATTGGTTTTTCTTCTGTTGTGAGAATACAATTTATGTCGCATAAATGTGCCCTAGATTAATGCTGTTTATGACTAAATGAATGTTTTATCAACCTAATTGTAGAGTCCAAGAATTCTTTGTGCGGAAAGCCAGTGCGAAAAAAGGAATGTTTGCCAGCACCCATCTTGTGGTGAGAGAACCCAACGGCTCCAAGTATGAAGCTGCGAAGAAGTGGAATTTGCCAGCAGTCACTGTAGCTTGGCTTTTGCAGTCTGCAAGGACAGGAAAGAGAGCAGATGAAAGCAAGTTCTTGGTTGAAAATGCAGAGGCTGAAGGTTGGTTCTTAGCAAGTTAGGGGATATGATTGTGTCATACTGTTCACAATAAAGAAGGCAGGTGTGATGAAATTTTCTTTCCTAACACCTTCAAAGTATTAGAGCTAAAGGATATTTTCCCAAATATAAGGATAGAATTATAGATTGGTTTGAGTTTGAAGGGACTTTTAAGATCATGTAGTTCCAACCCCTTGCTGTGGACAGGGACACTTCTCATTAGACCAGGTTGTACATACAACCATGCTGTTGAGTTGTGATTACAGAAATTATATTACGTGTTTGCTGCAAATCTAGTGGAGTCTTGTGGTTATCAGTCAGCTGGGATTCAAGGTTAGTGTCTCAACATGGTCCTTTTTGGCATGTATGCTGTTCTGTAGCTTGCATGGGAATTGGTGAGAGATCCATCTTAGGACTTCAGACTTGTTAGTCTGCTATGATTTGATGCCCCTCTCTTCAGTTCTTCATGGTTGCTGGTTAAATAAGAGTGTGTGGGGTCTGTGTTCAAACAAAAAACCAGTTTACTTGCTTATGTTTTCTTTGTTTCTTTTAAAGATACGGAGAGTTTCATTACTCAGCTTAGCAAGACACCAGCAACTGTTAAATCTCCTGATTTGGAACAGCCATTTCACCTTCTTGAAGCTGGAAAAAAACCTGTGACCCCCCTTGATATCAACAGGTTTCAGAGTAAAGCTTTCCAAGCTGTCATCTCTCATCATACTGGGAAGACAACTTCTGTTGCACAAGGGGGACCACTTCAGAAAGAACCATCTTTAAATCTTGACACACCATCAAAGTTTCTTACCGAAGACAAGTTCTTCAAGCCTTCTTTTGATGTAAAGGTGATTTTTGCCAACTTTTTAGTTTGTGTGACCAGTACTATTTAATATATGCATAAACTATAAACAGCACAGAAACCTGTGCTTTTACCCATTTTTATGCTGTTCACATACAGACTTGCCCTTTTGAACAAAGCCAGGAAAACTGGCTCATTTATATAGTTTAGTTAATAGCCCGTGGACTAAATTTGTTGAATAGTAAGTGTTGTAATGTCTTTAGCAAAGCTCCTTTGTGCTTATTGCACCATATACTTGTGTGTCATATACCTCAGACAGTATCCAGTCTGCATTCTTTGCATCTAGATAAATGTGACAAGGCACCTTGGAATTGCTGCCCGTATTTGGAAACAAGTGTTCGCATTTTCTGATGAAATGCCACTTTGATGGCATGTTTTAATGTAATAGCTTTAGAGCAAGGTGCAAGTACATTAAAGTAGTTGGTTGAGGTTAGGAGTACCTGGGTTTGGTCACTGGCTTCCACTGAGGGCAGTTCTCAGAGATGGCAGTGAACAGAGACATTAATAAACTGTTGTCTTCTTGTTTTGCTTCTGCAGGCTCTAAGATTGGGTTTGCCTTGTACAGCTTTTGTGGTACTTGGTAGTACTTTGTACAGTTGCACTTGGTAGCTGTTCCCTGTAGTTTGCTGTCCTGGTTTAGGAGTATGAAGTCCTACTTACTTGTAAAACTTGCACTTGAGTGAGAGTTTTGTAAGGTGTTCATTAAAGGCAGTCAGTTTCTTCTTTTTTTTGGTAGGATGCTCTGGATGCTCTGGAAACTCCTAGAGGTCCTGAACAAAGAACCAGGAAACTGAGCACGCCTCTCTCTGAAGTCATCGGCAGAAACTTGAAATTGGCACTGGCAAGCAGCACAACTCGTGCGGCAGCTCTTACTGCCAGCCCTCAGTTGGCTGCTGCACAGCCAGAAGTGGTAGGGAATTTGGGAGTTTAGTTGCTGGAGCATAGATTTAATTAAGAAAAAGCTTTATCTTTTGTGATTTAAGTTACAAAGGAATTTGTGAATTGTTATTTGTGATAAATTCATATGATCATGTGTTCTTCAATGACAGTTAAAGGAATGTAAGAGGAATTTCCTTATGGTAGGCAAAGAATTTAAAAACCTTTTTCTACTATCTGCATTTCTACTGTCTACTGTCTTGAATATTAAGCAGTTGCTAAGTGAAATGGCAAATAAATATGTATCAATTTAGACTGTAGTATTGGAATGAGATACCACACTTAAGAAATTCTCGGGTTCCAGCTAAACAGGGTTAGATATTTTGTCTTGGGCTGAAGTTTGGAGTTTTTTATTAATGCATGTGTCTTCCTACCTACCTATGTGCTTAATAGGAGAAGAAAAGTGAGAGAAAACAAAAAGGTGTAGGAGGAAAGGGAGGATTTATGTATTGCTTGCCATGTTAGTGCACTGTTTACTGTTGGAGGGGTGAGAAAGCTAATGACCTCTGGAAAGGGAAGGCTGCTACTTCTTGTTTTGTAGCTCCTTAGTCGTTTTGTAGTCCTTCTCTCGCTCCTCTACAGTGAAATACTTCAGTAGTATCAGGTTTCATAATTCCTTCATTTCAGTGTTCAGCCTGTGATGAAAGGAGTAGAATATGTTCTAGGGAGACTGGCTTAATCTTTGTTTTGGCATTTCTAGTGCATGGTATGTTAATAATGCTGGGTTTTGAACATGGGTAGGGGAGCATAAAAAATAGAGGAAGTGTGTTTATCTTACCTTTGTTGTCACTGTATATTTTACTACATGCTTCACTAAATATTAAAGTACTTTTGTTATTGATACAGAAGCCTTCTAATCATGACTCTCCTGTTTTTATCCCTGCTGCTTGACCAGGAAGAAGAGCCCAAGCCTCTAGCTGGCGCTGTTATATATGTTAGTAAAAAACTTAATAAGAGGCAAAGGGAGCTGAATGCAATAGCAGCTTCTCTTGGAGCAGACTACAGGTATCAGCCAATACAGTGGCTTCTGAGCTTTAGCACTGATGTGAATTCTAACTTTTGAGTCTTTGCATCCTATTATGCCTTTTACTACAGATAAACATTAGATTTCACCATCCTAAACAACATTAAAGTCATCTACTTGTAGTGTGAAATAAAGCTATTTTTCCCTGCCACATCCCCGGTCCCTGTGTTCTTTGTAAATCCATCTCAGAAAGACTGTTTGTCCAGAAGTCTTCTTGAATTGCAGATTTTTTTTTTCTTCTTTGGTTTGAAGAAATTTAGCTTTTGGGTGGTTTAACATTTGCTTTATATTTTACATTTTGAATCTAATGTGAATATGTGTATTTGTGTATGTTTCTCCCTAGCTCAAAACAAGTTATTTTCTGGATTGTAAGCATGGCTAAGTCAGTGTTCTTAGAAAAGCTTAGAAAAATAGGTTACCATGAAGAGAAACTACGAACTAACATTTTTGATTTACAACATCATTCTGCTTCCATTAAATCTGATTTATGTGTTTTGTTACTGACTTTTATATAAGTGTTATTATTGATGGTGTGAAGGAGGTTACCCTTATGTTTGGCAGTATCTTAGAAATGCTGAAGATACTTGGATTAGATAGAAAATACTTGCTTTTATCAGTTTAAAAATTAACAGTCCTGATTTTTGTTTATTTTGAGCTTCAAGGATCAGTATTTCACTTGCAGTTCAACATGACAACAAAAGAAAAAGCTCTTGTCGTAGATCTCAGATTCTTTTCAGAAACTGTTTTAAAATTCCACCTAAATGTAAACAAAACATAAAGCAACACGTATACTTTCCATACGTTTATTATCCTATTTAGTTTTGTCTTCTCCAGGAATGCTTTCAAAACACATTGAAGTTGTGCTATCATGAAACTGAATGCTGCCTTTCTGTCAGAGAAAGTGGGCTCATTGTTTATTGAGGCATAACAAAATAAGCAAAACTACTTTAACTTGAACAAGAGACAGGACAATTTTTGAGCTGGATTTATGATACTTTTTTGATAGAAATTCCATCTTCAAGTTGTATTTTGTTCTCTTTTCCAGATGGTGCTTTGATGAAACAGTAACACACTTCATCTATAAGGGCGGACAGAATGATAACAATAAGGAGTACAAATCTGTTAAAGAACGGGGTATACATATTGTTTCAGAACATTGGCTTTTAGAGGTATGAAGCTTGTTTTGTTCCCTGTTTAAAAGTAAAGGGAAATGAAGGCTTAAAACCAATTATATGGCAGTGGGTTTCCTGGATGCATTTATAAACATGTATAAGGACTGATGTTTTGCATACTGCTTTAAATTAATAAATTGAGTGATCTCTTTTCATTGATGTACACTTACATTGTTCTCCATGAGGAAAAAATAAATTCCACTGAACACTTCTGCTACATTTTTCCCAGAATGGCAACCACGTTTTTCCCCGTGTGTGGAGTACTTCTTTTGACAGTGTATTTTATTGTACTTTTTTTATGTTTAGGTGTGAAGTTTCTTTTATCTCAGTCAGTTCCTCATCTTTCTCTTATTAACTGATGTTATTACAGAGTGCTCGAGAATGTAAACGGCTTCCTGAATCTCTCTTTCCTCACACTTACAATCCCAAAATGAGCCTGGACATCAGTGCAGCGCAAGACATCAGGCTCTCCTCCTCCTCCTCCAGTAAACCTCTTTCAACTGGAAAACCAGCAGAGGAAAATGAGGTATAATGTGTGATAGCAATGCTATGAAGTGATTTGAATTCAGTTCAATAGTTATATTAACATAGTAATAAAAACATTTTTATAAAACATAAATACTAATTCAGCAATGTCGTGAATCAGGTTTAGCTAGTCATTAGTAGTAGCTATTGCAGATGTTCTGTAAGGTTTTTCTGCATTTGTAAAATTCATCTCCTAGGGTGATGGAGGAAAACTCAGGCATTTCAGCATTTGCTTTCCAGATTTGAAGAGATAGGTATCTTTTCTTTTAGGTAATGAGATCCAAGATGTGAACTTGCTGTAGTAGACATTAAGACTGCAGAATTGGAGTTGTCATCCATGCTACTGTTCACTGTTCTACTGTCATTGCAGTAGCAGAAAGGTTAGATTTACTCTAAGGCAAGATTAATCATCTTCAGAATTTATACAAGTGTCATACATGGTTAAAAAGAAAAAAAAAAAAAATTAGTGTTTGAGGAATCTACTTGTCTTAACTGGTTTTAGATTATTCCAGTGGATGAAGATGATGCCGAAGATGATGTAACTACTGACCAAATTAAGGAAACAGTCACTGTAGGGGAAGAGCAAATTGTAGCAAGTGAATCCAAAGGAGGTAAATGTAAATCACTGTTTTCAGAATATTTATGGACTATCAGACTATCAATGTGGGCCTTTGCAGTTCAGGTGCCAAATGCTAAGATCTGGAAACTTTAGGTAGCAGATTAATATACTGGTCAAGTACAGCTAGCTTTTATTGCTGCTGGATGCCAGGAAAGGGTTTTCCTCTCTATTTTAAAGACCTTGACAGCTCCTGAGAAAATCATGACCAGTCATTGGAAGATACTTAATTGCCATTTCTTTGTTTTTAAAACACTGAAGTTAATCCTTAATGTAACAGATTTTTGGTTTGGACTATATATTATATAATTAAATGTGTTATTGTGGATCTAAATTAGATTGTGTGAGGAGATTCAGAAGTGAGCCAAATGGAGATTTCTCCTTGTGTCTAAGAATAGGTAACTTATAGCATATGTAGTTTTCCTTGATATTCATGCCCAAGTACTTTTCCTCTTTTTAATGTATAGTCTTTGTTCTAGTGGAGGAGGGAGGTTGACTGCGGTTGTTCACTCACTTTTCACTTGTTTCATTAAAAGAGTTGTGATATTACAAGTTTTGTTTCTTCTCTTAAGTGTTAACTCAAGCACTAGAAATGAGGGAGAACTTCCAAAGGCAGCTGCAGGAGCTCATGTCTGCCACATCACTAGTGAAACCACCAGGGCAAAGAGGATCCCTTTCAAGGAGCAGCTTTGATGGCTCTCCAGCCACTCCTGATAGCGCACGGTCTGTGCGAAATGGCCGCAGTAGGGTCTTGGAAGCTCTAAGGTATGGACTTGTATTTAAATGTGTTTTGTTTTGTCCTTGCATGTATTTAGACATTCATTGAAATTTGAATAGGTCTCCAGGGTTTTCAGATGTATTGTCTGTTTCTCCTGATGTGCTTGAGTTGCTTCTCCTGCAATTCAGAATCTTTAACTGGATGTGCTAGGTAAAGTCAGAATATTGTCTTAATCCATAGTGGCTATCTTGTGTTTTTTATAAAAACCAGAATAGTATGATTGGTTTTAATGTTCAGGTTCTGAACTGGCTTATTTTCTTTCTCTTCAGATTCCTTAGTGTTCTTACAGCTTTTGAAGAAAGAGTGTATGAATACTTGCATAGGTCATAAAGAAGTAGTAGGCATTACTGCAGAGCACCTCTATGAATGTTTCTTCTCTTTTATTTTTCTTTTCTCTCCAAATGGAGAATAGGATTTGAAATCCATCAGTACTGATGTGCAGTAAGACAGTAATGGAACCGTTGCAAAATAATTCATTTGGCTTGGTGCCTATTTTCAAATAAATAGTCTTAATAAAGTAAGGTACGGTGATTTTATAAAAACTTATTAATATGCACATAATAAAAAATATTTACTGGTATTTTGGATGCCCGTTTTCAGCCATGCTGATACTTGGGTTCCTAAAGCCAAGGTGCTAGAATAGCTTCTATACTGAGATTTTCCCCTTTCCCAGACACAATTTCTAATAATGAGGTCACTTGGGTTCTGCAGTTGACGTGATCATTAACACATTGCCTTCTAGAATGGAAGTCTTCTGTAAAATGAGTCTATAAGGTGTCTTGGTTTTTCCCTTAGGCAGTCCCGCCAGGCACTGGCAGATATAAATACAGAGCCATCCCAGAGCGAGCAGATCATTTGGGATGATCCTACTGCAAGGGAAGAGAGAGCAAGGCTTGTCAGCAACCTTCAGTGGCCTGATAGTCCCTCTCAGTACCTTGAGCAAGGTCAGAGTAACACCAATAAGAACATGGATGAGTCTGCCCTCAAAGGATTTGTACCTGATGCAGAGATGGCTGGTATAGGTAAAATTACAAATGCAATGTCCTTGTTCTGTGCAACGGCATCCATTTGGTCTTTGGGACTTCTAAAATACAGTAGCATTTGAGTTCTGCTTACAAAAAAGTGAGCCTTGTTGGCATTTCTCAAACGCCAAAAATACAATTTCACATTTTTGAGCTCCATTATGTGTTTCTGTTTTTTAAAGAGAAGCTTTCCCATTCATTAGTTTTTCAAACACCAAATAGACTAAAAATATTTAGTCTAATATTAGTTTTAATATTTACTAAAAATAGACTGCTGTGGCTTCAAAAAAATGCCAACAACTTGAAAGACAGTAAAAATTTCCAAGTTGTTTTGGTTTCTTTGTTTTTTTGAACCACAGCTGGTTTCCAGGTAACGCCTCAGGTAAGTCTGGTGGAATTCTAATGGGAATACCATAAGCAAAATATTTTCCATTGTAGTGGAAATATTTACAGGTGAAAAATTGGGGTACAAGATTAACTCACGGACCCAAAAGACCAAGCTGTGTCAAGCTGCTGATGGACATGCTTGGGTCAGGATTCAGTAAAGATACTTTATTTATGTTCCCTGTTCTTGAAGTCTAAAGTCTGTTGCTAGGATTAAGGAAGCAACATACCTTTTCTGTCAAAACCAGATGTTTTTTCATCTGTTTTGCTTTCTTTCTGTTCTGAGATAGCAGAATCCTTTATTTCTCTCTCCCTGCTGCCACCAACTCCTTCCCTCAGTCTGCTTGCAGAATTTGTGGCAGCAGTCTTCCTGAAAACTGACCTTGTCGTAGAAGAGGTTGAAGAAAATTAGATAATTCAACTGGTTTTTGTTTCAACCAAATCAGTGCAGTTTAGCCAAAGAAATCAGATCATTTGAGGTTTTCAGGTGTTTTTTTTTTTTTAAAGCAAGGCATTCAGGGACATGATTGCAGTATTGCTGTTGGTGTTTTGTGGTATAAGGAAGAGTGTCTTTATGAAAGGCAGTATCTTTATGAAAGAGTATCTTTATGAAATATAACTGTTTATGTTGTAGCAGCAATTGTGGGGATTTTTTATTATATCTTTTACTTTATACATAATTATATTCAACCAAAGGCAAGTCAAGCAACACCACTTTACTTTCACAGCTGCTCCTGAGGCTGGGCATGGAGATGTGATTGAAAGTCTGAAGAATCCCATATGTAGAGATCCCGAAACACCAGTTAAGGATAACTTGATCCCTACTCCACAGGCCCCCAGCATTGCTTTCCCCCTGGCTAACCCTCCTGTGGCACCAGAGCCCAAAGAAAAGGTTTGTCAAACAGAAAAATATTTATGATGATTTGTGTTCTGAGAGATGCAGTTATACTTAAAGAAATTTTGAGTTTGATGATAAATATAAAATGTGCAGATCTGGATTTAAAATCTTGAGGTGGATTACTTTTGTGCAGTTCTATTCTCTTTTTTCTATTACTTTCAATACTCCCTTTCCTTTGAGATTTTTAACAAATAATATCTGCTCAAAAAAATAAAGCTTGTTTGTTCAGACAAATGAAGCTTTTTGTCCCATTAGTTAGTGCTGGAATGCTAAGGTAGGCTTTGGAGTGAAGAATTGCTATGTGTACTACTTGGAACTCCTCCAGCTATGTTAGGATGACAGAAAAAAAAATTAGGCCTTTGTTTCTTTGGTGTTATCTGGAATTTTATGTTTAGGTACAAATAGGAAATTATTTTCTGTCAAAACCTGGTTTAAAATTCTGTTTCATTTTGAGCTTTGAAAGGGAAAGGAAAATGAGCTTATAGTCTCACCTGCAGTATATCACTTGAGGCTCAAAGTTTCAGCAGCTGTGTGTCTTCAGAGGCATAGCTTGTCGTCTTAGTGGAAAGACCCTCAAAAAATGCAGTATTCTGACTTGACAGAAAGGGAATGAATGAGGCAGCGTGATAGATCAGTGTTGATTTCTTCATGTGTTCAACCTGGCATTCCATGGATGTGAATGAAGGATTACTTGTGACAGATTAGTTCAGCTGTGCCCTGAAGAAAGGGGGAACCAAGAGGATGTTCAAGCAGGAGCCTAAGGATGATATGATAAGATCCAAGGTTTTTGTCTAGTGACTGACAGGTTTGGTTCTGCTTTTCCCAGCTAAAAGAAAACTTAATATATAAATAACCCAGAATATTTGGCAGAGAAGTAGTCAGCTGTCAACCTAATCATTCTGTCATATTTTCAAAATCTGTTACCGTATTTCTAGGTTGTTATTGAAGATGAGAAGGCTGATGAAGAAAGAGAAAAACTCCGTAAATTTCAGCTGTCTTCTCTTAATCCTCAAGAAAGATTTGATTACTGCCATCTGATTGAGAAATTAGGTACCAGATATTTGTGAAATGCAAAGAATACTATGTGTCTGTATGTGTTTGCTCAGCTGTGGCATGCTGGGGAGAAGAAAGGGCTTCTGTTAGTGACTCACAGATTTGAGGTCTCAAATTTATGGCTTTCTGTGCTTGTGAGCAATTCTTTGAATATAGTGTTATTATTATGTGAGTGATCAGCTTTGCCATAAAACAGCAATGGTTTTGTCTTCTGATAGTTTTCTTTTAGCTGTCTTTACAACAGTCTCATTCTTTACCGTCGGGAGTGCTCAGGATGGGCACTCTTCTGATGTCTCTCATTCCTGTCTGTGTTGCTGTGGCATTTTACAGAGCCACTCTTTCCTGGCTGCTTCTCCCTCCCTAGTAGCTTCTGCCCATGTCACTTCAATGACAATACTCTCCATGTAAATTAAAGCTGAGTTTTTGTCTGAATTCAAATAATTCTTACTTTGAGATGATTCTTTCTCCGTGCAGCGTGATGCTTAAATAATTTGAATGCAATTCATTCCTCACTTCAAGGTGGAATAGTACTTGAGAAACAGTACTTTGATCCGAGCTGCACACACATTGTTGTGGGACATCCTCTTCGGAATGAGAAATTCTTGGCTTCGATGGCAGCTGGAAAGTGGGTGCTTCATCGTTCCTACCTGGAGGCGTGCAGAGGAGCTGGCTGCTTTGTTCAGGCATGTCACCCTAGCACTAGGACATGAGTGTGTTTTACTTTTTTGCATTTATTTGTGTTTTGCACTGCTTAGGGAAAGACAACTTCACAAAACTAATTGCTAGTTTAGGGTGCCCAAGCCATGGGAGTTTTAGAGAATCCAAAATCTGAGAGATTTTTGGCCAGCTTTGCCTTAAAACAAGCACTGCACCAAACTCCTGATATAAGATAAATGAAATACCTATGCTTTTTATAATTGTTTCTTAAAATTGAGTCTTTTAATACCTTTTGGTAAATTCTCACTGTTACCAGCTAAATTTACATGGCTCCTATTAAACCAGGAATAAAATCTTGATTCTTTCAAGAAATGAACATATTATTTTTAAATAATTTCATTTTGTAATCATGTATGTATATATTTTTTAACTCTACCTCTTCCAATGTCTTCCTAACTGTTAATTTTGCAGTTTTCCTGGGTCAGACAGTTCTTTTACATTGATCAGGCTAACTTTAAAGTAATGCCTGTAAGCTGCTTCATATCCTTATGTATTAAAACTAACTTTAATTATTTTGGAAGATACTGCAGAGATATAATCAGTGGTATCTAGTGTAGTGAGATGCTTTGTCTTGCTGTTGAAGTCTATTGTAGATGTAACTGCAAGAGGAATCAGGTTGTGTGCAAGACTTGATGTCACAGATAACATGAGTTAATTTAAATAAACATGCAGTTCAGAGCCATGTCTCTAAATTTTACCTATAACTGTTTTGGCTAGATAAAATCCATATATATATATATGTATATATCTAGAGTGAGATGGATTTCTCAGGGTTTTTTATTTTGTGTTTTTGGTGTGGGTTTTTAAAATCTATTTTTCTACTAATAAAAAAATAAAATTGGCAGGACTGTTTTGTAATTCAAGCTTATGATTGTTTCAGGAAGAAGACTATGAATGGGGAAGTAACTCCATACTTAATGTTTTGTCTGGAATCAATGTGAACCAGAAGAAACTAGCACTGGCAGCCATGAGGTGGAGGAAAAAAATTCATAAAGGGAAGCAAGAAACAGGTGTTGTTGAGGTATATAGATACTCCTGTAATGCAAGCTGTACAGTGTGGATATACAGGACAGGGATTGTCACCAAGAAACTAAAAACTTCACTGTCAGGGGAAGGTTCTGTCTTGTTGTCAAGAACAAAATGTCTTGGCTTGATATATTCCAGTTAAGTAATTTTGTTTTTAAAAAAGTTTCTGTGATGGTATATTAAAAGTCTTAATCTCCTCTGAACCAGTGTTCATGTTTTCCAAGGCTGGAATGTGGCTACTTACGTATGTAAATGTCCCTCAGCCATGAAGATGATTATTCTTCAGTGCTAACCTAACTCAGCTCTGCTAGGAAAACCAAAACTGGTTACTGGTTTCTTAGTCTTTCAGTGAGATTTTTGGAAGTGAGACTTGAACTCCCCAAAGCCTTCAACTCCTCTCAAATCAGGTGCTGCAGTTGAGGATTCATTGAAAGATGATGTTTCAATTATGTCAGGAAAAATCTGGTGTGTGTTTTACAGTAACCTTTTTAAAATGAATGCTTGTAACAAATCCTCCAGGCCCTTTGCCTGTGGTCAAACTACACTGAGTGTTTGTAGGAGGCAACCAGTTGGCCCTCTGTGCTGTTACTGTAACCAAATGCATCCTGGGGGAACAGGGAAAGATGTCTCCAAGTAACTGGTGTTTTTTTAAGATAAATTTTTCACAGTGTCAGGTGTTTTGGAAAGCATACTCTCTGCAAGGGTCTTTGCTTAGAGGGGACTGGTAGCTGTATGTTTTGTGGATTTTTTTTTTCTGGCATGCATACTTAAATGCAAAACTAGGTAATTGCAAGTCTTCATCTGATGTATATTCTCAAAATAGATAAATTACAGACCCATTAAATCTTTGTACTTTTTCTGTACCAGCATACTTTTGATGGAATTGTCATTTATCTAGGGAGCTTTCAGTGGCTGGAAAGTGATCCTGAATGTTGATCTAACCAAGGAAGCAGGATTCAGGCGTCTTCTTCAGTCAGGAGGAGCAAAAGTATGTACTTGTTTGAAGAAAACAATGAAATGCCTGTATGTTGTTTAATTATTTTTGTCTTTCTGTTTAACTCTCTGCTGGGCATTTTTCATGTGAGTAAAAGGTCTTAATGAACAAAATTGCTTACACAGGGTAGCTGAGACATGGTCAAAGGGTGGGAGGAAAAAGCTTTGTCATCTTCACTTTGCAAGTGGTCAGGCAGAGCAGCTTGTCTGAGGTTACACAAGTCAGTACTGCTGGTGGGAATTGAGGATAGAATTTCTGTGCCCTGCTCTGATGGGAAGGATCACCCTTTTGGACAGGTACGTGATGGTGCAGAATGCAGCTGTAAATGGTATTTGATTTCCCACTGGTTTCTGATAGTTTGATGAGTGAAATTAAAGGTCATGAACTGCATTTGTCTTGGCAAAGAATCACAACTAAACTTTTGTGGGTCGTGTTTTGTCTGTAGGTGTTCTCTGGCCATTCTGCATCTCTCTTTAAAGAAGCAACTCACCTCTTTGCTGACTTCAGTAAGCTGAAGCCAGATGACTCCAGGGTGAACGTGGCAGAGGCGGCAGCCCAGGGAGTGAACTGCCTCAAGCCTGAGTACATCGCTGACTACCTCATCCAGGTGGGCACCCAGGGCTCTCCACCTGCCACACTGCCCCAGCCCCCTGCAGGGGACAGCTGCTCTACCAGTCACGGGCCTCCTTTGCCAGGAATTGTTGCCACAAAGTGCCTGTGCAGAGGCTTTGATCTGTGGCCTCAAATTTATGCTCTAACATGACTTGTTCTGGTGCTGGCAGTGGGATCTCTTGCAGGGTAGGGAGCTGCTTGCAAAACATATTTAAAATGTAGGTGTGTAATGCTTGTTTTGTTGTTTCAGTTTTAGACAACTAATGAGCTGTTTCTGTTATCTCAGAAGCTGCTCTTCTTGAGCTGACCCATTCTTTTTTTCTTTCTTTACTGAAGGATCCACCTCCTCCTATGGAGTCTTACTGCTTGCCAGAAGCTGAGTCTTACCTTCAGAATAACTCAGATCTTGAAATTGGAGCATCCCAGAAAAGGAAAGCACTGGGAGAAATGAATAGAGTCAAGCGATCCAGAATACACTAAACATATTCTCTGTTCTTAATTTGTACATTTTTAAATTCATATTTATATTTTTTCATTCTTGCCCAAAAAATTAAAAGTTTTGAGTTTTACTTCTAACTTGTCCTGAGATTAAAATAAATTTGCAGTAATGCTTATAGGAAAAATTGCTTTGGTTACCAGTGGCATCTAAAAACATGGAAAGAATTACATCCAAAACACACTTTACCTTGTCCAAACTATCCCATCACTAGACTAGTGATTTTGTCTGTGGACACAGTTGTATAATAATAGTTCAGAAATAATTTGTAAAATGCTTATCACATCTTTTATCTGTGTGTTGTGGGGAAAACACCAATTGATGAGAATTCCATTCCATTTCCCATGTAGTAATAGACTTAGATTTTTACATTAGTTTTTCATCTTTTGGTATTTTCTATTGGAAGGGAAGAGAGAAATCTGACAAAAAGAACTGGCTTGTAAGTTTTTGTACTAATAGAGGGTGTATTAAATTATTTCTATAGACTACAGGTGCTGTTGCTGCCATCCTGAGTACTAATAATCTGCTCAGCAACTGTAGAAACAATTCTGTTACCCAAGAGGTGAAGCTTGTCTTGACCATGTTCTCTGTTTGAGTCTGTGACAAGAACCAGAGGCAGACAAAGACTTCAGTTTCTGGCAGCTGGAAATGTTCTTAGTCAGCCAGAATATTTGACAAAGTCTTAAACCTTTTCAGTAACTGTGGGTCTGGGTCTGTTTTTACAGAACTTCATGTATGTGAGTGCACTGTTTTAGTCTGGGCAAAAGTGTTCTCGTGGAACTGAAGAGCTGTATTTAAGCAGCTCGAATTACTGCAGCCTGTTTGAACAGAAAAGCACAGCATCCGGTTGCACAGGACCAGTGGAGTTGTCTGGAAGAATACATGTAACACTGAAGTCTATTTTTTTTTTTTTTTTTTGAAGGCCAGGGTGTATTTTATGTTTATCTTCTCTCTGCTGAATATGGTTTTCTAGAAAGGGTTTGCATCAGTATTTGCTGCAGATCCAAGACTGCGCCACAAGCATTTAAGCCTTGTGCAACCTGGAGTCACTCTGGGCTGGGCAGAACAAACATTTTGCTGCTTGGGGAAGGGACAAGGTACTTGAGCTGTGGGGTCTCTAGGTGAGAGAGAACAGGAAAGCAGCTTGTCTTTATGTGCAAGGCTGTACTTTGTGCTTCTGATTTCCTACTTTAGTGCAGCAGATCTTTTGTCAGCGAGCTCTGCAACCTGCTGTCAGGATGACCTGAAGGAATTGTCAGAGAGGATTGAGAATGAATGTGAGGGATTTGTTTCTTTTAAAACAGTAAAATCTGTGCCCCTGTCACTGGGGTCTTGGCTATGACAAGACTGCTATGTTAAGCTGCAGTGACTACCATCTTACCTCCTACTTTTGGGGTTTTTTTTTATAACAGCTTGATGCTTTTTTGGTATACGTGGACATCAAAGATTTCCAACTTGTTCCTAGTCTGCATACTGAAAATAATGCCACTGTTAGTGCCATACATCATATTTCGAATTAACTTTAACTTTGAATTGTGTATTTCACTGTTCTACCTCTGAAGTGCTGCTTTGTGTTGCAGGCATTTGAAATAGGTGTGTAAGCAGGCAAGACCTAAGGTTCCTTTGACTTTTTCTTCCCAATCCCCAGAAGCTGCCATGGAAGGGTAGTGTTGGTATTCTCACTTTATAGATAAAAACCCATTCCCTGACCCACTTGACTTAAGCTTTAAAAGAAGTCTTGGAACCACACAGTTCCTGCAGCTGCTGTGAATCCTGGGGCAGGGCAGAAGGGGGAGCAGCTAAAATCAGGCACATACCAGCCCACAGTGAAACCATTAACCTGGGATCTCAGTGCTCCATGTTCTCCAGTATTCTCTGGCCTTGTGGACACTGGTTTGAAGCCAGGGCTGAGGCAGAACAGTAAGGGAGGGCTGGGGGAACAGAAGCAGAAAGCAGCTGTTCCAGCCAGAGCCAGCTCCCCTTCTGTGCTGGGCCTCGAACATCCAGCTGTCTGTAAGCCACACACAGGGGAACACAAGCAAGACAAACTTGGGAAATGGAAATTCAGTTGGTGCTGTTAAGATAAATTTATTTTCTTCAGCTTTCTTCACAGGAAACATCATGAAAGTGCTTTACAGAGTTTGAATACCATTACTCTACCATGGGACAAAAGGACACCAGGTGTGTGCACTGCACAGTTAGAAGTTGTCATATGCAGAAGCCATGACAGGTAAACCAGGGTAAAAAAAAACCTACTGACAAAAATATATATAGTTCAGGTTTTGAACTTAAGTTATGACTATTAACACAATTATATAAATATACAGGCACCATTAGGTTCCTGTGTTAACTGTGGGGGCTACACAGGGATTCTCAGATCATATTTAACTCTGCTGAAACAGTTTCTGCTGTGCTCCATAGGTTCCCAGCCAACCATTTCCCCAGACAGTATAATTATTATTTTTTTTTTTTTTTACTACACTGAGTCCACAATTGTCTTAATTTCTTCACATTAAGTCTGGTGCTGAGGCATTCTGGTACATTATTGAAAACAAATTCAGGTTGTTTTTTTTTCCTTTTGATTTACAGAGAGATCCTCTTACAATTCTTCCCTCAGTAATCTCTTCATTAAAAAAAATTAAAATGCTTTAGGCTAGATCCTGCTGTCCAGGTAAGACAGTTTTGTTTAAGCTAGAGCATTACCAGTCATGCAACCCGACTGCTTTCCATAGCTAAGCTGTGTTGTACTGTGAACAGTGCTACTACCTCCTGTTTGCTGTACTCAGTGGGAATTCAGTTCCCATGTAGCCTCTGAGACTCCAGGTTTCACTTCTCAAGGAGACCGGATTTACTTGCTAGGCAGTTTTGCAATGTTTGTGATACTACAGCCCTACTACAAAAACAATGCAATGTGATAAAGACTCAGGAGTTCTTGCCTGCTGCTTTTTAAATAAGTGGTGAATAATTCAGGCACCTGACTAAGAAATCCTTGGCATGGTAATAATGTAGATGAACAGAAGAAGGAGGGAATACTCTAGGGCAAAGAGAGGTCAAATCAACAGATTTTTGCTGAGTTTTGAGTTCCAGGAACACCCATGAGCAGAGCCCATTACCTAGAAAACACTGCCATACCAGGTTCCAAAGCCACTTTGCCTTTTTCCTAATTCCCAGAGTAGAAACACAGTGCACGGTCAAAGAACTTGTCAGTCCTGAAGGTTACTGGGCAGTTAGTAAGTAAAGTACAGAGCTAGAGTGGCAAGACAGGGCTTGGGTGTGTACCAGCAGAGGTGAGGCTTCCAGAAGCATGGGAGAGGCTATGAAGTATTACATTCTAACAACTCTCAGATTCATTGGCTCTGTTTTCCCGCCCATGTCCTCAAAAAGTAAAAAACTCCCAACCCTCCTTGGCCAACTTAATCAACTCCCAGCAGCTACAACTTTTTTGACAGAGTACTGCTGTAATAGAACATCTAACAGATACAGATCTTTGGATGCAGCATCCAAGGTACATTGTTCTCAACCTGGTATCAGCATTAGTACTGGAAGGCAGCTGCTCTCTAGGCTGTGGTACTCTGATAATTGAGGTAATGCAGCTCTCAAGGGCCAGGCTGTGTATCCTACCAGGCTAGAGTCTGCCCTTATGACACATCCTTTGTATCTGTAAACACAACATGACTGGGAAATGCAGTCAGTGTTTAAAGACAACATCATTTACAGCTCCATGCTCTTTAAAGCACAAGATGATGAGAATGAGGAGATGAAACAAACCACAAAGATTAAGCCTACCCTCCTGTGTTGCTTCATCTCAAATACTGTAATGCAGTTTCAATATCCAGTTAAATACTACTCCAGGTATATTAGATTGAGCATGGCTGAGCTCATGTGGTTGCTGGTCAGAGACTAAGTAATAGTAATCCATCTGCTTCATCTCTGGCACAAAGAGGAGAATTACCCAGAAATTTAAAACAAGTTTCTATGGGGCTTGTTCACTGGCACTTGATTCTGGCTGTCACACCTAAATGCCAAATGATCCCAAATCTCTGATCTCAAATCAAATGTTAATGAAACTGACCTTGTGTGACAGAAATAACTCCATTGAAACCAGTGAATTGAAGTTCCGGGAGACCATACACATATTTTGTCTTTTTCTCAATAAATTTGTTCTATTATATCAGCCAGTTTTATGGTTTGAATCCCTTTGCTAGTGTTGTACATGCTCTGAAAGATATACAAAATAAGTGGTTTGTTTTAATTAAAAAAAGGAAGCTTATGACAATATTTTAACTAACGCTTTTCCGTAGGCAAGTTACTTGAAATAAAGCAGACAGATGTAAAGTGATGACTTCGTTGCTGTAACTGAGCTAGAATGGAAATTCAGTACAGAAGACAGGAGACATGAAAAGGAATAGAAAACATCAGATTGAGCAAAAATTAGTAAGAGCTTGCCATGCTACTCACTGACCAGAAGAGTGGATTATACACATGATACTGAAGACTTCAGTACATCAAATGGCAAAAGCCAATCCCCATGGAAGTTACTGGGTTGATGGTGATTGACAGGATATTCTAAATTACTCTAAATTTGGCAAATCAGGGCCAGGTGAGTTGTCAACAGGAAAAACCAAGGCAATAAATACTGGAAAGGTTTCAAACCACTCATACATGCTCTGGTAGAAGTTGTGACATGAGTCTGAATTAGTTGTGATCTTTCAAGGGGACGATCTAGGCATCACCAGGGGCAGCTTGATGAAGACATCTGCTCACTGTGTAGTTGCAGTCAAGAAAGCGAATAAGTTGTTAGGCTGTATTAAAGACAGAACAATACAGAAAAATATTACAGCATCCGTTTCTCTTAGCGGTGATAATCTCAATGAATATTTGCTGTTTCTTCAGCACCTTAAAAAAAGTGACATATTAGAAAAATAAGGCAAGAAAGTGGTAAGAGAATGGAAGAAGCAGCTCCTTGGAGCTGGAAGGACAGTAAAACTAAGGTAGTTTATTTGTTAATAGGGGGATAGATGACAAACATCTTAAAAGCAATTCTCCTTCCCACCATGTAAGATACGTATTTGAAAGTCATTTTAATCACCTACCAATAAATATATGGACCTTAATTTCACTCGTTACCATCATCACCATAAGTATTCAAAAAAGCCCCATGTTATTCTTCAGTGCTTATTCTTTAGCTAGTTAAACATTTTCTCTGAAGCAACTGCCAGTTTGTTGAAGTTTAACAGTAACCATTTCTGACAGAGAACTGTCACAGCTGATACACAATAACAACTGTCTTAGAGGTGCTGCAATGATAAAAATGTCAATAAGAGAAGGCCTCATCTCTCTCCAGGACCCACCAGAGCTCTCATTTGTCTGCATGCAGGCCACCATAATGTTGTTCTCTGGTTCTGTTTGAAGCTCCATTGTAAAAGCTGAGCAATGAACCTTGAAATCACCAGCAAAAGCAGACAAAGGCGTATTTGTAAGTTCCTGCTTCATGTTACTTCAGCTGCAGCTAACTGATAAATCAGCAGATAATAAGTACAATAATTGCCTCTGCTGTATCTGTATTCCTTCCTCTTACCTATGCTGCTTATCCCACTCACACCTAAGTTTTTGATAGTTTCTTCCCTTTATTTAATAAAACCCCCTCCATGGCCAACTATTTCCCTTTTCTCATTCCCTTCCTCTACAATTTGCCTTAATACCAGCTTTTACAAATTTTGAAGATGATTCTCTCTTCCTATTTCCCTTGTATCTGCATGCCACTTCAACTTAAGTAAGGGAAAGAATAAAGAGCAGGAAAAAAGTGTTTACACATGGAGAGGAGAAGAAAAACACATTCCTATGAAAAAATACCCTTAGTGCCAGGAGTGAACGTTTCTGGTTCACATGATTCAAACAAACTTTAAAACAGCCACATTATAAGAAATGGCTATCAACTGTGAGCAGGATTTTATTTCAGTCATGGGGTTTACAAAATAAAGCAATATTGATTTTAATATGATCCACATAAAAACAAAGAACCTCACATTAATATGCCATTTGGGTTGCACAGATAATTGAATAGAGGAAATACCAGTTGAGTGCTCAGTCTGAACTTTTTCCTTATACATACTAAAATAAGTCAAATTACATAATACTTAAATAGGACGTATATTACATTCCATAGAAATAAGCCTTTGCCAAAGTAGTATTAAAATACTATAATAAAAGCTAATTTTAATAAAGATTTTTAGTCCTCTGTAGAACCTTCAATCAGCCCCAGCCCTTGACAAAGAACAGCTTTGGCCTCACAACATCCCTGTGAGGTAGGTTGTTGGTTATTTTGGTACAGCTGGGGAAACTGAGGCAAAGTGAAACTAAATTATTTGAACATAGCAGCTCAGTAGAAAACCTAGGCCAAATCCCACTCTCTTGGTCCCATGCTTCCCATGCTCTTGCTCAGAAATGGGCTTGGCTTCTTTTCAGTGCACACAGTTGTTTTAGATGACACTTTCCAATCCAATATTCCAGACACACTGCTTTTCCTGGTGACTCATTAATACTGTGATATGTTTTTAGTATTTGTATTCTGGCTATGCAGAACTTAGCTGAAGTGAACACTGAACTTCATTAACCTTGCTGCATCAACACATACTCTTAAGCAACTGAAGAGAAACCCATGATGTATGTACCATTTAGAAGTTACTTCATAAAAAAAAAGTCTTCATAGCTATTTGAAACAATGTCTCAGCCTTTAATCATGCAGAAGTGAAAAATAATTTTCTTAAATACACAATTTATTTCCTAAGAGGATTGTTGAGCCATCTTGAAATTTGTCCTCAGTTCTCTCTTTAGGCAACAGGTCAGCTTCATACTAATGCAAAATCCTACCTTCTCTCTGAAGCCATTCTCCCAGTTCGTTGAAAGGAAGAAATAAAATGTGCTGCCTTCCCCAAGTATTGAACTTTAAACAGTTTGCTGATTTAAAGTCAGATGAATCTGTCACATGTGCAAGCAGTGCCTACCCACACAGCACTTGTACTATCCAACATCTGACACTCCACTCCCTCAGGCTATGCACTTAAAGCCATCATTTAGAAAACAGCCCTCCTAATCCCTCTCTTCTTACAGCACCTGTGTTTTATTTTCTTTATTTCCACTCTCCCTGGTTTATTTATTTATTAATCTTCCTTTCTGCTCTATGTCACTTCAAACAGAACATGGCAGAACTACAGGTGATGCCTGAGAAGCCAAACTTTAGATACACAATTGTAATGACTCCTCAGTTCTGTTTTCTGCTGTCACTTCTTCCTCCAACTCCTAGAGCTTGCAGGCTCTTGTATTAACCTCAATAAAGACAAGCTGTCTTTTTAACTTTTTCTGGAGTTTATCTGCAAATATATGTCAGATTTCATCCCCTCTGTACATACGTAATTCAGATACCTGAAGTTTGATTACACTTATTCTTTTCTTATACTGCCTCATAAAAGCCCCTATTTAACATTAAAAACAAGTTGTAATATTAAAAGCTGAAAACAGGGAGAGAGAATTTGGGAACAAAGTTACAGTCCAGCAACAAAACCTGGATCATGGCTGTTCATAAAAATTATATAGTACTCAAGGTGGTTTTGGTATAATTTAGCTTCTTGGGCCAATGAGGTATAAATTTCTGACCATGTCAATATTGCAGAGAATAATATTACTACCTTGTAAGTAAGCAACCTTATTTAAGCACATGAAGCTGTATTAGTTCCTGCTCCATTTTAGTTAGGGTATTTAAAAGAAAACCACAAGCAAGTTTAAAACTGCTCAAACAGGCAGAAATTAGAAAGGCAAAAAGCTACAACTATTGCAAGAGCTCAGATAAGCAAACTCCAAAGATGTGCAGCCCAATCGAATTTATATTGTGTTCACTTGACCTGAACACAGGGGTCTCAGCCATGGTGTGGTCAAAGTTTCCAAGAGCTGGCACACGCAGTCAAATACCAAAAGCCCTATTCCCTGTGGTGTGAGCCCTCTAGCACAACTGCTACCATTAAAAATTCATCTAGGTTACTGTGGACATGACTGGTAAAGCTAGCCACAAATACAAAACTGAAGTAGTTTTGTACAGGACACAGTCACTTTTAATTGTCAGTTCCTCTTAATTTGTGAATACGATTGAACATGACACAGCTAAACTGGGAGAGAAGGGCAGGGGCAAAACTAATCTTCTCCTGTATTTATCATCAGCTCAAGTAAATACATATTCCAGATACCTACAGTAGGCATTTGGGAAGTCCAACTTTATTAAAATTACCTGCTTTTTAGCATTTGAACATCCTTAAATACAGACTATCACTGAGAAACACAAATCCAAACTGTTCTTTTCCCAGTAAGCGCTGGACATGTCCATGTTCTACCAGCAAATTGGTAACTTTATGGCTATGTTTTATTGTAAGACAGAGAAAGTAAAACCGAACCTTTAAATTGGGAATTAACAAGCAACCCACCATAAAAGCATGTCACATGCCAGGGAGTCCCTGAAGGAGCACACAACTCCATTATATGGACTGGCATCAAGAATCTCACTTCTACAACTGACAACCCTTTATTTATGGAATAAGCCTTCAACAAGCATTTTGAAGGAATGAAAAGGATATTCTTTGCATTCCTCGAATGAAAGCAACAAAAAACCAGGACAACGCTGGGCTTCAAGAGTCTCCAAAGTGTACCGAGCTTCTGCAGAGAACTGACTCAAAATTTCAGGCATGCAGAGCAATTACAAGGCAGATACTGACAACTGGCATTTTGATAGCTGCTGGCAGCTATACTTAACACAAGAAACACTTCTTTTACAACACTTTAATGTTCTGTACTATGGAAATCTGCTGCATTTCAGATTTTTTTTTTTCCTTATGCCTCCAGAAAGAAACTGGAATGATATGCTTGACAGAAGCCCCCAAAGGAACACCTTTAGTTATCAGTACCTGATGGAGTCCAGTGAGAGCAGCCATGCAGAGGTTGCAGTTTTTTCCCCATTCTTTAATTTAGTAGAGGTACTTGTAAATGAAACGCAAATCAAAGCTTCATTCATACTCACTCACAATCTCAAACCAGTCCTCTGTGGTGGGAGCAAGAAGACACTGTGCCAAGAAGCAAACTAAACCTCTACATATGAATAACAGTTTTATTGATATGCATTGCTATAAGCTCTGAAACAGAGCCCACCTGACTGTAAGGACAACTGTCCACTCCAAGACCTATCCCTGAAGAGATCCAAATGCTCTGTTTCCTCTGCTATTGTACAGTCATGAGCTCAAACTAAAATGTAAAGACTCACTAGACTCCAGAATCCATGTATATTTCCATTTTATTTGATTTGAAACTTTTACAGGGTTTTCTTGAACTGCTGGGATTCATGCCCAAAAACCTCAAATAAAGGTGGTACAATGGACAGTCTCATCTACCCTTCACAAAGGAGACTAAAACTCTGTTCATGTGCATTAGTGATTGAAATCTCTTTAGAGCATCAGGAAAAGCATAAGACTTCACATCTCTACCCCATCAAGTGACATGTCCATTTACCATGAATTCCACAGAAATTGTGACAACAACACTTTTGCTGGCAACAATGGATTTTCAAGGAAGATACATGGCTCAGAGTCCAAGGTATTGGTATCAGTCTTTCAGTGGGGTTTTGTTTCCAAATGAAGTCTCCAACTTTAGGAATAGTCTCTTGAGCCCTCTCTTTAATAGCAGCTTCTAGCAGAATTTTTATGGACAGTTAACTCTGCAAGGGCAAGGCCAGTTTTAAGTCTGTGCTCAAAAGAACCAGGTGAAACCCCAGCCCCACTGAAGTCAACAGCAAAATCTGCATTGACCTCAGAGAAGTAAATTTAAAGCAAGTCAGCAGTTAGTCAAAGGGAACCCAACCGGGTGATTCCTGAACTATCCTTATCTTCTGCACATACACAGTACTCTGACACACGTAAGCAAGCTTTGTTTTGTTCCCTTGTTTTTCTTGCCATTGGCAACACTTATGGATGTTGGGTCTATTTTTTGGCATTTACTCTGAGAAACCTCAACACTGGAGCACACCACTATTGTACTTCATTTTGCTTCTGGTGTAAAAATTCAGAGAAGAGAAAAACAGTTACAGCAGAACACTTCTGGTACTTGACAGGTTTGGCTCACTGAAACAGTTACAGGCAATGTCCTATATTCCTCGTGTACCAGTGCCATTTTGCCTACTTACACTAAATTAAGTAACTTTAAGAAGTCACTGCCTTCCATCATTACTAAACTTTCTGACTGTGAATAAACACCATTTATGAGTTATACTTGGAGGACTGCTGCCTCAGACAGCTGCACGCTTCACAGAAGTAGCCAAACAAATCAGGCTTACCAGCTTTAGTTATCTCTCTGTATATTACGTTATTCTGTTTATCAAATAAGCATCACTCCTCAATAAACAAATAATTGTTTTTGATAGAAGACAGTTTTTATCTAGCATCGCTACTGCCACATGTCTCATTATTAAAGGACAAATTCTCAAGACTGTAGTTGGAGTCTGGATACCTCTGTGTCAAATCAAAACTCTTAGTGCTTTAGGGTGAGAAAGACAAACTTCAAGACAAAAACCAAAATAAACCCCTATTTCACTACATTTTACCATTATTTAAATATACTGCAAATCCATATCAGAAACAAGGCAGGCATTTCTTTTGTGGATAATAGAAAAGAAAAAAAAACACTTAGACAACTTAGAAAATGGCTAATGCAAACAAACCATTCAAACCCATCATTCCTCCAATCTGATACTGAATGAGTTTTAATTTGTTTTGCAGTTACTTCCGTACAGCACTCTAGAAAGGTAAACAAACTACAGCTCTGTTGTACTTGGATAGTGTGAGTGGTATGGGACGCTCCAGAAGTCTCTAGTAGGCTATGGCTACACGTGACAGGATTCCTCAGAAGGGGAACGAACAGGTTTGTCATTAAGGTCACTTAAATCTTTGTTATAGCAAATTGGAACCAAATGGCTGACTTCTGCAGGATTTCTGACAGGAATCCAGTAGAGCTGGTTTCAAGTTTCAGATGGCCACTAAAACAGCTGTAACCTTCTCTTCCAGAAGTTGTGATCCACATGGTGTCCACAAAGAGTGCATCAAGTCTGAGGTAGTCAACCTTTACGAAGGCTCAGTATCTGAACATAAAAAGATTTTGAAATGACCACTGGCTGTAGGTATCTTTCTGAGCAATTAAAGCACACTGATGACTCTTGTTCAATCATTTACATTAATTTGCCCCATATCCAATGGAGAAGTTGCAACATATTATGCTTCCATAGTGCAGGAGAACCAATCACTTATGTCAAAGCAGTCTGCACTTGCTGCAGTAGATCCAGCAGAAATAAGGTGGCACGTTCATCATAGCTGTTAGCTGTAGTTTAGTTACCTTAGTAGAAGGGTTACCAAAAAAGCATTCCTTAATTGTAATGTGTGTGCAGCTCTACTGATCCCCAAGCACAGCATACTGGTTGTCTAGCTGAAGTTTAAGTGCCTGGTTTTTTGAGACCTCATCCCTACCTCTAGTTTTGTATTTTACTACTTCAAAGCTCTTCTCCATTTCTTTATCCCTATGGGAAAATAAATGTAATCAGTAAATATCTTGTCACTAACTTGTGAATTGTGAATTACTAGTCCATCTCCACCCCATCCCAACACAAACATTAGGAACACAGAACAAAGACTAAGATCTAGAGTTTAACAGAACACCTAAACATCCCAAGCAAATCTTTTAAAACCTTATCTCCAAGATAAGCTCATCACCCGGTACAGCTTACATTAACATTCCCAAAGTAAATTTAAGTGCGTTTATGAAAAATAGGTTCTAGAAAGCAGAAATAATTTTCTAGAACGCTCATTCAGAATTTCATCTTTGCTCAATTTGCACCATTCAAATCACAAAGCATGAATAACAGCATGTCTCCTTTGCTACACCAAAAAAATACCCAGAGGAAACAAAGCTTCTCCCGAGCTGTATTAAACATTTAACATAGCAAGCAAGAGGGGAAAAAAAAACCCAATAACAAAAAACCACCCCAAATCTCCCAAGTGAATTAGGTATTGGCTTAGCCATCTCTTCTACTGGGAATAAGGTTATAGAAAGATCAGGACTGAAAGACAGGGTGAGACTGAAGTCTTCAGCACCACATAATACAAAATACTTCAGCAAAACTGGGGGAGCTCGTCTCTGTAAATCACAGCTCAGACAGCAAGTGTATTGATTTGTAGTTATACTGCACTCCTCCAGTTAAACCACTTCCACATCTCTAACAAGAAGGCTGCAAGCTCAGGACTTCTACATCTATCTGCTGAAGGAAGCACACAGAGCCTCACCATGGTTAGCCTAGTGTCTGAGGGAAGCAGATGCTGTCAGTACCAGAAATATTCAGAGAAATCCTTCAGCTGTCAAAGAACACAACTGGCAGTCTTGTTTGGCTATCTCATTGGGCTACATCCTATGAAAGTTATTTCACAGGAACAGAGATGGACAACACATTTATCACCCCTCAGTTATTTCTTTCCTTTATGGAAAGATTCAGGCTTAAGCACTAGGACAAAATAAGAACTTAGAGGAGGCAGCTAGAAGTCTCTTGGGGAATCAGTGGAATGCACTTACTTTCGGCTGTCTACGAGCTTGGCGGTGGACTGCAGTGAGGGGAACTGCGTGTCACTGTAGATCTCTGGTGGTCCTTGCTGCACTCTCCGTGGCCGCCCGCCTTCCCTGGCACCTGGCGGCCGGTACACGCCACCCGTCTGCACTGGTTCCGGAGCTTCTGTAACTAGGAAAAACAACAAGATTCACACATGAGAACGAGTCTGCATTCATAGCTGAAAAGAACCCAAAACAACCAACACACAAACAAAACTCCACAAAGAAGAAATGAAAAGAACCTTACAAGTATGTTTTTCCAACTTTTAAGTTTTGGAAGCAAGTTTTAGACAAGGCAGGAAATGAGGCGTCACCTAACTTAACCTACACTCAGTCAAATTGAAACAGGGCTCCAGAGCATTGTCTCCCCAAGTTTAGGGAATACAAACTACTAACAAGGACTTCATGTTTCTCGTTTGCAATTTATTAGCAACAATTTAAACACATTTAAAACAGATCTAAACACATAATTATATAGATGCCAAATCTTATTTAAAACACCTCTCCAGATGCAGAAGGGACTGCCCAAACAGTTTGCACTTAAGGTAAAAATCTAAGATGAAATAACCCTAATTAGGTTTACCTCCTTTACAAACAAGAAAGAGCATAGGCCATTTTTCAATTAATTTCTCAGTGGAAAAGTATATTCTGAACTCAGAGGATGACTAAGTAGTTTATCTCCACTGATGTTAATAAACTGTACTTAATAAAAATACTGAATCCTATCCTAGTTAAAAGAATCAATTTTGCAACGTCACGTTCTCAACATTTTAAGAATTGATTTGAAAAGCTGGCTACTAATGGCCACAATAGATCAGATACTGGCTGAGCATCCACTGAAGTGGTAAAGCAGCATTTTTAGATCAACAGAAATGCATCCAACAGGTATTTTACAGACTGCAAAACAGAGGGATGTGCTGCAAAGACAAACTGCTTCCCCCCCTTTTGAATTTAGAAATAAAACAACCCCTCTGACAGATACTTTAAATTAAATTCTGTTTCTCAGATCCCTTGACACAAAGATTTCCTTGATGGCTGGCATGCCAAAACAGCCATTAGCCTATTAAAGGGTGCCAGGGTGCCTGAACAGGAGCTCCAGTAAGAGCTCTACCACTGAGTAGCTTAATTCAACCTGATGCAATTCTAATTGGAAAAAAAAACCAGTAAGTCTGAGTTTAATTTACCAATTGGTTCAACGACAGGGGCTGGTGCAGGAGCTGACTTGTTCCAAGGACCAGATGATCTGTCTACACTACCACCACTACCAGTCTCTTCCCAACTGTCACCAGGTTCTTCTCTTTTTTCACTTTCATCATCTTCTTTTTCACTGTAAGAGAAAAACAATCAGTAGCACCCTACAAACAGAGGTTTAAGATTTGCCAGAGGTTACACAATTTCTGTAAGACAAGATTTCATGGCTGCCATGCTGAAGATATTAAATTAAATTGGACTGCATTAGTCTTGTAATCACTGTACTAGCTATTCCATCTGAACAATTTCTGGCATGCTGCTATATAACTTGGCAACTGAAAAGGAAAAAAGCTCCTAAAGGAATAATAATAATAAAAAAATTCAACTTGAACAAAGTGATCAAAGAAATTGGCATCTTATTTTGAGCAGAAAGGCTTTTTTCTTACTAACAGAGTTATGCATTTGGAAGGGATGACAAGATAAAGCAGGAAAGGTCTACAAGTCCAGCTTCCATAAAATGCTTTAGTCAAAAGGAAGAAATAGTGGAGTAGTGCTGAAAGAAAGCAAGTCCTGAGCTCACTTTTCCTATAACCACAACCACCTAAGAAACACTCTTTATATGTCTGGGTAATATACAATCCACAGATAAACTCAGATGTCTTTTCTTAAAGTAGGCCAAAAAAAAAAAAAAAAGCGCACAAGACAGAAAAAATTAATTTTTTAAAGACAGACCCAATGCAAAAGCTCGGCTGTATTTTATTTAGACTATTTTATTTTGCATAGATGTAGTCAGACACAAAATAATTTGCTGGCCAAAGCTACTACAGAAAGCTGTGTGGTAAAGTAGGACAGATGTGGAGGGTGAGGCTGTTGAAAAGAATCAAGACACTGATCTCAACAGCAGCATGTGAATTCAGAAGTTTATAATACACCAAATCCTACTAATCATGATCTGTGTAAGCTTTCTGTGTAAGTAATGATCAGAGAACAGAAAAAAAAATGTCTGTAAATGGCCTTTCACTGTTCATCCAAACACAGCAACACCATAGTAAGGTGGCCCAAGGGCCTAAACACCTTATTTTAAATGATAGTCAGAAGCATCGTCTACAGACTTAACTACAACAGAGCAAGCACAGGGAGCATCCCACCCCCACCAGACACTCTGTATCTTTGTTTCATCAAAGAGACCTCCAAAGATGGATAATTTATAACCTCTAGTGGGTTTTTCTTCCATTTACTTCTCCACTCTTCCCTTGAATCCACTAATTGAATGGTTACAAAATCCTGTGGCAAAAACTTCCACATGCCTGAAAGTCTGCCACAGTATGAAAAGTATTTGGAATGCTGGCCTTTGTCTGGAAAACCAAAGTAGAGGCTTTTCAGTCAAACAGCACCAGCAGCCAGTGAAGCTGCAGCTCACTGGTTGTCCAATCAGACATGTGATTATCCACTGTGACACTTCAGTGCCACGGACAGCTTGTGGGACAAATTCATGCAAATGGCCCAAAGGCCTAGTTAACTGAAAGGAGTGGGGGAAATGCTATGATCCAAAAGAGTAAATAATTCCAGAAATGTCAGACCTGCTCAAACAGTGAAGAAAGCATCTATTGTACTGGTTACAGGTTGGCTGATTTTAAGATGACATTATTTTGAACATCAACACCTGGACAATGAGGATTATCTGACATTCTCAGTCTATGACTGAGGTCATAAAAACCCTTTTTCTGACCTGATGAAGTTTTTTTTAACCAGGACAGACATAAGTAGACTTACTTTCCACCAGACAACAGGAAAAGTCTAATGCAAAAAACAAACAAGGAATCATGGATTAGATTCATAAATCCTGTGGGATCTTATCGTGGGACACTATTTTTACCAATTGTATTTTTGGTTTTTTGCAATTCAAGTGCAATGGTTCAGGAATTTGCTCCCCAACTGAAGATGCTGAGTAGATTGAGTCAGATACCCTTACAGCAGTCAAATGATTCAGTGCGAATTACTATCCTGCACTACTCTGAGAAATTCCTACTTGACTATCTTTACGGAGCAGAATGTCAAGCATTTTTAATAAAAAATCTTGAGTCTCAAACAAAATAGACAGATTTGCTGAGTATGAACACAGATTCAGAAAATAGAGAACACTGGCAGAGACTAGTCAAAGTTAAATTACCCAGTAGCAAACTTGTGTACTATCAGAAACATATCAAACCTCTCTTTAACTGGACTCCATGAAAGCAGCTCTGTAGAAAAAAAACCATCCTTTTTAGACATTGGTAAGGATTATACTGAGGAAAAAAAAAAAAAAAAAAAGAAGAAAAAGCAGTACCTTATTTGCATGGACTGAACTCTAAGACCACTATAATCAATTTCTTCCTTTTGTTCAAACTCCTTCCAATCATCCTCTTCCTGTAAGAAGAGAAAAATAGAAGTTGTCACTTTCTCTGCAACCAAAGTAGAAAAGAAGAACATAAATGAGATAATACAAAAAGAAAAAACCTGAGGGTGAAGGTACAGTTCCAGGAGAAACCAAAATGTGTGACTTGCTGCCAAGAGGGTAAAGGACTGCACGCCCTCATCCCCTGAGCTACTGTGTGTCACCGGGAATGCACCTGAGAGCTGACTTTAACTCACTAGAACAGCTAAGAAATGCCCCAGCAAAAAATCATTCAAGCAAAGAACACCACACAAAGATCACCTCAGCAAAAACACATCAGGAAATCAAGGAACAACAAAGGAGGGAACACGACCATGCAGTCATGACCAGGGCAATACAAGAGCAAGACCTCTCCCTTTCACTAACAGTAGGCTTTTACAACAGATTGAATGCACACAAAGCTTTAAATTCACTTTTCCATCACCTGTTTCATGAGCCAAACAAAAAAGAACATTTGGAATAGCTTACAGTGGATTTATGACAAAGATTAATAACGGTACATTTGACTTTTTCACGTTCACAACCACATTTACAGCCTTGTTTCCTAAGCAGTGTTTGCGTAAAAGTAGGAAGGTCAGCTTCAAGACCACAGCAATCTTAGTACACAAAATATGTGTATCTTTCAAGAGAACCACTTGAGGGTTTTAAAATGGGAACCTGTTTGGGGAAAGAGGGACTCACCTAAGTGGAGGTAATTTTGTCCTACTGTGTCACCAGGAGATTCTAGGATTATTAAGGTAGACCAAAAATGGACCAGAACAGAAAAGCAGTCCTCCCATGTTCCCAGTCCCAGCTTTAAGACACACACAGCCTAATTAGTAATTTACCTAATTCTTACACTCTATGTGAAATGCAGTTATATTCCTCCAATTAGGAGGTCCTCATGAGCAAGATCTGCCAAAGGTGCAGCCCCCTTTCCACGGAACAGCTGAGAATAAAGCTGCTTTTAGAGCCCTGTGGTGGGATCTCCTACACAGTCAATCTCCACCAGAAAAACTTTGACCTGCTTTAGAGTAAGAGCAGAAGTAGGAAGCGACCTCATGTTAACTGCACTGTCTGCTGAAGATTCAGTCTTCTGGAAGAGCAGCAGTCTACAGTTCTGAAATCTTTTAGATTTCTTAAATCCCCATCTCTATGGAAACATTAGTTTCCAAGCTAACATACCTTTCACATTTAATGACTTTTGTTTCTAACCCAAGTACTAGCTTCAGTCAAAGCCAGATATTTTGCAAGCAAGTGAGCAGAAGAACAGCTGAAAGATTAGCACTGACCTTGATCTACTTAGAAAGCTACTGCACGTGTCAAGCTCCCCAGGTGAAACAACAATAGGAAACAGGAAAGTATTTCTTAAAATTAATTTTGAAATATACAGCATTAGAGCTCTTGTATCAATCTAGCACAAGAAGACAATATCCTTAAATCACTGATGCTCTATGTAAGCATGAAGGAAGCAGGTATCTAACTTCCAAAAACCCTTTCACAAGCCATCTTTTTATACTCTGAGAGTATAATGTTATAGGGATAAAGATTCAATTCGTAGCAGTAAGACAGGGAACACATCCTCAGATTACTACGTATGGAAGCCTCCAAAGGAAAACAATACCAAGAGACAAAAAAACCAAACTAGAAATAGAGATAAAAGGCACAAGTAATTCTTCAGGTCCTATTTGTCCGGTCTACAGCAGACAAATATATAACAAACGTGTTGCACGTGTCAAGCTCCACAATTAAAAAACCATCAGGAAACAGTAGAGTATCTCTCAAAATTCCTTTTAAAATATACAGCATCAGAGCTCTCATAATAACTTTTGGTTTAAATTTCATTACTTCAGTGCTGATATTGTTGACAGGAAGAACAAGGGCGGAAGAAGAAACAGAGCTACTAACTCAACTACGGACATCAAAGCTTCTCCTGAATTCTCATCATTTCACTATAATACGCTACCAAAAAAAAAAAAAAAAACAAAACCCACCAAAAAAGAAAACCTATTGGCAGCAAAATCCTGCCTGGCAACGAGGCAGAGCTCGGCGGACTCTGGGGAAATCTTATCGCCAAGGTCCACACGCCACGCTGCACAGCCCCAGGTGGCACCTGACGCAAACCTCCGGTTCCGGCCGCAACACCAGAAACCTGGGAGGGAGTGCCGGGCTGAGCCGCAGCTGCAGAGCGGGAAGGGGCCCAGCTTTCTCGCCTCCCCCAGGGCAAGTACTGCCGAGGAAGGCTCCCCCCACCCCGCAGCAGCGACAGAGGAGGCGGCAGCGCCCGCCCGGCGGGCCCGGGGCGGGGCCGGGAGCGCCGCCAGCCCCGCACGGCCCCGGGCGCCGCATGG